>NC_060284.1:36986094-37586094 GCF_021613505.1 Equus quagga
AATGTTAGTACAAGCTAACTCACAGACACAGAGATTGAGGTGGAATGGCGGTGAGAGAGTGCTTAAGTCTCTGGTTCCAGTCCTTCTTGGGCTACTAACATTTTTGGCCTCTCTCATCTTTTGGTTTGGAGAATAAAACATTATCTCTTTGCAATTAAGCAATTGTGAATAGAGTTTCTTTTTCATGCAAATAAATAAGGCTCTAAAACAATAAAAAAGTCCTAAATAATAAAGCTTTTAATTTTGAAAGTCTAGAGAACATTGCCTCTCTTCTCAAAAAATCCTCTATGCACACATATATTGTTATATAATTTTGCAAACACTGACTCCTAAAGTAAGCCCTCTTAAATTAGGAGCCTATCCTTCATATCAATCCTAAATGGAATATGACACATACATTTGGTGATGCCATAGAGGCTAGGCCACTTTATTAAACAATGTTTATGAAGCGGCTACTTGGTACTTGTCACTATACTAGGAATAATGCACTGATTTACATGGAGTTACAAATAAGTAAAAATTTTGGCTAGCATTCCCAGGGACAGTTTGATTGTCTTTTCCAGAAATTATATTGGCATTTCCATTGCTGAAAAAATAAGCACTTATTTCCAGGTGTCCCTCTAAACAGAAATGAATTCTTCCTGCCAGAAAGGGTTTTAGTCTCCTTCCTCAGTGCATTAGTTTATGAATTTGGAGATGACTTTCTTTCCAGATGCAATGCAGTCCATGTGGCAAGTTTAAAGACAAGGAGAGCCACAATATCTCAAAGCCATAGCTACCATCCCACAGAGAATATTGGAAAAAGGAAAACTGCTCATATAAATCAATTTTAGTCTTGGTGCACATGCATTGAACTTTGTGAATGTATGTGTATAAAGACTGAGACTCAGCAATGTCCCTGAGGTGGAGAGAGATACCACAACATCACAGCATAGGGCAGAACTAGGAGAAAGAAGGTGAAAAAAATGGGGAAGATGCTTGTGTGTGTGTGAGTGTGTGTGAATTTACCTACAGCGATGTTTTTATCTGTACTATGGAAATTGTCACATTATTTCTCGTGGAGGAAGCCAGAAACTTCTATTAGAGAGCAAACTCCATACTTTAAAATGTACGAATGTAGACAGAGTAAGCCTTATTTTATTAGATTTTCTTATAGAGTGTAGGTTTAATCATGGACAATAAATCCTTTTATTTCCTCAACAAGTCTCAAGTTTAAAAATCCCACTCTAGATATTGCCATGTCCCTGAGCCTAGCAGATCCAAATTATTAAATTGATAGTGACTTGAATAAGAAAAATCAGGTAAATAATTTCCATTTTTTATTTAGAAAGAATTTTTTTTAAGGGTAATAACCAGTGCTCTGAAAGCACAAAAAAATGGAGTATCTTGGCAAGTGTTTCAGAGGAGTAGACTGCAAATTGTTCTTACATTTGTTTTATCAAGATACATATCAGCCTAATAAAAGTACTCTGAATCAAATGTTGACGTATTTCAAAGCATTTTAAAAAAAGGCAGAGCTAAATAGATGGAATATCTTGGCTCATTTTCAACAAATGCAATAAACAAGATATATGAGCAATAATACCACCATCATTCCTTGTATGGCAACACTGGAGATGTTTTAAAGGGGGCTTGGCTTTTGAACAATTTTAATAGACTTCCTCAGAGCTTTAATTAGCTAGAGATCCAAGTTGTAGCTGACAGCTAGCAGAATCTCTTTTCTTGAGTTAAAGTCAAACTAATTAAACTCCAGAAGGAAAACATTTTCCTTCCAGAGCCCTTAATCTGCTTAGCAAAACAGAAAAAAATGAATATGGAGTCTGATGGTCTGAGAATAATATAAACAGGAACATTTATAGCTGTGAAACAATGATAAAAGAATTTTTCAATGAGAAAATTTTGAATTTCTCAGCCAGCCATCATAAGACATACAATTTTAGGTCAGGAATAGCTCAAGGAATTCAGCAGTCTTTGTTAAAATTCTAACATAATATTAATATTTTTGCTGGATATTTCTGCACATATGAATTTAAATGTATATATTATAGGTAACATAATTATTAATATGTTCTGAAGCATTGAACTTACATGAACACACACACAAACACCAAACTTTCTGGATTTCTTTTAAAGCACCAGTATCAAAGATGATGACTCACATTCCTGGATATACATGGAATATGACAAAGATTCAATAAAATTATATATAGCTGTCCCATAAGATCCCTAGTAAAATTTTCTTAAATAGTGAAATTCAAATTTTTTCAGCTAGTTGCTTTAAATAATCACTTGCTTATAAAAAGGAAGTGCTATATTATTTATTTAACACTTAAACAAATAAAGATCCACCATCAAAATTGCAAAATATTGTTTTGCTACAAGATATCTTTGTCAATCATTTCTTTCCTATTTTCCTGTTTTCTTTTTAGAGAAATGCCAATGTCCTTCTGGGATTCTGCTCTTTGCTTCCTCTTCTGCTGAGTGGGAAGCAGGATGTTGGACCCCAGTGCTATAGCCACAGTTGGGCCAAGGAGACTTGCTATCTCGTCAATTATCTGTAGCTCAGACACTCTAGTTATGAGGTTGAACTGGAAATTTATATAGAACTTGAGCTATGGAAGTCCCATTGGGCTATTGCATGGAAAAACAAAATCAAAGACAGCAAAGTGATCTGCAGAGGAATAGAAGAATGGTACAGGAGTATGAATCAAATAGAAATTAGAGAGTGGTGATGAGGGGAAAGAGAAAGAAAGAAAAGAAAGAGTAACATTCTATCATGATTTCTTTTTCACAATTCTTTAGGATAGTTTACTGCCTTCCCTTTTCTTTCTTGTTTCTTGGGCTTCTGTTTGGCTCTTGCCCTTTGTTTCTCTGTTTCCTTCCTTCCTTTCTCCCTCCCTCCCTCCCTTCCTCTTTCTTTCTTTTTCTCTTTCTTTCTTTCTTTTTCTTTTTCTTTTTCTTTCTTTCTTTCTTTCTTTCTTTCTTTCTTTCTTTCTTTCTTTCTTTCTTTCTTTCTTTCTTTCTTTCTTTCTTTCTTTCTTTCTCTCTCTCTTTCTTTTTCTTTCATCTATCTACCTACCTCTTTATCTCTCTATCTATCTATCTACCTATCCATGTATATCTATCTAACTATCATCTCTTGGTTTTTACGTGCTTCTAATTTCTCCTCTGAGAGAAAGGATTAAGGACATATAGACAATGTTTATGCTGTTGTTTCTACTATAGTCATACTAAATGGTCTCTTAAATATTTGTTTTCCCTATGATCAATAATATTAAGTATTTAGAAATAACCATTGGGTTCAACCATATACCAGGAATTGATATAAAAATTGGAAATACCATGGAAAATAAGATGTTGTCAGTTTAGATTTCCCACATAGTAGAGCCTAAGACAATGACTGGGGTGCAGGTAGTTTATTTATAAGATGATTCCAAAGGCAGAGTAGGAAGTGGGCAAAGGGATATAGCTAATAAAGAAAAGCAAAAATAATGGTGCACTATTGAAATATTTTCTCCGAATATTTAAGTCTAGAGTTTTCTGTGATCTTAAGGAAGTGTATAGAATTATTTCCAACATTGTCTTTCCAAAAGACAAGAGGCTGGGGCATTCATCCACCTGCTCCTTTTGCCCATTGATTGAGGGTTAACCCCAACAGTGTTATCTTCCCCCATCAATTCTGGGCTTCTATTGGGTAATTTTTCCAACACTTCAGCTAGACTAAACTGTATGGTCCAAGATCTTAGTGACATTGTCCATACCAGGTCATCATTATCACCAAGCAAAGAAGAACAGAGACACCTTGATGAATTCACTGAGTTCCAGACCTACTCAACCTAGGCCCCAATATGTAGCCGTAACTTAGCTCCATACCTTCAATTAATCTTTTTAGCAGGGTAATTCCTTTCTTTGTCTGCTGGTCTAGCAGTGCTGGGGAAGTTAATTAATTAGTTAGTTAATAGCTTTAGGTTCACTAGAACTTACTGTATCCTAACAGGCTCCCCCTGAAGAATACAGTCTCTCTCAGGACCTTTAGTCCTGTAAAACCTATGGTTTGGTGAATGAGCAGCACAAATAATAAGTAGGTCACTGGGAGTTAATCCTACTTTGGCTCGTTTTCCCCAAATCTGTGTATTCTAGATATTAGGAACAAAACGCCATATATTTGTTGTGTGTTCAATGTATAAACTGTATTCTGAGGATAGCACCCTAATCTCACAGGATGGCATCCCTAAACTGGAATGATAGCTGAGTATTTAATAGACTATGCCAATATTCTATTAGAATGACTGCTTTTGAATAAGGATGTACAGAATCAATGGATACTATGGTCATGCACAGTTTTGTATCTCCCTCATCATAAAATATGTCCCTTGGTTGGTGATATTATCATACGGAATCCCATGAATGCAAGTCAGACATTGTATAAGCCTGAAACAGTCATTTTGGCAGAAAAATTGTACACAGAGATTCCCTATCTAGAGCAAGTGTCAATTCCAATAAAGATGAATCACTGAATACTCCAGGGTTGAGGAGACAGATGTAATTAACTTTCCACTAAATCAAAGGCTGGTCTTTTCACAAGATGGTATCATATGAAGGAAATGGCATCATTCATTGCTACTGACAAGATGAACACTTAGCAACAGTAGTAGTTGAATCAATCGATGTCAGAGAAGCCATTCTGTTCAACACTTACATGGCCTCTGTTCTTGCTACCATGCTACTCCATTTGTGGCCTCTTGCAAAATATCATCATACCCAAGGACAGAGATTAACTGAAGGCCACTGAAAAATTTGTCTTATCCACCTGGTTGGTGAATGCTTTCTCTGTAGTTGATGCTTTCTGATGGGGTTTGATAGCAGGACAAAAAGATCCATAGACTTAATCACTTCTATAGGTCCATTCACTTATTTGTTACCCAGAACCCTTTGTATATGATCTTCTAGTTATGTGCCTTTTAGACACCTGATCTACCAGCCAAGCTATTTATTATTGCCCTTGAATTTGTATGTTTTCTTAACTCAGGCTACTTCTTTCTCCATATGAAGTGGGAGTACCACATGTATTGCTTGTGTCTCTGTCCACTTGAATGGTTTTCACTCATCCCTGTCATTTAGGAATACCACTGAATGAGGCTCCGAGATGGATATATTTCATTTCTAACACACACCTACATTTCAAGTAAACATATCTCTGAACCAGGCCTGTGTTTTCCTCTCTTGCAAACTGCTCATGTTAAACCTTCCACCAGGCAAAAAGCTTTGAGTTGAAGGAGAAGCACCGGTACAACAGAAGTAAGGAAAGTGGGTCTTTGGGTTCACGTCTTTATGTAGTTTACTTGTGCTGTCTGGAACTGCATGGGACCAATACCAAATATACTCTGTACAGTGGTGTTTTTCTGTATCCATTAAACCTTATAACTTATTGGTTCTAAAAATATCCAACTTAAGAAAGCCACTCAATTTCATAGTCAGTCACTGTCCTATAGCCAAGTGTTCAGTTTCTAATGGGTTCCAGAAGCATACCAGGAACTGCTATTTAAATTGCTAGTAGTGGGGCCAGCCTGGTGGCGCAGTGGTTAAGTGCACACGTTCCGCTTCTCAGCAGCCCAGGGTTTGCCAGTTTGGATCCGGGGTGCGGACATGGCACCACTTGGCACGCCATGCTGTGGTAGACGTCCCACATATAAAGTAGAGGAAGATGGGCGTGGATGTTAGCTCAGGGCCAGTCTTCCTCAGCAAAAAGAGGAGGACTGGCAGTAGTTAGCTCAGGGCTAATCTTCCTAAAAATAAATACATAAATAAATAAATTGCTAGTAGTTTTTTGGAGCAGAAGATGTGTTTTGTTTCTAAAACCCTGGGAGTCACAAAGAACTTTTAGCTATTATGGATTCCTCCAGCAACATTGGATCTCGTATATTGGGTCATAGAACCCGAGCAGGAGCAGCAGGAAAGCTTGTAGCACTTTCTAGAACAGCTGTAAAACTATTTTATTCTGGGGCTCCCTCAATCTTGCAGTCTTCCAAGTCACCCAATAAAGGAGTTGGGGGAGTATTGTGACGTTTGTATTCTGCTGTTTCTGAAATTCAAAGAGGTTCATCCAGCTTTGTGCTCTGCTGTTTTTACTGATTGCCTTAGGTTTTATGGTACACATTTTTAACTAATCACAATATATTTTCCAAAGATATTATACTGCTTAACATATAGTATTAGAATCATGTAATAGTTTCCTTCCATTTCTCTCGCTTGTCCACTATGCTACTGTTGTCACATATTTTACTTATACATGTGACACAAACTCTGATACATTGTTTTGATTTCTGCTTAGAAAATACGTTGTCTTTTTTTTTAAAGATTTTTTTAATTTTTTCCTTTTTCTCCCCAAAGCCCCCCAGTACATAGTCGTATATTTCTCGTTGTGGGTTCCTCTAGTTGTGGTATGTGGGACGCTGCCTCAGCGTGGTCTGACGAGCAATGCCATGTCCGCGCCGAGGATTCGAACCAAGGAAACACTGGGCCGCCTGCAGCGGAGCGCGCGAACTTAACCACTCGGCCACGGGGCCAGCCAGAAAATACGTTGTCTTTAAAAAATATTTAAATATTAAGAGAAATATCCTATATTTACCAATATAGTTATCATTTGTTATTCTTTCTTTTGTGTGGATCCATATTTCTATCTGGTAGCATACTCCTTTTTCCTGAAACACTTCAAATTTTTTTACAATGAGAGTCTGCTGGTGATGAATTTTTCCAGCTATTTAAATGTCTGAACACTAGTTTATTTTGTTTTTGCATTTGGAAGATAGTCCCCTGGATGTAGAATTCTATTTGGCACTTTTTTTCCCTTTTCTTTTCTCTGTACTTTAAAAATGTTACCTCATTATCTTCCAGCTTGCATTGTTTTCTGTAAGAAATCTATTTTTATTCTTATTTGTTTCCTTGTGCAAAAAGTGTCTCTTTTTTCTGGTTCTATTATATTGTTTTAAATTATTATTACTGGTTTTTAACGTTGTGGTTATGACATATCTTTACGTAGTTTTCTTCATGTTTCTTGTGCTTGGGGTTCATTGAGTTTCTTGAATCTGTGGGTTCATAACTTTTATCAAATTTGGAAAATTTAGTTATTTTTTTTTGAGTATTATTTTATGTTTCTCTCCCTTCTCCTCTCCTGTAAAGACTCTTTTAAATATGCATTAAGTCTCTTGAAATAGACTCACAAGTCACTGATAAACTGTTCTCTTTTTTTATATTATTCAATTTTTCTCTCTGTATTTCACATCAGATAATTTCTATCACTATGCTTTCAAGGTCACTCATCGTTTCTTCTGCAATGCCTAATCTGATGTTAATCTCACTCAGTATAATTTTTCTTTTTGGTGAGGAAGATCGTCCCTGAGTTAACATCTGTGCCAATCTTCCTCTATGTTGTATGTGGGACACAGTCACAGCACAGCTTGATGAGTATTGTGTCCACGCCCAGGATCTGAACCAGCAAACCTTTGGCGGTCAAAGCAAGCATGCGAACTTAACCACTATGCCACCAGGCCGGCCCCCTAGATCTAGTATAATTTTTATCTCATGCATTATATTTTTTTATCTCTAGAAGATAGAAAAATCTTGGATTTTTTTTTAATATATCACGTCTCTACTTAATTTTAGAACATATGGACTAGAGTTATAATAACTATTTTAATGTCTTTGCTTATGGTAACATCTGTGTCAGTTGTGAGTTGATTTTGATTGACAGATTTTTCTCCTTATGTGGAACTTTTTATTCCACCTATTTTCATGCCTGGTAGTCTTTGATTAGATGATGGGCATTGTTGGTTTCTGGATGTTTTTTGTTCTTATACATCTTCACGAGCTTTGTTCTAATATACAGTTAAATTACTTGGAAACATTTCTTTTCTTTTGATACATGTGGTTTACATTTCCTTAATTGGCACGAGAACAGTGCTTCATCTAGGGATAATCATTCTTCATTCCTGAGGCAAGACTGTTTTTAATTCTTTATAAAATTTTATGAATTATAGAATTTTCTAGTCTGTCCTATGGGAACAGACACTGTTTCCTGACCTGAGGTAGTCTCCTCATACGCACGTGTGTACTCTGCTGAATACCTTGGCAGGTCATTAGGCTTCTCTCTCTGTGCAGTGTTGTCTTCTCTTGTCTTCTAGAGTCCTAGGAGCTCCAGCTGCCTTGATCTCCCAGACCCTTAGCTTCATCTCCGTAACTCAGGAAATCGGCTGGGCTCCACTTCAGTTCCCCTTTCCCCGTGTCATGACCAGCAAACTCTCTGGATGCAGTAAACTTGGGCAATTGTTGGAATCTCTTCAAATGTTTCTTATTTCTCGGTAATCACCGTTCTTCATTACTTGCTGTACAGTCACAAAAATCATTGTTTTGTGTAATTTGTCTAGTTTGCTGTTGTTATTTTTTCAGATAGGAAGGTAATTGCAGTCCCTCTTACTCCATCTTTGCCAATTGTGTAAATCTTTCTATGGTCTTTTTAAGAGTGTCTCTTTGATCTTGGGTTTTAGCAGTGTTAATATGAGATGTACACAGGTTGTGTGTTTGTTCATAATTTTTCTGCTGGTGTTTCATAGTGCTTATTGAATGTATGGCTTGATATGTTTTTGTTTCAGTTTTGTGAAAGTTTTAGGTGTTTTATTTTCAAATACTGTTTTTCCCAAATTCTCTCCCTCTCTCTCCCTTTCTCTCCTCCATCTCTCTATCTCTCTTGCCTCCTTTCCCTTATCTAGGACTTCGATTACACCGGTTAGAACATGTTTACTTTATTTCCTATATCTGTCATCCATACTATCCGTTTTCTATGTATTCCACACTTAATTGTAGACATTTTCCTCTGACCCCAAAACCAGTGTATGAATGCTCTTTTCCATTATATCCAACTGCTGTTAAACCCAACCACTGAGCCATAATTTTGTTTAATTGCTTTTTCCCTTTTAGCTACATTTGGCGACACCAATAAGTGGAGGAATTCCAGTACTCAGCTAGGGAGAAATGAGAAAGCATTTACTCTTCTACTTCATTCCAAAGTCTAGTTTATGCTGGTAGGCCCAAGGGACTCTTTCTTCTTAGCAGTTTAGCCTAAACTGCACCATTGGGCATAGAGATATGTTAATGGTGAATTGTCTCATATATGCAGCTGACTCAGTTTTATAATCAGATTTATAGTCTTCTGTTATGATTTCTGCCCTGTCCTCTCAGCTAACTCTATCCTATAACTCTCCCAATCTTAAAGGATTTCCTTTTTACAAATTAACTCCCCTCAAATTGATACTCTGAGTACTCACCACTGCTACCAATACCATAATTGTATTTTGCCTTCTAATTATGTATGTGATACCATACACATATTTTTTTCACATTATGTGGACTAAGAAAGTGATGAGGGCCAAAACAACCTGTTCTGCTACCTTTAGTTCCCCACATCATTTAATGTAGTTCCCTGCTCAAATCAATATAAGTGAGTCAAATATCAAATAGTCCCAATTAAGGATTAAGGATGGTTGCATCAATACTTTGTTTGTCTAAAAGGGTTATTATTTCATGTTTATTCTGCACTATATTCATGTAAATTATTATCCCTTTTGATAGCTCTTTTATTTTATATTTTCCTGTTTTTTTGGGGGGTACTCCTTTTTCTGGCTTAGCTTACCTTTTATTCCCTGCCCACACTGCCTTTAATTTATTTTGCTCTTCTGTGTTCAATGACATCTTAATTAATTCACCCTACTTGTTTAAAGGAATTCACTGAACATGAATGATGAGGTTCATTTAAGGTGCTAGCATTTCTAGTACTGGTTTTTTCCAGTAATTACGGTTCCTCACACTTTAGGTCAGGTTACTGCCCTAACTTTCCAATCTAGGCTAAAAACCCTGTATGATTTTTTTCTATCTCCCTTACTCTATGACTCCACTCTAATACAATGATTTATTTCAATTATATGTAAAAACATTCTTCACATCACTATGTTTTCTCTCATGTTGTGAGGAAACTTAGAACACTTTATCTAGCACGTTTTCAAAGCTAATTGTTAATTTTTACTAATCCCCATTACTATTTTTCTCAGCTGCTCTGCCTCCTACTTCACCAATGACATTGCTGTGGTCTCTATTTTGACAATTCTTGAGCAGCAGACTAGCATAGTGTCATGGTTTCCAGAGAGCGATGTGTAAAATATTTTATTGGGGTACAAGAAGAAAGTCTTAGAATATCTCATGATTATTTTTATCTGAAATTAAACAAATGAAGATTTACTATTTGTGATGGTTAATTTTGTGTGTCAATTTGACTGGGCCACAGGGTGCCGGGACATTTAGCTAAACAGTGTGCTGGATGTGTCTGTGAGGTGTTTCTGCATGAGCTTAACACTTGAATCAGTAGATTGTGTAAAGCAGATCGTCATGCCCAGTGTGGTGAGCCTCATTCAATCAAAGACGTCAATAGAACAAAAAAGTCAAGTAAGAAGGGACTCCTTCTGATTGGTGTGCTGGGATATTGGTCTTTTAAGGCCTTCAGACTTAGACTGAAGCATTTCTCTCCTTCAGTCTCAAGCTTTCCAGCTTTCAGACTGGAGCTTACATCATTGGCGCCCCTGGTTTTCAGACCTTCAGACTCAGATGTCAACTCTCCTGGGTCTCCAGTTTGCTGACTGCCCATATTAGAACTTCTCAGCCTCCATAATCACATGAGCCAATTCCGCATAGACTTGGAGATAGATACGCACAGACACAGGCACACACACACATATACATCCTACTGCTTCTTTTTCTCAGGAGAACGATAACCAATACAGATTTTGGTCCTAGGATGGTTCCGAAGAACAGAATTTCAAGGATGAGTTTTCTGAATTGGCGGTGGGGTTTCTAGAATTGACCTTCTAATCTGCTTAGCTGTAAAGATGCAAATGACTCTATTTCCAGTGATCAAGAGAGAAATGATAGTCTATGGCACCATCTGGCAATAGAGATACACAGCAATCACCACTGGATATTCTTGTTCAACCACGTATAGAAAGCAAGGATATGAATGATTGAATATACGACACTTTTGAACATTTTTGGCAAACTCTTGAATATAATGAGATTGGCTGGTTCCTCATTCACTCCTATGGCATCTATATGTGAGTTATTTGTGTTCTTCTTGCCCTTTAAAATGTGTTTTTCACAAATCTACCTTTGGCTTGTTGTTTTCTTTTCTTTCTCATTCTCATTTCACTAACTTCTCTGCTTCTGTGCTTCCACAGAAATATGAGCATGTCTTTCTTTATGCTATGTTGAACGGAATTAATATGTGCATCTCTATATTTCTCACAAGAATATAAATTTTTTCTTTGGTGCAGGGACTTCGTTATATTCGTCATTGTATCCTAATTACTTAGTATGAAGTTAGGTACACGGAAAGGGACAATAAACTTTTGTTGAAGTGAATTCAACTGAAATGTTAGTAGGGATAATTCAGAGAGAAAAAGTCACCATTTCAAAACTGTCTTTAAGGAAGAAATCAATTATCTCTATAACAAATTTTAAAAGCCTAAAAATATTTTGGGAGACAAAAGAGTAACATAATGAGAATAATCTAGGTTTGCACATACATGGAATAGGAACAGACCAAACTGAATGAGGAAAATTATTTTGATTCAAGATAGTGAAATTTACTAAATGTTTTTCATCTTGGTATTTATTTCCTCTCTAACTTTACATTCCTCTCTTTCAATCACTCTAGTGAATTAGAAACATTTTTTTAAAAAAGAGTGGAGTAAAGCTATAATTTTGAGTGTATAGAAATTTAACATGATACAATTGCAAGATTTCTAGGCGTGCATTACGGGGGAAATAAAATATTAGCTTGCAGCTGGAGCATAATAGATCAAGTTGGCAATGGAAAACTATTTAGTGAATTTACACAAGTGAATTTACCCAAGTGAGATTTTTTGGGGTGAAAATATGGGAAAATTGAGCCAAATTCTCATTATATGTCTCAAGATATTTAATATTAATTGTACTTTAGCTAAATCAGAATATCAAGATTACTCCCCTAGGCTAAGTTGAAGTAAATGAATGAATAAGCAAGTTTCCCCTATGTTTTAAGTACCTTTCTGAAATTATAAAATTTGAAGATGGAAATAAATTTAAAAGACAGAGCCTCCTGGCCTTCATTATAAAAGAACCGAGTAAATTAACTGGGAACACAGCAGGGTTTATTATCAAGGAAGAAATTAGTTCAACATCTTTTTAAACACATTTTGGAAACTGTGAGTTCACTGGAAGGCAAAGTAAGAAATACATTTGACTGTCAAAGGGAAGTATTCATTAACTTCTATCAGTTCCCTAATATGGTCTTTCATTTCTTTTTATGTTTGTTCATTACATTTCATCTCTTCTCTTGTCTTCCCTTCAGCACTGACTTCTAGTATTTTCTACTTTAGTACAAAGGGCCAGGAAAATAATAGTCATGCAAAAGCATATAGGAATTCAAATTAACTATCTTGTATTCAAGGAATAATTAACCAGTGTGTGAAGTAATTAATTTATAGAGCTTCCCTATTCATTTACAAACCATTTCCTTATTTTTTTCCAGTTTTACTATTGTTACCTATTTTACAAAGATGAAAAAGGCAAGATATGTTTTGTAAGTGTGCTCATGATACCAGGTGTAGTAGCTTCTAACTACAAGACAGTCTTTAAGAATCACTTGTGAAGTTTTAAAGTATAGACATTCAGGCCCACCTCAGACATATCGAATCAAAATCTCTGGAGGTGGGGCTAAATGTGTGTATTTTCTGAAAAGGTTCACAATTAACTCCAACATTTACTAAGGGGTGAGACTGGCTGGCAACTGAGGCAAATACTTCGTGGATTGTAAATGATATAATAGTGATATGAAAACAGTATTTCTGGTGGTCTGCCAGTGGTGTAGTGGTTAAGTTTGCATGCTCTGCTTCAGTGGCCCAAGGCCTGCAGGTTCAGATCCTGGGCGCAGACCTACACACCACTCATTAAGCCATGCTTTGGCAGCAACCCACATACAAAATAGAGGAATATTGGCATCAGATGTTAGCTTAGGGTCAATCTTCCTCAAAAAAAAAAAAAAAGAAGAAGAAGAAAAGAAAAGGGTATTTCTAACTGTAAGTTTTGGGTGAAAAACTTGGGGTAAATACTTGTTTAGGTGCTTCAGCAATTACAAAACTGAGCATTCTTTATGCATAGATATCCCTGTAGCCTCCTACCACTGGAGATAGAGTGAATTCCATCTCAGTAAGACTGCCTTGTCAAATTTAGGTGTGTCTTATCATCATATCAAAAACACCTTACAATAGGGAATATATGAAATTCTAGCAAATTCTGTGAATTAATCCATGCACTTTTCTTTTTTATTTCATTTATTTTTTAGTCATTATATACCTAATCTTATTTTAGGCATTGGAAAATTAACTGTGAACAAAATGGACAAACACTCTGACCTCCAGGAGCTGAAAAATTAGTGAAAATAGAGAGAAAATAATTTTGTGAACAGCTGAGTAAATAAGTTAATTTCAGGTCCAATAAATACTAACATGAAGATAGAGCATATCATCATAGAAAATGACTGAGATGGGGAAGATAACTTTAGCTAAAATGGTCGGAGATTATATTTCAATTGATTCTTAACCATCGAAAGGAGGCCTATGTGAAGATAAGTGGAAAAGTATTTCTGGCAGAAGAAAAACAGGTCTAAAGGCCTGACGATGGGAAAGACCTTGATGTGTGTGTTCACTCAGCTGCAGGTGGGCCAGCTGAAGGTCTTCGAACACGTGTAATCTAGTTCATGTCACATGCACGACTGAGATATGAGCACTATTTTACTATAAAATAATAACTAACCAAACTTGCTATTTAAATTGATGGCCAACTTTTCATACAAAAATTGCATGCCCTCCTTTATTTATCATTGTAAATATAAGGGGCGATTGTTTTTACTATTGCTTTAACCAAAGAAGACCAATCAATAAGGTGCAAGTTCTGTTGTAGCATATACTCTGGCCATGGGTTTTTCTGGTGCAAATATCTCACTAAATATCTGTTTTGGACTAATTTAAATTATACAACTGAATATATGAATTTTTGTGTTAAATATCTACATAGCATTGATAAAGAAGTGATTATATAAAACAAAATTCCTCAAAAGAGGTTACAATGATAGCTTGCCATTTTTAGGAGGCCGTTATATTATTTTAACTTAATGTGACGGGTTTAAGTGTTAAATTTAATTTGCTGTTTGTTTTTAATAAGGGTATACTTAATACCTTTAAAACTTTTGGGGGGAATATTGAGCATACAAAGAATCAGATTTTCTAATCAGGTTCATACAAACCAGAAATCTCACCTCCCCTCAAGGTTTGCCAATGAGTTAAAGGATTGAAGCAACCAAGGGGCTGAGATCCAGCCAGGAAAGACCTGGAGAACACGGAGGGCACTTTCTCACATTAGTCAAAAGTTCTTTGTCCCAGAATAGATGATTCTCTAAATGATTTATGTGAGTTACTGCATCAAAAGTTGGTGAATATTTATATTATGAAAAGTCTCTATTTTATATCCCAGAAAGTTATATACTTTCTATGACTCTTTATGGAGTCATGTGTTGTAAATACGTAGATTCAGGATTTACTTAGTCATCCTTAACTCAGACACATAACAAATGTCATTGATCTAATTGCCCAAGGTTACTTCTCATGTCAAGAGGAGGTTAGACCAGAGAGTGTGCCACAGTCCTTCACAAAGGGAGTCAGTGGATTGCTGACCAGCTGCTTCAACTGACTCCATTCTCTCCACAGATACCAAGAGCTTAGGACCAAAGTCATCACAAAAGAACAGTACAAGAGAAAATGTAGTAATTTCACATGGCATCTCAAGGATTCAAATTCTAGAAAGCTTGGTAACGATGCTAAAAAGAAAAGTCTTGAAAAGCACAATGTGGCCAACATATAAAACTGAAGTCATCGTGATTACTGTACTTTTGTTGAGGGAAATTCCTATCATCAAAAAATTAACCATTTTAATATTTCAAGGAGTGTTTAACTACCAATGCTCTACTGAGGTAAACATTTTCAATTACTAAAGTAAAAAAATCAGCTCAGTTGTTGTAACCAATAAAATATTGATACAGATTAAGAATAGATCCATTAAAAAAATGTAGAAATCCCTTCCACACAGAGCACACAGAAAGTTTGCTTTTGGTTTGCTTTTGCCAAGCATCTATACCTATGTGAGAGCATGTTGTTATTTGTAATTTTTTAACTGACAGTCAACCTTCACATAGATATTGGAGTCTGAATGTTGTGGTATCCTGAACATCTTAGGTCATTGTATTTTGGAGCCATAAGCACATATACACTTATATCTTTCCTTTTCTTGCTGTAGGTGCTTTTCTTAGCTTTTCCTTTCCTATTTCTTCTTTCTCTCCCACTTTGTCTCCCACCTTCTGGTCCTCTTTTTCTCTTCTCTCACTTCCTTCCTTCCTTTCTATTTATTTGAATAAGAGTTTCTAGTTATGAAAAATGTCCATTTCTATTTATAGCATTGATTAGAGTTAACTAAAATTTGAATAAGCAAGAGATCTTAGATATCCCACTATGCCACTCGACCTCAGTTTCCTCATGCTAAAATGAGAAGGAAGAGTAGAGTACTCCTAAATTCCCCTCTAATTTAAATATTCTAAAAGTTTGGGAAAATGTTCCCCTTTTTTAAGTGCTGATGCTGTGGGATTGGGAATTGAAAGTGATAGTATTTGATAAATTCTATTAAATAAATAGATATATAGAAAATATATGGAGCCATTTGAAGAAAAATAACGATTCCGTAAAAAATTTTGGATATGTTGCGCCAACATGGGGGAAAAAAGCTCAACTAGTCAATTTACTAGTATATCCATGCCTAGTTAATTTGATGTTTTTATTCTGATTTTTTAATTTATCCAGACTTCATGAAGCACTTTTATAAAAATTATACTTTTGGGAGGCTGTCCGTGGGGCCGAGCAGTTAAAGTTCCACATGCTCTGTTTCGGTGACCCGGGGCTCACAGTTTCGGATCCTGGGTGCAGACCTACTCCACTCGTCAGCCATGGCACTGAGGTTAGCTCAGGGTGAATCTTCCTCACAGAAAATAAAAATATATATGTACATTTGGTTGCTCAAAGAAGGGGATTTATTATAGGAATATCATTTAGTTATATTAATAATTTATTTTTTATTGAACTTCTTAACATACTGGTTATCTAATATGCCCCAGCATTGTCCTAATTGCTTCACAGACATCACCTCACTTAATTCTTATAATGGCCCCATGAGATACAGAGAATTCTCCAGTCTCTATGTCCTCTTAAAACACAGAAGTTTTGAAACCATTCTAGTCCTTTCTTCATTTGCCAGCTCTAAAGAGATTTATTTTCCTTAAAAACAATGTTTTCCTCAAAAAACTTCATATTTCTGTTAGAAAGTTTCAGAAGAATTTTGCTTCTTAGTGTCACTCTTACAGGAAATACATATGCTTTTAAAGTAAGGAGTACAGAACATTTTGATAATACTCTTTTCATTAAAGGTTTTTAGAAGAATTTTTACTCATGGAAAGATATCGAGGTTAGGTTTGAAAATAGCTTTGACAATATATTGTTTTCATATTCAAATACAGTATGGAGTAACATATCCCAAATAGTCACCAATAAAGATCATTTTAGTTTTCCCTGCAACTATAAAAAAGATCTTATATCACTTTTTATGCAAATACTTCTACATTCTCTGTAATGGTAATATAGATATCTAATTAAATGTAGAATTAAAAATTTTAAGTACAGCATGTTCAAGCAAGGGTATTTTTCTGTTATGAGACTGATGTTGAGCTGAAAGTTGGAAACATGGCATTTTGTCTTTCCACTAAAACAAACTTGCTATGGGACTTTGAGTAAATCACTTAATATTTCTAAATTTTATTTTAATAACTTACTTAATCATCTATATCATTATACAATCCCAATGTAGTAAAAGCTGAAATAACTCTTTTTGATCATCTAATCCACATCTCCATTTTCAGCAAGGAGTAAACTGCAAACCATGCAAGGTAACGTCCCTGGGTAATGTAGTGAAAAGCCAGTGCAAGCCCAGAATTTAGTTATCTTACTTCAGAGCTCTTTTTGTTTGTCCTTGGTCACCCAGGTGTGGGAATGTTGCAGTGAAAATTCATCTCAGTCTTATGAAAACAACTCAAGTGCGTGCAATCCAAATGATGGAAGTGAATGACTTCTTTAATTGAAGAGCATAGAAAAATATGTCCTAAGATAATTATAAACCAGAATAGTCTAGCAGTAATAGAAAAGCCAGTACCAGAAGATATGAACTCTGACCGAAAAATTTAGGTGACTATTTTTATTTATAAAAACACAGTATACAATTATTCAGTGAAGAAATTGTTTGACCTGTCTTTGTGCACAGGTAAAAATAGAAGTTCAAAATATGGAAATGAAAACCTCCAGAGTAAATTATTCCTCTCTGTAACAGTACATTTCATGAATTTCTTCCTTTGTAATGTTGGCATCGATTCACATTCCCATTAAGCATATGTATAAATTATAATGTAACATTCTTTAAAAAAAAATTTAAAAATAAACATTAGTGTCAGGGTGGTTGCTTTTGTGCCTGAAGCAATATGACAATCATATGGCCAAATAAGCTGAACAAACAAGAAATTAAAATCATGAATCTGGGCAAAAGCAATTTTAGAAGAGATTTTAATATATTTTAGTGAGTTATACATGATTGCCAATATAACAGGGTTCCTAATGCATAAAGAATGCTTGTAAAAATTAAAATAAAACCCTTCCTATGCGTTCTATATAATACATGCCATTACGATTAAAAAAAAAAAAAGCCTCTTCAAGGTCACAACTAGCCTCTAATAATTGTTAAGGAGTTTGTTGAGGTGTTTACTATTGTTCTGCTTTCCAAGCAAGCAAAAACTTCATTAAACTAAAGGCAATTAATTTAAAAATGCTTCGAATTGCAACTAATGAGCCTATAGGATTCATTACCAGTGAAGGTCAAAGAACTAACTAGATTCCTGAATTTATCTTTATCTCTAGCTGTGTGACTGACTGAGTTGAGTACTGGGAGGTCTATTGCGCAGCAATCAATCACACCACCAGCCAGGAACAGGGCTGCTGCAGAGCCTCTAATAAGAGTGTCAGAGTGGATTCTGTGGACCATGTGCATCACATTAAGTTTCCATTTCTTTTTTGAATGATTTTCCTCTAACTTTGTAAAAAGTTTACATAAATATAAAAGTATCTCACACTTCTTGACATAAGAAAGGAAGTGAACAACTTCTGTCTTAATATATTAATATGCTCTTTTTAAAATATACTGGGAATAAAATATTTTATTATCATGACTCAAGAAGGTACCAAAAACAGCTTAAGAGCATGGGTGGTATACACAGACTGTGCCGTATTGAAATCAGTGAAAAGTACCATGGAAACCATCTTGTGGCCACAGTGGCTGAGATGGCATCGAAAAGCATTTACTCATCATATTTTGGTATTCATTTGTTTGCTCTCCCATTAATGCTTGCATTCATTTATTTGTTCCTTCACTCATTTAGAGCTCTCCTCTAAAGAAATTTAGACTGTAGGGAGTAGAGTAAAGTAGACATTCCAAGGCCAATGAAGTGTCATTACAGCTGCTGTGAAGAAGCCTTCCAGAGGGCAATGGAACCACTAATCAACGTTTTCTGTCGATGTAACTAATCCTTATACAAATGTGATTTTTAAAATCTATTTTTCTCTTCTAGTAGTTTTCCACTGATCTAACCTGACCTACCAGACCTTACCTAAAGTTGAAAGTCTAGAAATCGTGTGTGTGTATATGTGTGTGTGCAGATTCAATATTCATCTGTACACATTTTATAACATGGCATTTGGAAGTTATAAGACAAAACATAGAAAGACGTTTAAAGCCTACTGAATAATATTGACAAGCTATTATGAGTCTCTGAATTAAAGGATCAGTATTATTGACAGGAGGTGACATACGCAATAGGGTAAAGAGAAGAATAGTCAGAACTTGAGGCTTATTGGACATTAGAGGTGAAGCAAACAGAGGTTTCTGGCTTGGATAATTATATTCTATTATTTGAAATAAGACAAACAGGTTTGAGGAGAACTGATTTCAGGAAAAAAAACAGTAAGTAAGATTTCGTGTGTGTTGATTTTATACGCCTGGACGACTCCTAACAGAAGATTCCAAGCAGTCCAACGGTACATGGGAATGGAACTCATGTAAAGATATTTGGTCAGCATTTTCAGCTTAAATCAGAGGAAGTAAAACTTAGTTTTGTGAATTTCGAATAATGCGTGTACTTTTATTTCTTTTGTTGTAGTGAATATCTGACATCTTCATTCAGAATAACTGAAGAAAACTAAAACTTTATTATTTAAAATTCACAAAACTCAATAAATTTAAAAGAAATGTAAATAAACTCTCAATTTTTCTTTTCAATTTATACTATTTATAATTCTGAAATTATTAAAGCTTAGAATTGGACTAAGATTTATGAGCACTCTATGTTAAAATATGACCTGAAAATGAGAATATTTGTTGCACAGCATCAGAGAGAGGAGCCAAGATCCAGGAAGCAGGTCAGTTGCAGAGAGGCCAAAGAGAAAATGATTTCAAGAAATAAGTGGTCAGTGGTTTCCAATGCTTTATATTGGTCAAAGAAGATTAGGACTGAGCAAGTCAATACATACTTTATATCAAGGAGGAGACCGCAGTTTTATTTAAATGTTGCAAGGAGAAGTCAGATTTACAAATGTTTAGGGTATATTGGAAGTGAGAAAGTGAATACAGAGATAGCAATTTATACCGTAGAGAAATTGGCTGAAATGGGAAGGTGATTGGGGAATAGCCACAAAAGTTCATGGTCAAGTAATGCGTTGTACTTTTGCTATTTCTAGTTTTAAGTATATTTCAAACATCAACAGGCTTTTTAGCTGGTAATGGTAATCCGGTGAAGAGGGAAGGATTGCAAACATAGGAGAGAAAAGAAAGAAATGATTGCACAAAATCTTAGAGTAAAGGGAAGTGATCAAATAAGGATCTGAAGTAAAGAGCTAAGTCTTTAAAAGTAGATTAGAGAGAAAAATATGACAGATTTTTAGGTATAGAGGCAAAACTTTTAAATATTATCTCCTTAGTTAATTAACTTTTAAGTCATTCTTTGCATTTTCTATTTGTCCGTTGGACATGAATTAGAATTCAGAATCATTCAAGTTCAAATTCTAGTTACCGCTTACTAGCTGAGTGACCTAGAGCAAACAACATCAATGAAAATTCGCTCTCTCATTTGAAAGCCTGAGACAATAATTTCTAACTTAAATTGCTCCTGTGATAATTAAATAAGATGATGTTTGCAAAAATACTTAGTACAGCGTGTGGCAAAATAAAAACTGATTAACAAATGTTTGTTCTCCTCCTAGTAGAACACACAAGTGAACAACGTGTTTTATTTGGCCAATGAATTGACCTTGGATTGCTAAAAGAAATGTTCACTAGGACTTTCATTATAATGTCCTCTTTTACTCACATAAATTGTATTCAAATTTGAAAAACAAATCCTTTCCTCCTCCTAGCAACTCTCCTAGACAAGCATAATGGAACAAGAAGTTACATAAAATAATAAACGTGTTTTTAATTACTTATTTATTTTTCTATATTCTGTGCCCATGATGGATGGTGCAACACAAGAATGCTCTCTAAATTATACCTAAATTAATATTAGAAAGAAATTTGGCTGCATTAATCTTTTTCAAAAATAGCTGGTTGCAGTTATCTCATCACCCCCTCTTCCCTTATATTTTAGTCTTTTTACAGCAAGACTGATTTGAAGGAGAAAAACCACAGCTGTGCCTTCCTGGCAGGATTTTCAAATAAAGGAAGCAAAGAATAAAACTTTAATAAAAACCTTCTGCACCGCAAAGGAAATCAACAAAATGAAAAAGCAACCTATGGAACAGGAGAATATAATTTCAAATCTTATATGTAATAAGGGGCTAATAGCCAAAATAAAGAACTCTTACAACTCATTAGCTAAAAACCAAATTATCCAATTAAAAAATGGGAAGAAGATCTGAATAGATGTTTTTTCCAAAGAAGACATATAGACGGCTAACAGGTACATGAAACGATGCTCGACATTAATAACCATTAGGGAAATACAAATCAAAACCACAATGAGAAATCACCTCACATTGTTAGCATGGCTATTATCAAAAAGACAAAGGGGACCAACCTGGTGGCATAGTGGTTAAATTCACACGCTCTGCTTCAATGGCCTGGGGTTTGCTGGTTTGGATCCTGGGTGCAGACCTACACACTACTCGTCAAGCCATGCTGTGACCGTGTCCCACATGCAACAATAGAGGAAGACTGGCACGGATGTTAGTTCAGTGACAATCCCTCTCACACACACAAAAAAAGACAAGAAATAACAAGTGTTGGTGAGGATGTGGAGGTTTCTCAAAAAACAAAAAATAGACTACCATATGATCCAGCGATTCCACTTTGGGGTATTTATCTGAAGAAATTGAAAGCACTAATTAAAAAGACATATACACCCCCATGTTCATTGCAGCATTATTTAAAATAGTCAAGATATGGAAATAACCTAAGTCTCCATAAATGGATGAATGAGCAAAGAAATGGTAGTGTGTATATATCTACCTATATATATATATAATGTATATATATTGTATTGTGTGTATATATATATATATATATACAATGTATATGTATTGTATTGTATATATGTATACAATGGAATATTCAGCCATAAAAAAGAATACATTCTTGCCATTTGTGAAAAACTGAATGAACTTTGAAGGCATTATGCTAAATGAAATAAGTCAGACAAAGAAAGATAAATACTATATGATCTCTCTTCGCTGTAGAATCTAAAAATGAACCCAAGCTCAGAGACACAGAGAACAGATTGATTGTTGCAAGAGGAAAGCGGGTGGGAGAAATGAGTGAACTTTTCTTTTTAGTTTAAATAAATTGAATAAAATTTTTTTAAAAAAGAAGTAAGAAACAAAATCCATATTACCACCAGGAAAAAGAAAAACAAAACTAGTGGTCTGATGAGACACCGTGAAAGAAAGAATCTGGATAACTGGTGCTTTGATACAATGTGGTGGCCATTTTCCTAAAATGAAATCAAGACTTTAAGGAAATGTGATGTTGCACTTTGACCTTCAACACCACGAGAGTTCCAGAACACTGAAAAATCTGTTCTCCTAATTTTAATCTTCATCTTCAAGATTGCAGTAGCCACCCAGGACTTTGTTTTATGCATAATGTTATTATCCCCTTTTGTATCAGGTCTGTTATAAATGTTCGTTATAATCACTGCTGATTAACTTAGCAGATGGTTGGAAATGAACTCTTCCCAGAGGAATTAAATACACTTATGTCATTTCCTAAGTTGATTTAAAAGAAGTCATTTGAGATCAAGTAATGTTTCAGTTTCAGCATTAGTTCAGAATCATTGCCATAGATGTTTTCTTTTCTCCACTTCTATAATTTTGAATATCTGTGATGAACTGGATTGGTTTTCCATTTTTTTTAGTTCTGGATATTCTTCAATAAAGAAATAAAAATGCATAAATCATCATACCTAAATCTAATGTTTTGCTACATGATTCATCAGGAACCCCCAAAGGGATTTTCCTATTATATTTGTGCAGCACTGTTTCTCAGCTGTTGTCAGCAAACATAAGGTGGGTAGAAATTATTTCTTACGCCAACCGCTGGCACGTTAGTTTCACCTCCCATGAATACCTTGCACTGCTTTCAAGATATCAACGATCAGGGGCTGGCCCTGTGGCCGAGCGGTTAAGTTCGCGCACTCCGCTGCAGGCGGCCCAGTGTTTCGTTGGTTCGAATCCTGGGCGCGGACATGACACTGCTCATCAAACCACGCTGAGGCAGCGTCCCACATGCCACAACTAGAAGGACCCACAACAAAGAATATACAACTATGTACCGGGGGGCTTTGGGGAGAAAAAGGAAAAAATAAAATCTTTAAAAAAAAAAAAAAGATATCAATGATCAAATATAATTAGGAAGAAACAGAGAAGCTTCATTTTAAAAAGTTCTCAGAATCTCCTACCTACTAAGAATGCCATCTGTGTTTTTTTCCAAGAAAAAGGGATATTCAATAGACCGAGGATTGTTTTAGCAGGATCACACATTTTGAAAAAGATAATAAAATAAAACTTTAAATTTCTGAATATTCCTTGTTTAAACCACATACATCTATAGTTCGCTTGTGAGCTATAGGAATACTGTCTGCATGCTGATTCTCCCTCACAACTTCTCAAAATAAATTCTACATAAAACAAAAAGTATTTTGCCTTCCTACCTGGAAGAAACTTCAAAAACAAGGATAGAGAACAAAAATTCAATTATGAAAAAAATACTTTAATATAGTGAAATTTGTAAAGGCTAAATGTTTCATCAAATTGTGCTTTTGGGAGATATTTATACTTTATAAAATTCATTCAAATTTACATCTATCTCTAAAGTTATCGCCTATACTTTCCCATCACCCTAGATCCCTAGCCCCCAAACAAACAAAAACCACCAACCAAAGATTTCAAAATATTCACTTGTTTTCTTTTATTCCACATCTTGGTTAAAATATCTCTCTTTACCTAAGCACTCGCATCTTGAATTTATCCTGAACTGTGTCCGTTCGTCACCTCCCAGTGCCAATATCCATGTCCTCCAAATGACACACTAAGTCCTATTGATTCCCTCCTTATGAGTAAAGTTAGGATCTTTTTCTATTTTCTCCCAATACTACAATATTGGAATATGCTCTGTGAACATTTTTGACCTGGACTGCTATACCAGCCCTCTAACTGGACTCACTTCTTACAACCTTGTCTCCTACCAAATCATTGTCTACAACACCCGTAACATCACCTTTCTAAAATCTCCCAATCTCTTCACATTAAGTAAATAAAATATTTAAATAAATATTAAGTAAGTAAATAAAATAAAATTTTATTATTTATTAAAATTTTATTACTCATTAAATAAAATACATATTTCCTCGCATTATATATTATGGCATTAACAATCAGTGTCTCCTAGCCATTTTTTGGATCTCAATTACTGCCATTCCTCACCTACATCATGCTTCAGCAATATGGAACAGTTTGTTATTCTTCAGATTTGATCTGCTCTCTTCTATAACCGTTCCCTTGACATCAGGTTCATTCTTACTTGAAATTTCCTCCATTGTATTACTGTTTGCTCTCCTAACTCCCACAAGAAATTGAAATTCTCTTGAAGAAAATAATTTTGTCTTCTTAGTTTTTTTGTTTTATTCTTTCTTCTAGGCTTTGACACATAGTTAAAACTTGGAAATTATTGAACTTTTTTGAATGCATGAAATAATGGAGGCACAGATAAATAAGTTTATGAATGGACAAAAGAAAGGCAAAACTCAAGGCTAGAATGAAGATATACTTTACTATATATTAGATCATGGTTTTTATGCCCTAAATTTGTTTAGCTAAAACTTATTCTTAGCCAGTGCCTTTCTCATTAACTTCTCTAAAATCGTAACTCATTTATTAGATATTCTGAATTTCAACCAGAAATATCTGTCCACTTCTTTTTATCATCAAATTTTTCTATAGTTTCACAGGCAATATGCTATTCCCTGCCTTCTCTTGGTGGGATAGCTTTAAAAACTACTACAGATTTGTCGAAAAAACAGCACATGCTAGTCGGCATGTCTCCTGAATTACAATCTGCTTTCAGTTCCCAAACATTTACTCTATGTTTCTTTAACCCTGGACTATGCTCTATTATAATTATTCTTGTTCTCTGCTCCCTTCCGTTTCTCCCACATCTTCCCTGCACACACCAGGGGTGGCATCTAAATTCAGTGGTACATGGATGCAGAGGAGACATGGTGCTAGTGGGGAGGCTGAGCAGGCAGACGTGTTTTGGTTTGACCTTTTTATATTCTCTTTCAGGTGTCTGAAATATCCAAAATAATTTGGAACTACACTAACAACAAATAATAAAGAATTTTATATTGCAGAAAAAATAAGCAACATTTAACCACTACTTTAGTACTCTAAAATATAAAATTTTGTATACATTTTAGTGTTTGATGATTTGTCCCATATACAATGCAATCTATAGAAAATGATCTCTTAAGGAAAAATGGAAGTCTGGATCCAAGTATGTAGCAAATTAGATCACTGTGCTAAGTGCTAGACGGCTTATTAATGTCCTTTAGGTGTTTTACCCTTCCAAAAGTTATTAGCATTCCATTACTTTGTAACTCATCAGCATCTCCAAATCATATAATAAAGATTCCACAAATATAAACTATGAAGTTGACTTGTGATTAATTTTGGAAACAGAATATTCATGAGTTGTTCCATTACTATTCTTATGTATTTAAACCTCTCTTAATAACTACTTTTGGAGAAATAATTGACTCGGTCATTCAATCTGAACATGCATTTGATGGTTATTAAACTCAGACGCATGTCTACAGAATTCAAATATCCAATCTCCATTAAAATTAAAATATGAAATCAATCTCCTATTTATAACATAATTGTTCTGTGTTTTGACAAGTGTATCATCATAACCTGAGCATCAGGTTTGGATGTGCAACTATTTTTTTCAGTAGCCAGGAACATGTTTGCCCCTTTATCAGATAATTTGCTTATTGCAAATGTCCTATGTGGCTATAACAAAAAATACTCTAGTGAAGTCAAAGAAATCCCCAAATAATTTGATAATGTGGACTCAATACTGAATATGCAATATTCTTTAAATGCTTAGGGTACTCTCCATGGGTGAGACTACTGCTAGTCTATTGATTAGTTGTCAGAGGAAGTGACATGGGGCACAGTTATGGGGCCAGTACATTGGGAGGATATGTTAGAATCAGAATTCTCTCTTTGCAGCTCACCACCCTGCTAGCATGAAAGGATCATAAGGATGAGGATGTGACTGAAAATATGTCCTTCTTCTCATTCATTAACAAAGAACTCCAAGTTTCCTTTGAGGAATTAACTTACAATGAAATAATTTACTCATTTGTTCATTCAACAAATATTTTGAGAACGTATTATGTATAAACACAGCGCTAGATAATATGAATACAGAAATGGATGTTAAAAATGATCATGTCTTATGGGCTTAATTCCCAAAGGGGAGACACAAGAAATAGTTATTAAGCAATTAATTAGCAATGTATAAGAAAAATGAAAAACAGTACAGAAAGCTGTGACAGCGTTAAAAACGGAGTCCTGATGTAGGCTGTGACATAAAGAGAAGTTTCTTTGCGGTGGTATCATTCAATCTGACATTTATTTCATGATTAAACTTGAACTACTGAAGAAATGGAAGAGGTGGAGAGAGTTCTAGGCTCAGGAACAGCTCATCCAAGAGCTTTGAGATTGGATGAAATATTGGAAAAACTGCAAAAACAAAAACACAAGTCTGTGTGGCTGGATCGAGAATCGAGGAAAAGGTAGTTTGGGATTAGGCTTTGAGAAAGGCAGGAGCCAGATAACGTAGGTTTTTGTAGAAAACTTTAAACAGTCTGGATTTTATCCTAAGAGAAATTAAAAAGTTCTAATAAAGTCTACTTATATCAGAGTCATGACATGTACAAGATCAGTTAATCATCTTTTTTTTCTTTCATTGTAGTAAATTAAGTTCCTTGCCCAGAAACAGTGTTGGTGGACTGCCAGAACAGTGTGCAAGACATTCAGCAAATTTAAGGAAATCCTACAGGGTCATGGAAAGCAATAAAATCCTGAACAACTGTCTACATTAGTACAGATAAACCTCTTCCCTCTTCATGATGGAAAGGATAAAAAGATTCCTATGGAATCATCTTTCACTAGGTACATGACTGGTTCTCAGGTTTAGGATACTAGAAAGTGAGCAGTGGCGGTAACCAGGACAGTCCTAACAAGAAGAGAGCCATATTATTGAGACTCTTCATAGTCTCCGGCCCTGTAAACGGGATCTTGTTTTTATGTTACCTGGGAAAGAATGCTGACCTACATTACAAAGCCAATAATCTTGCCCATCTTGTCTTATTACAAGTCTTCTCTGCTTGGAGAGCTTTTGCTGATCATCCACACGAGACACAAATATTTTTATGTTCTGGTCACAAATGAGGAGGTCTTTTAATAGAGGTCTTCCTAAACTTCTTTTTAATCCATCTACTTACTTTATTTCTTCTAATTGTCTCATTTTCTTATCAAAGCATTATACATAGATAACCTCATTTTAGGCCTTCTCTCCTTTAAGGCAAAATTGAAAATATGATTGTGTCAATTGAGGTTCTGACCACTAAGAGATTTTAGTTCACCATAGTTTAGAATTATGCAAAAGTGGGATTTCACTGCTGTTGTAGTACATTCCTTTGCTGGTACAAAGTAAAGAGTATATTTTCATCTGTAAACCAGGCTTGGGTATTTTTCTCATCAGACCAGTGGCATAGAAATTACTGACGATGTCGTATATGTAATGAGATGAGACATGGAGATGCAGCACAAACTGAGTGTGAATCAACTACTAATGCAAATTGCTTATACCTGTCTGAACATGTTTGAAATAATCTCATATGTGCTGCCTTTACTTCATGATAAAGTGCTGCTGGGAATGTCTAACTTTATTGCTAATAGGATGTAATAACTCCTAAGTTGCCATGTGCAATTCAGGTTGGATGATCAACTCTTGTCTCATGGTTAAGCATTTTAGTTTATATTATTGTCTGGGAACAAAAAAGAATAGTTTCTCAAAACGAAAATAATTAATTGCTAAGATAGCACAACTTTCTTTCTCAGTCCTCAGGGGAAATCACTGTGACTTTCCAAATGGGCTTTGCCATAGAGTTAAGCCAAATCTATCTTTACAGTAGATACTAAAGCAACACTAGACCGATGGTGTTATAATGGTTAGATAGTAAACCTATATACACTGCATCCTGTATCATCCAGAAAGCTTTCTATGCTACTTCCAAGCTGGCCTTCCCTGACTCTAAATGGGTCAGAGAAGTACTACCTATGATATGTGTTGTTCGAATTTCTGAAAAGTCTACCAAGCATTTGATTACTTGTGTTAGTGGTGTAAGAAGTAACGTGCAGAAATTTGCCCTTAACCGTGGAGTGCATATCTCAAAATTTCCAATATTAGATTCCCAGTTACTCCACAAATATGGCAGATACTAGAGTTTTGATGAGAATAATCTCCTATCCTCCAGCATGCAAACGATAACTGTAGTTTCCAAGGTACCTGCCACACCCTCCCCTTCAGATGTTATTGTGATGAGAGTATAAATGTCATTAGACAATGTCTTTTGGGTAATGAGATCATCAAGGTTTTGCCTTGATTGTAAGATGGTAAAGTTTCTTCAAGACTAAGTGGTTGTTCAGAATCCAAAAGATGATTTGACGCTGAGATGAGACATAGTAGATAGAGTACTGCTGTGCTTGCAGGTGAAAGAAAACTGCTTCTAGTTTTTCTGATTTATGGGATAGAACATCACAAAATCAGAAACAGTATATCAGGCACCAGGTCTTTTACCTATTTATTCATTTTAAGGGAACATATCTGAAATAAAAATGACAATTAAAGTCACTACTTGATTAAAAACGTGATAATCCACTTTTATTTTCCAAGACCCGTCTGTTGAATCCTCCAGAAATAATTGATGACCAAAAAAGGATGTGAAAGGAATGTTTATTTCTTCGATTAAAAATTTGAAATGGTTGAATAAATTTTCTTGAACTTCCCCACACTTTTGGCATTATTTTTGATTGATTGATTGATTGATAGATTCAACACTAATATATGATTACTATGTGCCTGATATTATTGTAAGTACTCTATAAAATATATATAAATATACAAAATAGACATTATAATATCCAAGTACATATGTAGAAATTAAATCCAAATAATTAAGATATTTGTTTAAGGTCACAAAGCATTTAAGTGGTAGCACTGTAATTTTAACATGTGTAGTCTGGTTCCAGACTCTGTGCTGTTAACCAATACTATTTTGGGAAGTAGGAAATGCTTGTAAGGATTTCCATTTGAACTTTTCCATAACAGATCTTACTTCTTTGATCAAATGATAATATGGGAATTCTTATAATGATATAGCATATCTATTACTCTACTACAAATATAGTAAATTTCAAACTAAAAATCAATTTGTTTTAGAGTCAAAGTAGGCTTACTATGAGGTGAATTCCAATCAGGCCTTTTTTTATTCCTTGGTGCTTTCGCCTCCACTGTGATTGAGGAAAGAAGAGCATATTTTAGTCTCCAGATTAATGAAAATTTAGAGTCACTGCTGAAGAATACTCAAAAGAATAAAGCATTTCATTTTCTGCTTATATAGTTATTCATTTCTCTTTGGAAAAGGCTAAAAAGAAGATTCTGAGAATATATTTGTCTTATTATTCTAGGTTATTCTGACTCTGTGAACTAAATTGACTTAGGAATTAATTCAATAGTCATGATTCTATTATTTCAAATAAAGCCTATATTTCCTAAGCCTAATTTTATTCTATTTTTCAAATTATTAATTAGTGGAATATTAGCAGGTTGCCAATCATGTGATCTTAGCTGCTGCTGAAGACTCCTACATGCAAGACGCTTCTGATGAACAGCCTGACCCTGCTATTTACAGTTCCCACTTTGCCCCTGGTCATTTTGGCCCTCACCAAATCCTGCCATACCACTAAAATCAAGGAGACTTGTCAACTAAGTGAATTTCAAGAGTATTATTGTATCAGGGGATTAATGGCTTATGTAGTTGTCATTGGCCACTACTGAGATTCAGTCCCGATCTACCAAGCAAACAAGAGATAGTTTATTCTGATGCTTAACTAGAAACCAACAGGGAAGAAATAATGTCCAGGTACAGGTGTGGCGATTTGGAGAAGTTAGATTGGGTTTATAATCTGTAAATCATCCATTTTGCATCTATGTCCCATTATAGAACACAATACATCTAATTCGCCAAAACCTAGAGAAACTCATTAGTGAGTAATGTGTAAGCATCTTTGAAAAACATTTTAATAACTTTGGAAAGGAGTTATTTTTAAATTGGTGAAGAAGGCAGTATAGTGTGGTGATCAAGAGGATGAACTCTGAACCCTAATGGCCTGTTTCAAAATCGCCACTTATAAGTTTGGCAAATTGTGTAACTACTCCATCTTTATCTTCACTTGTCAAAAAAGGATGGTGCTAATAACGTCTTAACAGAATCACTATTAGTGTCAACTCATAGAGAAGCCCCCATCTTCTTCTACCTGAAACTCTTACTTGGTTGCCTAAAGCCAGGCTATCAGCAAGTGCCACTCACCATTCGTCATATAAAGTGCTTAAATTCTGCATTGTTCCTACTTTTGCAATTTCACCACCAAAGCAGGATTCAAATTTCCGAGTTTTTTCCTTTTATTTTGTACTTTTTTTGTGTGTATCTGATTAGGTGTACCTTGGCTCCATGGTCCTGCTTTAAATGCCAGAGTAGCTGATTAAGCACATATCTTGTCGTCATCTTGTATACCAAGAAGAGAGTTCTGCATCCTGTGAAGTTTAAGGTTACACATTCTTTACAAGTTTTAGATGATTGAAAGATAAGAAAATGATGCATATCTGCTTTAAAGGTAGCTCACACAAATAACTATATTACTAGAATAACCTTCTCATTATATTTATCTCCTCTGGTTCATCAACCCACAAAAAGTGAATCTAAGAGTCCGCTCCAAATAAGTATTCCCATCCACATGGCAATTAAAGGTGATTGTGAAATTTGCTAATATGACTCCATCCAAAATTGAAAAATGATGGATTGCGGCAAAATGTCAGTGGAAATATCTTTATAATGAGATGGTTTTCATTTTTTACTTTGGTATCTATGTAAACTCAAAAGATACTGTCCTCTCAATGTACCCTTGGGAACCAATAGTTATCCATAATTATTTCTAGGCAGAATAGACATAAGCAAATTGCAGAGCAGCATATGCCATGTAATAACCCAATAAATTCACATTAATAAAATGTGAATTATTTATATCTCACGTGTCTTATGAGCTAAAAGATTTTTCTGTTTTCTAGCTTGAGAATCATTTAACTTTTAGTTTTAATAGTATAATATTTATTTTGAAGTCAAATTTTAAACTTTAAATTAATTGTTCCAATGTGTTTCCACATATGCATTGTCCTGTAACATGTATTCTTTGGAAGGTGTTATATTCAAATTCGAGGATATTTAGTCGCAATGTAAGCAGCCCATAGAGAATTGTATATTTTAATTAAAAAATAATTTTGTACAGAAAATAACTGTCTCCCAATTTACTTGATCAGTAAATTGTAATTTTATAATTTCTGAAAAAGAATCGCATCTGTTCTTTCTTTGGTATTTCTTCTCATGTCACCATACAGCAATTGCATAAAACACCTATGTTGCATAGATAAATCTATTGTCTGGAGTGCAGCACAGTTACCTAACTGGTATCTCCTTTTCAATTCTTGCATCAATCCAATCTGTCCTCCACATAGCAATAAAATTAAGCTTTCAAAATGTAAATCATATCACGTTATTTCTATTCAATGATTTTTCCATTGAAATAGAATTGGATCCCAATGTCTTTCTCTGGCCCACAAGATCCTCAAAATTTTCCTCCTTTCTAGCTCCCCACGCCTACTTTGTGTCAATCTCCTCATTGATTGGTACACACCTTTCAAATTATTTATCTTTCAGTTTTTACATTCATTAAGCATTATTTAGACTGAGGAGGGTTTTTGCACATATCATCCTCTTTACCTGGGAAAAAACCCCACTAAAAATTATTCCAATTTTTGTACATCTAGCTCCTTCTCAACACTCAAATAGGTGTAAATATTGACTCTTCATAGGGACTTTCTTTCACATCTTATCTTTAAATCTCATCATTTATATTTATGCTTGATATCAGATCCTTCAAAACATTAATACTGAATTAATTTTATTTAATTGTTCACTTTCTTTGAATCTATCTAGATTTTAAGTGCTATGAGAGCAGATACTTTGCTTGCTGTGCTCGTAATTTCATGCCAAACACCAGGTAAAATGCCTGGTGCATGCAGGTACTATATTATTGAATGAATAGAATAAATGAATGAATAGACATTCATGATTAAACCCTCTTGTTTGCATATATAAGCATATATGAATTAGTATTAGTCCTGTTTTAGCTGTTTGTTTGTAAATAAATATATCTGGAGCCTTCCCAAAAGTGTTGAACGGTAGACAATCAATCAATATTTTCAATGGTTTTCCAAATCTCCAAAAAAAGGAACTATCCTGGACAATTAGGTTATGTTATTATTTCAATAATAGCACACATATATTTAAATTTTATATTAATGTATATGTATATAGCTATATAACGATGTATATGGAGAGATAGAGAGAGAAAGATTCAAACTTTGTCTACAGATGAGCAGATATTTTGCATATATTTGCAGATAGTGTTCGAAGGTATATTCTAAAGTGCAATTTTATTAAATTCATAATATTAATTTAATAATGTAAAAGCTGTCATAAAACAAATATATATTATAAAATATGTGAGAAGAATATATATAAGATAAACATATGTGTGTATATATTCCATATATATGTGTGTATGTACATATATATGTGTGTATACATAAGCATACATACATATACATGTGTGAAGATCTTGTTTCCATTTGAAAACCTTTTTTTCCTTTGCTCTGTGCTGTGTGGAAGAAACACACAAGTAAAACACCACTTACATTCTAATATTACAAATGCTATAATAGAGTGATTAGAGAGAATACAGAAGAAAAGAAAGTCAGGAAGTACTTGCTGAGAAAAATTGTAGCTGAATTTCTAAAGATAAATGGGCATTGGTCATGGATTGGAAGAGTTAAAATTGTCAAAATGTCCATACTATCTAAAGCAGTTTGCAGATCTAATGCAAAATCTATCAAAACCCCAGTGGCATTTTTTTATAGTAAAACAAAAACAATTCTAAATTTCAATTGGAACCATAAACGACTCTGAATAGCCAAAGCAATCATGACAAAGAATAACAAAGATAGACACATCATCCTTCCTGATTTCAAAATATATTGCAGAGCTATAGTAATTAAAACAGTATGATATTGGCATAACAACAGACATATAGATCAAGGGAACAGAATAGTTCAGAAATAAACCCACACATATACAGTAAACTGGTCTTAGCAAGGGTGCCAAGAGTACACAATGGGGAAGGATAGTGTCTTCAACAAATGGTTCTGGGAAAACTGTATATCCAAATACAGAAGAATCAAAGTGGACTCTTATCTTAAACTACACACAAAAATCAATTCAAAATGGGTTAACAATTTAAACATAAGACTTGAAACTGTAAAACTCCTAAAAGAAAACGTAAGGAAAAATATTTGTGACATTGGTCTAGATAGTGATTTCTTGGATATGACTTCAAAAGCACAAGCAACAAAAGCAAAAATATAAAAGTAAGACAATATCAAGCTATAAAGAATAATCATCAGAGTGAAAATGAAATCTAAGGAATAGAAGAAAATATTTGCAAACCATAAATATGATGAGGAGTTAATATCCAAACTATATAAGGAACTCCTACAACTCAATAACAAAAATAACCTATAACTTGATTTAAAAATGAACAAAGGACTTGAATAGACATATCTCCAAAGAAAACATACAAATGGACAACAGTTATATGAAAAGATGCTCACCATCACTAATCAGCATAGAAATGCAAATTAAAACTACAATGAAATATCACTTCACACATTAGACTGAATGAAAAAAAGACCATAAGGGTTGGGAAGGATGTGGACAAACTGGAACTCTCATAGACTATTGATAGAAATGTAAACTGATGCAGCTTCTATGGAAAACACTATGAAAGTTCCTCAAAAAATTAATAATACAACTACCATATGACCTAGCAATCTCACTTCTGGGTATACATTCAATATAATTGAAACCAAGATCTTGAAAAGATATGTTCACTCCCATATTCATTGCAGCATATTCACAAAATAGCCAAGATAAAAAAACAACCTAAAAGTCCATCAATGGACAAATGTATAAAGAAAATATTGTATAGACATGCAATGGAATATTATTCAACTTTCAAAAAGAAGGAAATCCTGCCGTATGTGACAATACAGATGTACCTGGAGGGTATTATGCTAAGTGAAATAAGCCAGTCACAGAAGGACACATACTGCATGATTCCACCTATATGAGGTAATTAAAACAGCAAAACTCATAGAACGAGAGAGTAGAATGGTGGTTGCCTAGGGGTTGATGGGGAGAGGGAATTGGGGAGTTGCTGTGCAATGCATATAAAGTTTCAGTTACTCAAATTCTAGAGATTGCTATACGACATTGTACCTTTAGTTAATAATACTGTATTATATACCTAAAAGATTTTTAAGAAGCTAGATATCATATTAAGTATTCTGACTACAATTAAATACATACATACATATATAATACATAAATAAATAAATAAGTAGGGGTTGGTCACATTAAAAAATTTGAAAGGATTATCTGAGCAGCATGTGTAAAGAACAAAGGCAAGGAAAGGGAAATATGCTGGTGGATACGCTAGACTTTGGCAGCGTCCTAGATATATGTAATTATCTGTGTATAATGGAGTGGGTGCAAGTAAAACTTGTATCATAATCATTACAGTGATGTTTCTTAAATTTTCAATTATTCTCCTGTTCTGTCACATTTTATATGTTCAACAACATTAAAAGTTAAGTTGGACAGATTATTACTCCTAGTTTACATATAAAGAAGACAAAAGTAAACACAAAATTCATGGTAAGTTTATGATAGTTTAACTAACATCTCAAATAGCATCCTTTATTATTATTTTTTAAAAAGTCATTCAAAACCAAAAGCTCTTTCTCTTAAAAGCTCAGTAAAATGTTGATCTAATATAATTTTACATTTAAAAAAAGACAAATGAATAATCATGCTGTTCAATTCAGGTTTCAATACAAAAACCTGCAACATGTAAAGAAACGTAATTTACCTTGACACAACATCATTATTTGTTAAGATAAATTAATAAACAACACCTTTGGGTGCAACCAATCTATTCAATTGTTGTCAGTGTTGATTAGAATATCTGTCTAAACTGTAATAAACTGTGAATGTGTTAATGTATGATAGTGTCTTTTGTTTATTTAATGTGAAGCAATTACCACTTATTCATTCCACCAATCACGATTTTCCGTGAGTGATTCTGCCTCTTGCTTACAGTGTTCAAATGAGCAAGGCCATTAGTCACATTTTATTATTGCCCAAAGCTATCATTTACTCTGAGTTAGAGACACTGTGGTGATTTAAGCAAGCAACATGCAACCTCACTAATCAGGTTTGTTCAAGAGATGCACGAGTGGTAATATCAAAAAAGAGAAAGATGTCACAAATGAAAGACAAAATAAATTGAATTTTAGTGTATTATATTGTCTAATTACGAGAACATTCAACTCAAATCTTCTATGAATGTTTTTCTACTAAATAGGACAATGTTCCTTATTTATTAATATGTGGTTTTATAAGAACTTTTCCTTTACAAAACATTTATGGTCAAATTAATTGAATGTTAATTGCATCAATAAGCTTATCATATTAATTCTAAAAATACATTTTATTTCCAATAAATTGTGACTTTTAATGATTCATTTACTCTCACTTCTTATTTTGATACTATTTGTATTTATTTCCTAAAGACTGAGTATTTTCATATTTATCAAATAATTATATCTACTGTGGCAAAATTAATTTTCTAATATCTATGTTTTCATAGATTGTTTTGAATTGCAAAATTGGGTTTTTTTTCAGATTTTGGATTGACATATTGTAGTTCATTCATACATCCAATGCTATAGTAACGTATTTCTTTCATTCCATAATTATAATGGTTTCAAATATTTCTCTAATGCATGTGGAACAGTTATTATCATAGAAGGAAACACGCTACAGAGGAGTTAAAGATATCTTACTTGCTTGGAATAATAGAATTTCTCCAGCTGTATTTTTTCTAATGCATTTTGAAAACTTGGCTTGTCATTAAAATGCTTTTAAATGTTTGAGCAAAGGGTTCAAGTCAAATAAAGATTTTTTTAAAAATACAGTTATGTAGGATATTAAATTTTAAGTATGTGACTACCAGTGACACACCATGGCTTATATTGTGGCAAAATGTGTACAGGTCCTCTAAGAAATAGACCGCACTGTGTAGAAATGTACTTACTGAAAGTATTTGCTTTTTGCCTAGTATTAGTAAAAGCAAATGTAAGTACAATAGTTCTGCTACCAAAGCAGGTCTAGACTTATCTACAAAGCACAAATTAGTAGTTAATGTAAGAAGATATTCGCTGAAACTACCACATTTTGTACATTTTTTCTCCACAATTAGAGTTACAATGTCCCCAAACTTGTGATTTGAACATGCTGCTCATAGGAATGAAAATTTAGTAGTATTTTTTGAGTCTTGTAAAGATCCTTGCCATATGCTATCATTACTTACTCATGGAGGAATTTTAGTGTTTCTTTATAGATAACATTCTGTATTAAAGAGGGCTTTAAATATACAAGTCTGTTGTCTGTAAACGGCACATCAGAGGAATACCATAGTGAATTATAACAAGTGCATTTCTGAAGCTGGATTTGTTGCAACATATTTGCAGTGATACTTTTTACTATGTGGGATAAATATGTGTTGTCAGTGATATTATTGCTTTAATCTGCTGTGTTTTAAGTATGAATATAGTACAACGACTGTGTTAGATTTTTCAGTTATTATTATTGACAATGGATTTTCACTTCACACATGCACCCACAAACCTTATTATCATTGAATGTAGTATCACACATTTGTGACTGAACTTGTTTAATTGTGTTATACTGTCTGGAGATAGTTCAAGACTGTTGAAAGATAGGTCAATTAATGGCATGTCAGTAGTTCATATATGATGGATTTAAGCCATAACGAGTATAAAATCTTAAATTACACTTAATTTTAATGGTAAGCATTGATAACATTATTGATTTCTATATACTTCGCTGAATTCATTTTGCTTTCTGTTTGGTTTTAAAGGTATGCTTTTTTTTTATCTTGTAAGGAAGACTGGCCCTGAGTTAACATCTGTTGCCAATCTTCCTTTTTTTTTTATTCTCCCCGAAGCCCTGATACATAGTTATATATCTTAGTTGTAAGTCCTTCTAGTTCTTCTATATGGGACGCAGCCACAGCATGGCTTGATGAGTGGGTTGTAGGTCAGTGCCCAGGATCCGGAGCAGTGAACCCTGGGCCACCAAAGCGGAGTATGTGAGCTTCACCGCCACACAACCAGGCTGGCTCATCATTTTGGTTTCTATTGTATTATCACTTCACTCTCTGACCCTCATATTTCTTTTCATTTTCTTTTGCTTCCTAAAACAGTAAGTAAATTGAATACAAGCGCACCTAAAGCAAGAGTACTATATGGATTTGCACTTGCTTTTCAAAATAATCTAGACGTTAGTTATATTATAAACCAGAGGAACCATGACCTCTCCAGGCCCAGAATCAAAGACAACCTAATAAACATACAATTTATTTTCCTACAAATCATGAGTTTTAAATATCACCTAAGAATATAGTAACATAAATATTATTTTTAAATAAGTGTGGACGTCTGCTTTAATTTCATATATTTCTTAAAACATCAAAGGAAGTAAAGGAGAATGAAAGAGAAACAATATCAGGCAATGTTTTCATGAACCTATAATAAGAGTGTAGATTGCCAATAATGTATTCAGATCCTCAAGGAAAAACAGTGGAGTGTCCTACAGAATGCTTAAGTTTGTAACATCTTGACCATGCCATTGATTTATTCTGTGCTCTTCAGGCAATCACTTCATCAAAATTCAGCATATTGCAATTTTAAATTGTATATTCCTCAGAGCTCTACTAAGAAAATTATATAAAATGTAGAGGAAATTTTTAAAATAATTATGATTTGATAACAGCTTGACTTAATCTGGGCCCTTCAGAGCTCAACCTTTTGTTAAGAATGCATCGCTATGGACCGTGCATGACTGGATCACTAAACAGCTGACAAAAGGCAATGGAGAGAGATTCACAGGGCTGTGGTTCCATCAGCTCTCCATCCTCATCCACACCATCATCAGTGGAGAAAACATGGTTTGCCTACAAAGCCTTACAGGGTCCTATGTCGCTGTCATTGCTACAACTGAAAAAGAGTTCCACTATCTCTAATTGATAAGACCTCTTCCACTCCTTCCTCACTACACTACACAAAAGCTCAGAACCCTGCCACACAGAGCTCATCAAAAATATTCCCAACATACAGGACATTCCTGTTTACATATAGTCATCAAAAGAAGCACAACACTTAGCTATCATACTTTGTTGCCTGGTTTCTCATCCCCATACAGCCCTGTGATTCCCCTATTCTAATCTAATCTCATATTCCACCCACTGTGGAAACATGTCCTCTGTGCTTTCTTGAATGTACAGTTAGTTATTAAAAAATCTCCTACTTCTAACTTTTCTCAGATTTTTCCATTCTCTTCTTTGCCCTGATTAAAACTTAATGGTGCCCTGAGAACATTCTTGATATGGTTTACCTGTACCTTATGTACCAGAGGCTGGAGATGGAATAGGTGTCTTCATCTTGGACAGACTGACATATCTGTTTTTCTCCTAAATTCTCTTTTCTTCTTTGTTTATTTGTATCCCCTCAGTAATTTCGTCTAATGTACTGACTTTAGATATGAAAGCTGAAGACTGCTAATTTTTTTCTCCAGCCCCAGTGTCTCCTTGAACTGCAGTTCCTTAAATTCAACTCTCCTTAACAATTCGTTCCACATGGATATCCAATTAATTTGTTCAAAACAAAAATATTGATTTCTCCGCTCCCCCAAATTATCTGTTCTCCAGTATCCCTGACCCCATTTAATTCCACATTTCTACTTGGTCTCAATTATTCTTTCTCTCACATTCCACATTCAGTCTACTAGCAAATTCTGTTGGTGCTAAAATTTAAATACACACATAATCTGTCATTTTGTGTGCTTTTGATAAAAAATCATTTGTCTTCTCCTTTAGTGTCACAGCTTTGAAAAAAGAATCCATAATGCATCAGTGTTATAATTGGGATCCCCCAGTATACATAGATAATAACAATGTAATAATTGTATATGGAGTGGTACCAATTGCACAGAATACATTGAACTTAAAGTAACAGTAAATTAAAACATGAGCAAATTAAAGATATATCCACTTGTAGAAATAATAGATTGCTTTTAAAATATGGTTTAGGAATTCTATAATTTTACAAATTAATATGTTACTTTCTTTAGTGGAATTAAACTAAATCAGTTTATTAGAGACAGAATGCAATTTGCAATAGATATTTTGATAACGAAAACCCTTCTCTTAATTCCTAGAACATTATGAAAAGGTCTATTAAGCTCAATTCTCTCTCTCTTCCTCTCCCAAAGTTTCTCAAATGGGGCATTATTGGTATTTTAAGGCAGGAAACATCTTTGCTGTCAATTGCATTGACAGGCCTAAAGGAACTACCAGTAATATTTACTGCAATTTTAACACGCAAAAATGTACTTAAAGATTTCCAGAATCTTCCAAAGAAGAGTAGTACTGTCTGGCTTACTCATCAAATGGACAAAATTTCTATTTATCAGTATAATGGTGACCAGCACCTACCAAAGTACTGTACTGCGTAACACATTTTAAAGAAGCTAATGTATGGTGAGGCAATCGGTTTGTCATCAAGTGCTATAAAAATATAGAACATTACTCTTCATTATGAGACCCTAAGACCTAAATTATTTTGGGGTTTGCTTAGTCTGCTTGATATTACAGCTTCCATCTACATATGATATACAGTCTGAAATATTCTCAAGGGTGCTAGAATTGGAAGGGCTATTGCTTTTGTTAGCTCTCTAATTTGACAATCAGAAGAAATTCTTCTGCATTGAAACTTGGTGAGAGGTAAGATAAAAGTCTTGATTTACCCTATTTAATTAAAAACTTGAGGGGCCAGCCCTGTTGGCGAGTGATTAAGTTCAAACTCTCTGCTTCAGTGGCCCAGGGTTTCACCGGTTTGGATCAAGCCATGCTGAGGTGGTGTCCCACATAGCACAACCAGAAGGATCTACAATTAGAATCTACAATTAGGTATTGAGTGGCTTTGGGGAGAACAAGAAGAAGAAAACAAAAAGATTGGCCACAGGTATTAGCTCAGGTGACAATCTTTAAAAAACAAAGTGAGCATTGACTATCTATATCATTGTTGTTTGTGGTGAAATCTATTCATAAACCTAATCAAAAGGGAGCCCATTTGTCTCTGAGATTTCTGAATAAAAAGGAATAGCACTAATTACATAGCAATTACAATATAGTATTAAAAGTGTTATTATATGTGAAAAGTGTAAGTATATATACATTTAGAAGGCTTCTTAGCATGTTTACAAATGTCTGAATAATGTAGAGAAGTTATCTATGTGAGGGGAAGAGTAATAAAGAATAATTGTTACACAGAAGGAGAAACTATGCCATGCCTCAGAGGTGAGGGAGTATGTCTAACTTACCAAGTAGTGATCACCAAATTTATGGTGTTGTATATACATATTTTAAAGAATCAATCTCACATAATAAAATATTTTTAAACCCATTACTATATATTAAACCAAACAGGGTGGACTTTAAACTAAATAAGTATAAGGTATTAAAATAAAGGAGTTTACACTGTTAATGATGTTAACTTTTGCTATAATAATCTAAACTGTAAACACCATCTGACCATTACTTTGGAAAAGCAAACAGAAGAAATAACTGGTGTCATAAATCTTCAAAAGTAATGACATATCTAATTTTAACATTATTTAAAGTAAGTCTTAACCCCCTAATATATATGGGTTTAAAACTTATAATCTTTATTGCTTTTTAATTTAGTTGGATGGTTTTGTGAGTTTCATTGTGTGAACTCAAAATTCATATGCTGAAGCCCTAATTCCCATTGTGACTGTATTTGCAGATAAGGCCTACAAGGAAGAAGTAAAGTTAAATGGGCTCATAAAGGTAGAGTCTTAATCTGACAGGAGTGATGTCCTTATAAGAATAGAAGGAGGCACAAGAAAGCTCTCTTTCCGTGAGCATGCACAAAGAGGCCATTTAAGGACACAGTGATAAGTGGACAGTCTGCAAGCTCTGACTGTCTGAGAGCTCTCACCAGAAACAGAATCTGCTGGCACCTTGATCTGGGACTTCTAGCCTCCGGAACTGTGAAAAAATAAATTTCTGTTGTTTAAGTCACCTATTGTGTGTCATTTTGCTATGAAAGCCTTGAAAGACTAACAGAGATGGGATCATAGAATATTATCTCTGTGATACTGATTCTTTGAAATGATGTCAGTCCTGAATGGATTGCCAAGTAGACGATTTTTTAGAAGGTTCCATTTCTATTTTCCAAGTAATGTATACTTGAGAGGATTCTTGGAAGATGGCAGAGTAGAAAGCACAAGAAATCTCTCTCCCTCTCTAGACAGTGGCAGAATCTGCCTGATAGAACTATTTCAAAACTATGAAGTCTATTGAAGGCTTGCAAATGCGAGGATAAGGCTAAGATGGTAAATCGAAGTCAGTTTCAGTCAATCTCAGAATTTAGCACAGTAGCAACTACCCATCCTTTTTGTCCCTAAATACCTGAATTACTGTCTATTTTTGTGTTTAGCTGTTTTTCTGTAGTGAAACATTTAAATTCCTTTCTCACTTCCTTTTATATTGTTTGGCAGTTTTCTTTATGGTTATCACACATACTACCTTTAACATCCTGAAGTTATAACACTATCATTTGATTTATACCAGCTTAATATTATTAACATCCAAAACTCTCCTCCTTTCACATCTGTGTCCTAACTCCTTTCAGTTGTTGATGTCACAAAATTACACATTTATACATCATGTGGGCAAAAACATACTAATGTACAAATAATTTTTAATGCGTTAGTCTCAAATTATGTAGAAAACAAAATGTGGAGTCACAATCCAAAGTTGTAATAATAATAGTTTTTAGACTAATAATTGTCTTCTAAAAATGTATTAGTCTTTCAATACATGTAGAAAACAAAAAGGAGAACTATATGCCATCGTTACAATAATACTAGCATTTATAATTTTGCATGTATTTACTTTTGCTGAGATTTTTATTTCTTCCTATGGCTTCAAGTCTCTGTCTGGTCTCCTTTTGTTTCAAGCCGCAGTTCTCCCTTCAGAATTTCTTGCAGGGAAGATCAAGTAGTAACAAACTCCCTTGAGTTTTATTTATTTTGGAATATTTTCATTTCTTCTCCACTTTTTAAGGATAGTTTTGTTGGATATAGGATTTTGGGGTGACTTTTTTTAAATTTGTTCATCAAAAAATACTACCAACACAGTAACAAGCAACCTGCAGAATAGGAGAAAATATTTGAAAATTATATATTTTATACAGGATTAATATTCAGTATATATAAAGACTCCAAAAATTCCACAAGAACAATAAAGCCAGAATAAAATATGGGCAAAGGACTTGGATAGCTATTTCTTGAAAGAAGACATGCAAATAGCTAATAAGCACACGAAAAGTTTCTCAACATCACTGATCATCAGGAAAATGTAAAGCAAAATTACAATGAGATACCAACTCATGCCCATTAGGATGGCCACTATCTAAAAACACCAAAAACTCAGAAAATAACAAGTCTTGGGAAGGATGTAGGGAAATTGGATCTTTTGTACATTACTGGTGGGGATACAAATTCGTACAGTCACTGCTGAAAACATTATGGAAGTTCCTCAAAAAGTTAAAGTAGAATTACCACATGGGCCAGCAATTCCACCTCTGGGTGTATATTGAAAAAAATTGAAAGCAAAGCTTTGAAGAGATATTTGCACATCGATGTTCACAGAAGCATTATTCACAATAGCTAAAATATGGGAGCACCCCCAACTGTCCAGTGATGGATGAGTGAACAGGCAATAGAATATTATTCATCCTTATAAAGGAAGGAAATTACATATTACAACATGGATGAGTATTGAGGACATTATGCTAATGAATAAGTCAGTTACAGAAAGGTAAATGTTGCATGTTTCTACTTATATGAGGTACTCAGATTTGTCAAAATCATAGACACATATAGTAGAGTGATGGTTCCCAGGAGCTAAGAGGAAGGGGAAATGGAGAGCTATTGTCTAATAAATATAGAGTTTCAGTTTTGCAAGAAGAAAAAATTTCTGGAGGTGGATGGTGATGATGATTGCACAACTATATGAATGTACTTCATGCTACTAAACGGTCCACTTAAAATATTGTAAGATAGTAAATTTCAGGCCTAGCCCCATGTCTGACTGGTTAAAATTCTGCGTACTCAGCTTTGGCGACACACTTTCACAGGTTTGGATCCTGGGCGCAGACCTACTACACTCAACAGCCATGCTGTAGAGGCATCCAGTACAAAACAGAGGAAGATAGGCACAGATGTTAGCTCAGGGCTAATCTTCCTCATCAAAAAATTAAAAAAAATAGTAAAATTTTAACTTATGTGTATTTTACCATAATAAGAAAGTAGATAAAATTAATATATTATCACCACTAAGTGTTGGGTGGTCCTTATTTTTTTCTTTGATATTTAACATCTTTATTATTCTGTACTGCATTCCGGGTAATCTTTCAAGTGCTAAACCTTAGTTCACTTGTCCTCCTTATCTCTCTCTAATAAACTCTCCATTGACTTAATAATTTCATTTATCATATTATTTTCTTGTTGATTCTATTTAAAATTCTACTTCTGGCAGTGTTTGAATAATAAAAATCAAATTTACTAACCTCTTTGCACAATTAGAAAAGCACAACAACTATCTATGAAAAAATGGTTTTCATGCATTAGTCAAAGGTCACTGGAGAATAGTGAAAGAGGGAAAACAAATGAGTTGTGCACGATGACATCTTATCTCATTGACTGGAGAGAGTTTCCAGGCAGCAGGTAGAAAGATGAAACCCCACTAAGCCTTGCAGTTTTGTTGATTTGAGGAGCGAGTTTGGAGTTCTGGGAAGACTAGGCTGTTTGAATTCGTGGAGCAGAAAAGCAGAAAAAAGAGAGCTCAAAAAATCTTGATGTTCATCTCCTAAAATCTTTTGCTGAGTATTTTTGTGTGTGCATATGAGGAAGCTATTAAAGGTGGAGGGAAAAAAAAAACGCCAGAAAGACAGAAGTAGACCAATCTCTGAAGCCCACACGGGATTCACAATTGTTTGTGTTCCTGTCAGAGTGGAAAAACCTCAATACATAGGACATGCAATAGAGTGATGCGAAGGATATTACCTCAAAGGAGATTATGTCAGCCCTATATTGAAAGCTGCTCTCTTAGGCTGCCTCGGAGAAACAAATAAATTTCTAAGCACAAAAAAACCCAAAAATATATGTTTCATATCCTGGAGAAAAATCAATCAATATAAGCATACCCAGACAAGAGATGAAACAGTTGACAAGGACACAAAAAACAAAATAGGGGCCCGGTGGTGTAGGGGTTAAGTTGTGCACTCTGCTTCAGCGGCCCAGAGTTCATCAGTTTGGATTCCCGGCATGGACCTACCCACCACTTCTCAAGCCATGCTGTAGCAGCGGCCCACATAGAAAATAGGTACAGATGTTAGTTCAGGGCTAATCTTCCACACACACACACACAAAAAACCAAAAGCAAAATAGAAACTATTAAAAACAGACCCTAGATATATAAAAAAGTTAATCACAGGATGTGATTAACAGCATAATAGAAACTGCAAAAATAAAGATTAGTGAACTTAAGGCAGCAATAGAAAAGATCCAAAATGAATCAAAGGTAGAAATAAAGATATCACGGTTATTAAATTGCCGAAAATCTTTGACAAAGAAAAAAATTTTTAAAGCCTCCAGAGAAAAAAATGCACATTATATACAGAGAAGGAAAGATAAAATTTACAGACGTTTTGTCAGAAACAATACAAGCTACAAGATGCTGCAAAATATCTGAAATTGACAAATAAAACTAAAAACTCAAACTAGGATTCTATACCCAGTAAAAAATTATTTCAAAAATAAGGCAAAAATGCTCTTTTTGACCTAGTAAAACAGAGAATTTATTGTTAGCAAAGCAGCATTAGAAGACATAAGACAAAGGAAGCTTTACAGGGTGAAGGAAAATGATACTAGAAAAAAATCTGGATCTGGAGGAAACAATAATGTGCCCCAGGAATGGTCAATATATGGATAATTATAAAGACTTGTTTCTTATTGTTTAAATCTCTCTCTCTGACAATGTACTGCAAAGCATAACTGACAATCTACTGTATCATATGTAGAAGTAAATTATATAACAACAAAAGTCAAGTACATTGTAAAGATTTTACATTTTTCTCAAGTGGTAGTGTTATTTGAAGGCATATCATGTAAGTAAAAGATGTCCAATATAAACCATTAAAAAAGCAAAAGAAGGATATGTAGCTAGTAAACCAAAAAGAAAGTAAAATTTAGTATAAATTCCTATAAATATGAAAAAAAAGCATGAGAAAAAAATTGATGGGATGATTAGAAAACAAATAGCAAGATGGCAGAAGATTCAAACCCAAACACATTGATACTTTCATTACATTAAATTAAATTAACAGAAAAAGCCTGACAAATTGGATAAAAAGGCAAGAATCAGCTATATAGTGTTCATAAGAAATCAACTTTAATTTAGGGATAAAAGGATATGATATGCTAACACAAATCAGAAAAGCTCTGAAATAGCTATAAATATCAAGCAAACTAGATTCCAAAGCAAGGAATAGTAGCATGTGAAATATATAATGCATTTCATAAAGATAAACAGGTTGATTTATCAACAGGATCTAAAAATCTTAAACATTTATGCATCAAATTAAGAGAGCTTCAAAATGCATGATGCAAAATCCAAAAGTCTATAAGGAGAAGTCAATAAATTCAAAATTATAATTGGAGATTTTAATAATTGGTAAAATAATTAAATATTTAAGATTAGAGAAACCTTGAATAACTATATCAATCTGCTTGACCTAGAAAACATGTAGAACAATATACCCAATAATAGGAGAATATGTAAGTTTTTAAAATAAACCCAGAGCATTTACTAAAATTGATTGCATCCTGCATCATAAAGGACATCTGAATAAGATTAAAAAGAATGAAATCACAAAAAAGTATATTACCTGATCAAAATGGAATTAAAATAGATATCAAGAAGAAAGAGGTAACTGGAAAATACTCAAATATATTGAAATTAAACAAAACACTTCTAATTAACCTACTGATTCAAAGAAGAAATTGTGAAAAACATTTAAATAAAAAGAATCAATGAAATTAAAGCAAAATGTATCAATATTTGTGGGGTAGGACTTTAGAGTTCTGAGCATGTAATTTATGTCATTAAATGCTCATCTTAGAAAAGATTGATGATTAAATTAATGAGCAATGTTTCCACCTTATAAAATTAGAAAAAAGGGACAAATAATGTCCAAAGCAAGGAGAAAAAGTAATACAGAGCAGAAATAAATGAAAGAAAAAAAAGTAAAGTAATATAGAAAATAAATGAAATCAAGTTGGTTTTTTTATCTGACCTATAAAACTTTATCCAGACAAATTAAGAAAGGAGAAGAAAACAAATTCCCAGCACTATTGAGAGAAAAGACATTACTTTAGATATTACAGACATTAAATAGATAATAAGGTATATTATGGACATTTGTCTAAAAATTCTTTAGTCTAGATGCAATTAACAAATTACCAAATTCTTTAAAAAAAGATGACAGTAATAGGCTTAATTTCAGTTGTGTAACCTTCAGCAGTTTACGCAAACTCTCTGTGCCTTGTTTCTTTATCTACAAGACAGAGATACAAATAGTGCAAAAACTAGAGGATTTTATGAACGTTCAAAGAATTAATATATGAGAAGTCCTTAATAGAGTGTGTCACATAATATATGCCATGTGTGTTAGTAATAATAATGATCATTATTATTGTTATTAATTTTTAGATTTTGTTTCTCTTTGCTTTTAGCTCTTAGAACTTTTCTCTTTTGCCAGCTAAGCTATTCTTTTAAAATTCGTGCAAAGTGTTTAATCCAACAATTTTACTTTTTCCATAAAATACAATTCCATTATTTCATATATTTTTTCAAAAAATTAAAGACAGGATATGGGTTAAAGAGATCACCAACTAGCTCATAGTGCTGACTTTATGTAATCTGTGGTTGACTAACTCCTAAATTTTTAGAGTTTTAGAAAGTCTTCTTTAATATTACAACATTAGGTGATAATATTTGTACTTTTAATATCAATTGTTTGAGAAAATACCATGGTAGAAAGCGACTCCGAATTTAATAAGTTTAAAAACAAATTTTATTTCGTCATTGTAATACGGTTTAGGTACATTAGAAAAATAGCAGAGAATGTGCACACAGTTGTGTTTCTGTGTAAAATGTAAAAGGTACTCACTCTATTGAAATGTTGAAATGTGTCTTTTTGCACAGGCTTCTGTAAACTTCAGCACCTTCAGTACTTTGTGTAATACATATATTTAAACTCTTAAAAAAAACCCTCCTGATTTATTGCATTAAAATTCTATGAACAAATATCTTCTTTCTTAGAAGTAAAAATAAGGGTGAATAATTGGTAGATATGAAGAAATGTAAAATAAAAATAATATCTGATACAGATCCTGTTTAATAATTGTGTTCATAATATCATCATTATTTCACAAAGTTTAAGATGATGGTAAAAAAATGTTTATTGATGAATGTGTTTAATGGTCAGCTATGGTGAATTAAGTGATGTTTAAAGTCAATATTTTCTTCTTTATTAAATGAAGCTCTTGGTCATTAGGATATTTTTCTGGTGTCTTGCATTTTAATTTGTCAAATGATCCTTAACAGTAAGTTTATAGTACATAAGTCAATATTTGAGTATAGTAGGTGTGTCATTAGCTATAGATAACATGATCAAATCCATTGGTTTCTTTTCTTAAGGCAGTATATATAATTCCCAGCGTTTGCTTTCTACTTTTTGTTTTAACATATATATTTTACTGATGGAATCGCCTTATTATAATTTCCTCCCTTTCAACAAAAGGAAAATTACCATTCCTTGTTCACCCTCATGTTTAGTATATCAAGTTGTTGCATTAACCTGGCTAATGGTACCCTTTCCCTCTATTAAACATTAAATATATTTAACCTTATATTCAGAGGAAAAAATTGCTTATATAATCCAGTCAAAATGTGTTAATATATTGGTCCTCTGTACATGTGTTAAATCTGCAGTGTGATCTGAATTTGTAGATTTATGCCTTCCATTATAAGTCACTCCTACAAAGTATCAATGTATAAGATGTGTAAAATGTTAACAGCATACCACTGCTGCGAGTTTATATTTTAAAAGGCTTGAGTTTTTGTCTGTTGACAGTTATCCAATGAAACAGAGATGTAGCTATAAAATCTCATCAATACAGTGTCTTCTTTATGGGGACATTGTGAGATTTATCTTAAAAAGCAGCATATGTTAGTGCCAGTGATAAACAGTAACTTACCAGGAATAAATGTAGTTGGTTATATGTCAGTAAAGTAGTTTTTTATTTTATGGACTTTTTTTTAAATCTTAATATTTAATGCTAGCTATAATACTGGATATATACCTTTAAAGAAAATATGGAACTCTTTGGGAATGTTTTATTGAATAGATAAGGTTTTACGTTCTAGAGTGATATGCACTATCCATTTTTTAGTATGTTTAGTTGAAGACATTATCATTTAAATGTGCAATATAAAAATAAAACTACTTTATCTTTTTTCCCTTTCCTACTGTTAAAAATAAATGAGAGTTAATCTAAGTAGAATTTTTTTAATCTAGTAACCTCAGTGTGTATGTTGCCAAGGATAAATAGATAAAGTGTTTAGAGTTAATGATCCAAACAATATATGTCTTCATATTCTCTGCAACAGTTTAAACAAAGACATATAATCACAAATGGCTGACATTTTATTGCTTATTCAAACATCATATCTTCAAAAACCATTACATCAGAGTACTATATTAAAACAAATAAAACAATAAAGTCAATTTTCTAATTCTTAGGAAACATATTTCATTTTTTGTATCACTTAATTTGTTATTTCAAGTGTTATCCAAGTAGAAATAGATGCCACTAGCTGCATTTATTATCACTATTGCATTTTGATCAGTTTTGTATTTCTCCTGCTTTGAAGAGTATATAACTTCTGTATTTTAGCACAGCCAGCTATTTGCTTGAAGGTGATATTGAGTAAACAGAGAAATTTTTCTTTTTTCTTTTTTTAAAAAGGATTATAGCACGTAATGAATATAATAAAATACAAAAATATATAAACAATTTTAAATGTATAAAAACATATATGTTTATATAGGATATAGAAATATAAGAAGTTTCTTTTATAACAGAGTAAAATTTAACATTCTGAAATTCCCTTTTTATTTCACATGGACCAGTGAATTAATTTGGAACGGGGACTATAATACCACTGAATGTCAGTAGTTTCACCTAATAAGCTCGGTTAGTAAGATAACAATTTAATAAATGCCATAATATGGCAATCTTTTTAAAAATCTATGAAATTATTAAAAATTAACACATAATGAGAAGCAAGGAAAAATTTTGGTTAAAAAAATCTAGGCTGTACCTAACAAAAGTTACTAGCTAGTTTTTGAGGTGAGAAAGAAAAACAATGTGTGTGTGAGTATCTGTATGTACACACATATACAGATACATACATGTGTTTTCAGCAGTTAAAATATTATGCACATATTCTATTTTTGAAGGCTTGGAAGAGAAACAAAATCTCATAGATATAATGCCTTTTTGAGGATTTTTAAATTATATTTTAATGTATTCTAGGTTATTAGTTTATTTAGATTTTCTGATTCTCTACTAGATGCTATTGATTATTTATATTTTTCTAGAGAATTGCCCACTTCATCAAAGGTTTAATAGTATTCAGTATAAAACTTAGTCATAGTATTTTATTTTTATTCTGTTGTTTCAATCGTATCTATAGTATGAATTCTTTCACTTTACCAATATTATCAATACTAATAATATTGTTTTTGCTTCACTTTACTGTTTGAAAGTATCTTTTCTTGAGTAGATCTGAGTTTCTAACCTTCATCATTTTCCTTCTCCGTGAAACACTTATTTTATTTTTTCTTGAAGGGCACGTCTGCTGATTATGACTTCCCTAAGATTTTGTCTGAGAAAGTCTTTATCATCCCTTCACTTTGTGAAGGATAATATTTCTGGATATAAATTTGTAGGTGCTATTTTTTCTTTATTTTTTAACCCTTTAAATATTTTGCTGAACTTTCTTCTTGCTCGGTCTCCAATAAATTCACTATAATTCCTATCCATGTCCCTCTATATTTAATTTTTTCAATTCTTTCAAGATTTTCTCTTTGTCTTGGTTGTCTGTTTGAATAAGATATGCCCAGGTGTTTAGTATTATTCTGCATTGTGTTCCCTGAACTTCCTGGATCTGTGGTTTGATGTCTCTCTCTCTCTTTCTCTTTCCATATACATATGCATATATATACACAGCACCAGGTCCAGATGGTTCCACTGGTGAGTGCTAACGAACCTTAAACATTTAAGGAGAAATTATACATACTCTCCACAAACTATTTGAGAAAATGCTTCCTATCCTTTTGGTGAGGCCAATATTATCCTAATGACAAAATTAGATAATGACGTTACAAAAAATTGAAAACTATAGTCCAATATCTTTCATGAATACCAATGTAAAACTCCTCAACAAAATATTAGCAAATTGAATCCGCGAGTGTATAAAAAAAGAATTGAACAGCAAAACTGAGTGGAATTTATTTCAGGTATATAGGGCTTTTTCAACCTTAGAAAACCAGTCAATGTAATTCACCACATTAACAGGCTAAGGAAAAAAAAATTATATGACCATATTAATGCAGAAAAAGCATTTGAAAAAAATCTAATACTCACTCATAATAAAACGAAAGCAATAAACAGCAAAAGTCCAAAAAGAGAAGAAAAGGATAAAAGGTATGCACACTGGGAGAGAAGAAATAAAATAGTCTGTGTTCACACATAAGATGATTGTTTATGTAGAAAATTCAAAATATTTGGTAAAATCTCTCTGGGAACAAAGGCGAGAAAACAGCAAGATCACAGGATACAAAGTTAATGTACAAAACTCAATTGCTTGTCTATATATTGGCAATGAACAATTGTAACTTGAAATCAAAATATAGCAATATCATTTATAATACCAATAAAAGAGATACTTAGGTACAAATCTTACAAAATATGTACAGGATCTATTTGCAGAAAACCACAAAACTGTGATGAAGGAAACCCAAAACATCGAAATAAATGGAAAGCTTCTCTATGTCCGTGGACTGGAAAACTCAATATTGCTAAGATGCCAGTTCTTCACAATTTGATCGGTAGATTCAACACAATCCCAAATACAATCCTAGTAAACTGTTTCGTGGATATGACAAATCGATTTTAAAATTTGTATGGAAAAGCAAAAAATCCAGAAGAGCTAACAAAATACTGATGTAAAGAAATAAGTTTAGGGGCAGGCCCTTGGCTGAGTGGTTAGGTTCCTGCGCTCCACTCCAGGCAGCCCAGGGTTTCGTCGGTTCTAATTCTGGGCAGGGACATGGCACCGCTCATTGAGCCACGCTGAGGGGGCATCCCACATACCACAGCTAGAAGGACCCACAACTAAGAATACACAACTATGTACCTGGGGGCTTTGGGGAGAAAACGGAAAAAAATAAAATCTTTAAAAAGAAAAAAGAAAGAAATACGTTTAGAACTCACTCAATTCAATATCATGACTTACTATAAAGTTATGGTAATTGAGAAACAGACATATAAATCAATGAAGAACAGAGAGCCCAGAAACAGACCCCAAATAAATATAGTCAACCGTTTTTTTTTTTTTCTCAGTAAAATTTTGGAATTTTTTTTAACTTTTAATTGAGATTATGATAGCTTACAACCTTGTGAAATTTCAGTTGTACATTATTATTTGTCAGTCATATTGTAGATGCTCCACTTCACCCTTTGTGCCCAGGCCCCCACCCCCCCTTTCCCCTGGTAACCACTACTCTGTTCTCTTTGTCCACTTGTTTAATTTCCACGTATGAGTGGAGTCACACAGAGGTTGTTTTTCTCTATCTGGCTTATTTCACTTAACCTAATACCCTCAAGGTCCATTTAAGTTGTTGTGAATGGGATGATTTTATCCTTTTTTATGGCTGAGTAGTATTCCTTTGTGTGTGTGTGTGTGTGTGTGTGTGTGTATATATATATTTATATACCATATCTTCTTTAGCTAATCATCAGTCAGTGGGCACTTAGGTTGCTTCCACGTCTTGGCTATTGTGAGTAAAGCTGCAATGAACATAGGGGTGCATGGGTCTTTTGGAGTTGCTGATTTCAAGTTCTTTGGATAGATACCCAGTAGTAGGATGGCTGGGTCATATGGTAGTTCTATTTTTAATTTTTTGAGAAATCTCCATACTGTTTTCCATAGTGGCTGCACCAGTTTGCATTCCCACCAGCAGTGTATGAGGGTTCCTTTTTTTCCACAATCTCTCCGACATTTGTCATTTTTTGTTTTGGTTATTTTAGCCATTCTAACAAGTGTAAGGCGATAGCTTAGTGTAGTTTTGATTTGCATTTCCCTGTTGATCAGTGATGATGAGCATCTTTTCATGTGCCTATTGGCCATCCATATATCTTCTTTGGAGAAATGCCTGTTCATGTCCCCTGCCCATTTTTTGATAGGGTTGTTTGAGTTTTTGTTTTTGAGTTGTGTGAGTTCTTTCTATAGTATGGAGATTAACCCTGTGTCGGATATATGATTTGCAAGTATTTTTTCCCAATTGGTGTGTTGTTTTTTTGTTTCAATCCTGTTTTCCTTTGCCTTGAAGAAGCTCTTAAGTCTGATGAAGTCCCATTTATTTATTCTTTCTATTGTTTCCTTTGTCTGAGAAGACATGGTGTCCGAAAAGATCCTTTTAAGACTGATGTTAAAGAATGTACTGCCTATATTTTCTTCTAGAAGTCTTATGGTTTCAGGTCTTACCTTTAGGTCTTTGATCCATTTTGAGTTTACTTTTGTGAATGGCATAAAAGAATGGTTGATTTTCATTCTGTTACATGTGGCTGTCCAGTTTTCCCAGTACCGTTTGTTGAAGAGACTTTCTTTTCTCTATTGTATGTTCTCAGCTCCTTTGTCAAAGATTAACTGTCTATAGATGTGTACTTTTATTTCTGGGCATTCAATTCTGTTCCATTGATCTGTGCGCCTCTTTTGGTACCAGTACCATGCTGTTTTGATTACTATAGCTTTGAAGTATTTTTTGAAGTCAGGGATTTTGATGCCTCCAGCTTTGTTCTTTTTTCTCAGGATTGATTCGAGGTCTTTTGTTGCCCCATATGAATTTTAGGATTCTTTGTTCTATTTCTGTAAAGAATGTCATTGGGATTTTGATTGGGATTGCATTGAATCTACAGTAAACTGCTTTTGATAAGAGGGAAAAGGTAATTCAATAAATACAGGATGGTCTTTTCAATAAATGGCACTAGAAAATTTGCCAAAAAAGAGGAAAATAATAATAACCTAGGCACAGATTTTACATCTGTTAACACTAAAATTCTCTCAAAATGGTCTATAGGTCTAAATGTAAAACTCAAAACTATAAAATTTCTAAAGAAAGAGAAAGAAATCTAGGTGACCTTAGCTTCAACACCAACAGCACAATTCACGAAACAAAAAAAAGATTAGGTGGACTTTATTAAAATTAAAAATTTCTACTCTGTGAAAAACACTGTTAAGACAATGTAAGAGAAGCTACAGATGGGAAGTATTTTCAAAATTCTTGTGCGATAAAGGACTTTTTCTCACAAAGAACACTTAAAACTCAACATTAAGAATCAAGCTACCTAATTTTTTTAAAACAGAAGAAAATGATGTAAATAATTGATGAAAGAGATGTATATATGCCATACAAGTACATGAAATGATGCTCCACATTATTTGTGGAATTGCACATTATGTGGAATTGCATATTGTGAGACTGCAAATTAAAACACCAATGAGATATCATTACACGCCTAATAAAACAGCTAAAATTAAAAAAAATTTGGGGCTGGCCTGGTGGCATAGTGTTTAAACTCATGTGCTCCACTTTGATGGCCTGGGGTTCTTTGATTTAGATCCTGGGCATGGACCTAGACATGGCTTTTCAAGCTATGCTGTGGCAGGCATCTCACATATAAAATAGAGGAAGATGGGCACAAATGTTAGCACAAATCTCCCTCAAAAAAAAAATCCAAAACACTGACAATAGTAATTATTTGGCAAGGGCAAGGAGCAATAGAAACTCTCATTCATTGTTGGTGGAAATGTAATGTATACCATCTTGGAAGACAGTTTGGCAGCGTCTCATAAAGTTTAAAATAGTTTTATCCTACAATGCAGCAATCATGCTCCTGACTATTTACCCAACTGATTCAAAAACTTATCTCCACACAAAAACCTTTATGGGAATGTTTATAGCATCTTTATTCATAATCTCCAAAAACTCAAAGCAATGAAGATGGCCTTCAGTAGTGAAGGGATGAATAAACTCTGGCATGTCCCTACATTGCAATATTATTCAGTGAGGAATGAGTTATCAAGCTACCCAAATATATGGATGAAGCTTCGGTGCATAATACTAGTGAAAGAAGCCAGGTTGAAGTATAGGTACTGTAGAGTTTCAATTGTATGACATTCTGAAAAGGCAAAACTATAACAATGGTAGAAAGATCAATTGTTGCTAGGGATTTAGGGGAGGGAAAGGAGGTTTGAATAAGGACATACATGGACTAGTATAGGGCAGTCAAACTATCCCGTTGGCTACTGAAATTATGGCTACAGGACCCTATGTATGTGTCAAGACTCATAGAACTTTACAATACAATGAACATTAAGGCATGCAAATTAGAAAAAAAAAGTACTTACAAATTCAGAGTAATCTCAGGACAGAATGCAGAATTTACAAAGCAATCTAACCATATTGCAAAATATATGAAATAACCTCACTGAAAGGGGTGAGGAGGAAAGGAAAGGATATCAGTAACACTGGAAATGAGTAGAATCTGTAAAACTAAAGGTAAAAGAAACTGTACATAAGCACTGTGCTCTAGTTGGTAAATTTATATACTACTGAAGTATGCATTAACAATTCTGATGTTGGTGTGCTTGCGTGCTGGAATGGAATAATTATATAAATGGATGATGTAAACCAGTTTTCTCACTGTTGCTGTGGGATATAATACATAAGCAGAGGAACAGGTTAGAATGATCCATATTGTAATGTATTAGATTTGGAAACATGAGCATGAACTCACATTTAGCTTAATATAGATACAGATGGTTAAACATAGATGTGTTTATAGTTATGCGTTTATACACAGGTTAGTATATACTCAAAATTTTTCTTGTTCTGTCAGCTGAGATTGCCTAGAAGCAATGAAACTCTAGTAAGAGTGAGCATACCTAATACTCATATCTTAGATTCTAATACCATTCTCCAATAAAAGAAACCAGGACTCCTTAGAGAAATGACTGATTATAGGAATCAGGAACTATGTAGCAAAAGCTATACAAGATGAGCCCCGAGCATTTTGTTGTGCCAGAATATATAAGAAAACAATCAAAAAGAAAAGCAAACACCACAGACATGATCCATAAAAGAAACCATTAGTAAGCTGGGCTTCATTAAAATTAAAAATGTCTACTCTGTGAAAGACTATATCAAGAGAATTAGAAGACAAGCCGCAGAATGGGAAAAAATATTTGCAAAAAACACACCGATAGAAGACTATTAACCAACATACACAAAGAACTCTTAAAACTTGAGATTTAAACACAATCTGACTTAAAAAAAAAAAAAGGGAGGACCAGAGACCTTACCAGATAGGTAGCCAAAAAAGATAAATAGATGTCAAATAAACATATGAGAAGATGCTCCACATCATAGGTCATCAGGGAGATGCAAATTAAAACAACAATAAGATACCAATACACACCTGTTAGAATGGCCAAAATGCAAAACACTGACAACACCAAGTTCTGGCAAGGATGTGGAGCAACAGGAATTCTTATTCACTGCTGGTAGGAATGCAAAATGGTACAGCCGCTTTGGAAGACAGTTTGACAGCTTCTTACAAAACTAAACTTTCTTACCACACAATCCTTCAATCACGCTCCTTGGGATTTTCCCAAAGGAGTTGAAACTTGTGTTCACACTAAAACCTGCACATGGATGTTTATAGCAGCTTTATTCATAATTGCCAAAACTTGGAAGCAACCAAGACGTCCTTCAGTAGGTGAATGGATAAATAAACTGTAGTATATACAGACAATGGAATATTATTCAGCTCTAAAAAATGAGCTATCAAGCCATGAAAAGGCATGAAGAAAACTTAAATGCATATTATTAAGTGAAAGAAGCCAACCTGAAAAGGCTACATATAACATGATTCCAACTACATGACATTCTGGAAAAGACAAAACTATGAAGATAATATAAGATCAGTGGTTGCCAGGAGGTGGGGTGTGGTGGGGAATGAACAGGCAGAGCACAGCAGATTTTTAGGACAGTAATACATGATATATGATAGAGATGTCATTTTATATCTGTTCACACTCATAAAATGTGTAACACTAAGGGTAAACCCTAGTAAACTATGGACTTTGGGTGATTGTGATGGGTCAGTGTAGGCTCATCCTTGGTAAAAACTATACCATACCGGTGACTAATGTTGCTAATGGAGGAGGCTAGGCATGCATGGGATCAGGGTATATATGGGAGAAATCTCTGTACCTTCCTCACAATTTTGTTGTAAACCTAAAATTGCCCTAAAAAAACAATCTTAAAACAAACAGAAAAGAAAAGCAACCCCACCATCACAGATTATATCAAAGGAACACAGAAGCCAGCTGAGGGAGCTTGCAATGACCAAAAATGGAATAATTTGAATAAAACAAAGTAATATCTGATCATAACCCAAATCTTAAAATAAATATCCATGAGTCCATACTGATATACCTAAATTATTGAATAAACAAATGGGGAAGAAGAAACAAGTTTCCCAGGCAGAAGAATTCAACATAATTTATTTAGTAACTCCACTCAAAGAGGTGGAAAAACTCCCCGGTTATTAAATATGGATTGTTCTTAGTAACTCCTTCCAAAGACTACTGCATGGAAAGGGGAGGGGAAGAAGTAACCACAGTGGAGAAATCTGACAAATACTACCTCACCTAGGTGATCAAGGCCTACATCAAAAGCCATGAGTCTGGGGCCCGGCCTGGTGGCACAGCAGTTAAGTTCGTACATTTTGCTTCTGCAGCCTGGAGTTCACCTGTTTGGATCCCTGGTGTGGACCTACGCACTGCTTGTCAAGCCATGCTGTGGCAGGCTTCCCACATGTAAAGTAGAGGAAGATGGGCATGGATATTAGCTCAGGGCCAGTCTTCCTCAGCAAAAAGAGGAGGACTGGCAGCAGATGTTAGCTCAGGACTAATCTTCCTTAAAAGAAAAAAAAAGTGAGAAGTCATGGTGATAGTATATACCTTTGATATGATGTGATGAAAATGTCACTTTATCTCTGTGGTTTTCCTCCTCAAAACACACAGACTCAGACTAATCATGAGAAAAACATCAGACAAGTCTCAATAGAGGAACAATCTATGAAATTCCTAAGCAGTACTAATCGAAACTGTCCAGGTTATACCTCCCTCCCCCCAAAAAAAGGAATCTTAGATTAGAAAATGTCACAGTCAAAGGAGCCTAAGAAGACAGGATGATTAGAAAGATAATATGTTATCCTGGTTGGGATTCTGAAACATTAAAAGGACACTATGTGAAAACAAGGGAGTCTGAATAAAGTATGGATTTTAGTTAATAATAATGTGTCACTATTGGCTCACTGATTATAAGAAATATATTCTACTAATACATGATATTAATGATAGGAGAAACTGGGTTCAAGCTATGTGGGAACTCTGCACAATCTATGCAATTTTTCTGTAAATCTAAATCTAAAAAGTAAAGTTTATGAAAAAATATAAGCCCAATGTTATTACTAGAGTAATCAACAATGAAATTACATTTCAATAAATATAATCAAACAAATCTAAAATGGAGAAAATAAAAGAATTGTAATAATTGTATATATTTTTCATAACTGTATTTGTATAGTCAATTAACGTAGAGAATCACATTACACTCATACCTTCTGTCATTTTGCATTGTATCTGAAAACATTGATTAATATGAGTGAAATCGAAAGTTCCACATTAAACATCATTACTCACACTTTGAACAATCTCTATACCAATACTTAAAGGTTTAATGTGACAAAAGAGTTCATTTTTTTGCAGCTAAATTTATCCAAACTAGCTGTAGTAACTTTTTCCTTAAAACGTTCTTTTTCTTCCTTTCAAACTTATTTGCCATTGAAGAATGTCACTTTTTTTCCTTGAATGGATTATTATGAACATTTAAAATATTGAATGTATCAGACAAAGAAGCAAGGCCAGCTGTACAATTCTCATGTTTAAGAAGTTGGATTGAGTTAGTGGCCCATTTTCTTTAAAAATACTAAAAGTCTTGTTCCATAGTCCAAACATTCTCGCAGGAAGTTTCACCTCCAGAATCGTTGTGCCTTGAATTCAATAACAGTTGTGAATGGTCAGCTTCTTGATTATTATACCATGTAGAAAATAATTTCAAATTTACAGCTTTCACTTTTCCATAATTACCATTTTTATTATGTCACTAAGCACACAGTTTAGTTCAGCTGACTTTTTTCCATAACACAATTTTTCCATGAAGCAAGTAGTATGTTTGATTCACATACTGGTGCAATCTGTTCGAAACAGGTAACCATTACAGAATATATTCTCATCATTGAAGTTGTAACATCAGATTATACTTTACACAAACTTAAATTCCAGATTGCATATGTTGACAAGGTAATCCTTCATGATGTTATACAATCCATTGCATCTGTTGATAATGAAGCTAAAAACACAATTCTTTCTCTACGTCACTATAATGTTCAAGGTTCGCATTTCCTAAAGGAATTGCAAAGACTAATACTATGAGAGTTTTATTTTCCTATAATTTGGTCTTTGCGTCATTAGCTAGTTCCTGAATCTGCCACGCTATGGGCATCACTAGAAAATGGGACGCAAGCTGCTTTTGTTGCCATAGATTTGCCTAATATTTGCAAGAAAATATCTTTGTTCAGTCTTTTGTAAATGTCTTAATAATTGTATACACACTTTTAGTAATAGTAAACTCAATAATGGTACATTTTCTCAGATTTCTATTCACTTTAGTTGACAGTTGACAGTGTTATAACAGGTTGCCACACATGGCTCAAAATGAGAGTTAAACAATACCTTGACACATCTATGCCCGCTCCTGTCAAGACAAGTTGACTGATCACACACTTGGATGTCACGACAATGGTAAATATCCATAAAAGGCTTTAAATTCTTATTCTCAATTGCTGTACCTATCTTGTAAGTACATTATCAGTAACAGCATTTTGCTACTTAGACCTGGTCTCTGGACTACAGTTAGCAAAGCACTGCTCTGGAGGAATGAAAATTTAACACATCTAAATGTGTGCAACTTCTTTTCAGGGAAGATTATTCACTGCCTCATTGAGCATCAACAACATTTCAGGTGTGTAATAAATCAACCATTGACATGGTTCCTGCTCAGTAGTTCTATAATAAAACAGAAAGAGAGAGAAGCAGAATAAGGGATATAATTATACAGTCAACAGCAAGGTAAGTCGAAAAAACAGAGGAAGATTTTCAAGGAAGGAGGTACCCTTCATTATTCACTTTTATACCTGTCATATTAAGTTTTACAGCTAAAACCTAGTTACAAGTGAAATGTAAACAAATGAACTACTAGCCATTTTACACGCAAGTAACACATTGAGCATATGGCCCTGAACGGTTTTATGCTATTTTCGATGAGAGAGCCTACCTTGCCAACATCCAAAGGGATTTGTAGGCATTTGAATATTTTATAACCATTTTATTTTTCTTTTCTAATTGAAGCCCATGTTATCAATACAATGATTAAGTAAGAAGAAAATACTTTCAAAATTAGCATTATGCCATAGATAGCTACTCTAACATTTTATCACACAAAATAGTGATTAGGACAAAGCTGTTTATTTCTGTGGGCCTTCTTATCCTTTCTGTACTATAAGTTGTGAAATTTGACAGAATTAAAATACTTCAAATCCTATCACAATATGTATGTTTCAGTAAAAACAGTGTATTGATTGAATATAAATATTAAAAATGCTGTGTTTGGGAGCCAGTCCGGTGGCATAGTGGTTAAGTTCACGCTCTCCGCTTGAGTGGCCCAGGGTTCAGAGGTTCAGATGCTGGGTGCAGACCTGGCACTGCTCATCAAGCCATGCTGTGCTGCGCTGAGGAATATTGGCACAGATGTTAGCTAGGCAACAATCTTCCTCAAGCAAGGAGAGGAAAATTGCAACAGATGTTAGTGCAGGGTCAATCTTCCTCACACACACACAAAATGCTGTGTTCAACTAAGTTAAAGTTTTGAGCTTTGAAATAACATTCAATAACTTAAAGCTTTTTGTTTATCTGCTTGTTTTAATGACATAAGTAATTCCACTCATTAACAAATTTTCCTCTATAGGTAAAGTGCACCCTTTGATAACTGATTGTTTTATTCAATAAATACAATATATATACTACTTACAGATATTTATTATTGGTGCTGATGACACTTTTCCATTCCCGTCACTTGGTCACACTGTAGTAGCATATTTCTATGAAAGTAAATCAGTTAATATGTAAGATCAGTGGGGACAGGGACTCAGAAATTTGAATAATACTTGACATATAATATTCACTCAATTAATATTTGTTGAAGGACTGATTGAATGAATGAAAGGGTTTGAATACTGGTTCTATCGCTAACTAGGGATAATACCTGTGTTATCAGAAATGCTTTAAGAAGTTTTTGTATATGTAACCTAATTTATCATTATCCCCTGAGTCTTCATTTCGACTGTCGTTCTTTGAGTTGCATGCTCCTGACAATGATTCTGTCTTATACCATCAACCATTATTTTCTCTGTTACATGCTATTGTCTGGGTCTATGGACTTCAGATCTCGAGACTGATACTGCAAGTACCTTCAAAGAGGTCTCTTTGTGTTTAGAGTTTAATTAATAAAAGGCAGGCTTCATGCATTTTAAGATCCCACAACTCACTTCTTTCATATATGTGATTGAGGAAAAATATAAATTTAAAAAAGAAACGACAAGGGATAGAATTAAACTGTCCCCTAACTTTGCTGTCATTACAAGCTCCCATGTAGTTATACACTGACAGGCTCCTCATGTTCTCAATGAGTCAAGAGAGACTCCAAAAATCTTGCCCCAAGCAGCAGGAAGAAAGGAATTGCTGTTTATAGAGATTGAGAAGACTATGAGAGAAACAGGTTTGGAAGAAAAAGACACAAGTTTGGCTTTAGATGTGTTAGTTTTGAGACACTCTCTAGATATTTAGACTGAGAAATCAAGTAGGCAAATGTATACATTATCTGTTCTTAGAGAGTTCTGTACTGGAAATATAAGTTCTGGAAACATCAGATTGTATGTGATATTTAAATTTACAGGACTGGATGAAATCACAGAGGAATTGTGTATAAAAAGAGAAAGTACTGATAAGGAGGAATGACAGAACTAAGAAAGAACTTCTGGGAAGTAGAAGGAGGGCCAAAAGAAATGACATCTAAGATCATGTGAAGAAAGATTTTTCTAAAGGAAGGAATGGTCTACAAACAATACTGTTCATAAAGCACATAAGCACTGAAAATTGATAATTGGATTTATCAACCTGGATACTATTGGTGAACTTGACAGGTCACCAACAATGATGACTTAAAAGGGGTGATTAAATGAGGTGATTAAAAGGAGTCTGAAAAAGAGTGAAAGAAAACAGAGGCACTGAAATTAGAATATAGACAACTCTTTGAAGATCTTTTGTTTTGTAAAAGAACAGAGAACTGAGACAGAGGCTAGAGGGAAACCACATGGGCAATATCATGGAATATTTCCATGCCAATGGTAAAGATTCATTTGAGATGGAAGAGATGTTAATGCAGAAGAGACAGTAGACAACTGCAGAATGATATTTTTGATATAACATTATTAGAAATTGTTATTTTAAAATGCTGTTTAAAAATATGATCAATAATTAAAGGCAATATCAAACAAGACAGTATTTCTTTGTTTATCCTCCTGTTTTGAATAAAAATAAAGGTAGGGAGAAATGTCTGAGGGAAAAAATGTGGTCCCTAAAACATATGTACATGGCTGTGATTAAAACTGCTCTGCTACTATAAAAAGGACACAAATGTTAACATAAAAAATTGTCACTGTAACTGTCTCTTTCTAGAAATAATATAATCATACCACGTCACAAAATCATTTAATCTCAGCAGTTTCAAATTTTAAGTATTCAAAAATACGAATATTTAAATGTACCTCATACTTGAGCTTTTGAAAAAATACACCCAATATGTGAGGCAAACGATAAAGATTTATGTTACCCAGTGACATTACATGAGCCAAATTGACTTTTTGGTCAATTAAAGGTTTTACAACTGCTCAGTTTTCAATTTTTAATGAATTTGCGTCCGAGACACTCATACAATTTATACCTCCTAGAAGTACCTGTTAGAAGAGTAAAGATAGCATTAGTCTATCAGGATTTCACTTTGCTTTTTTTTTCTAATTTAGTCAATTTTATCTTGATGGATAGTAACTAATGCTGAGCTCTCATTAGATGCCCAGGCTCCACGCTAAGGGCTTTGTATGGATCCTCTCATTTAAGAAAAGAAAAAAAAAAAATTGAAGGTAAGAGTGTTTAAGAAAACTGTCTGAGGTTATCTTTCTGGTTTATAGTAGATTTGAAATTTGAAACCAAGAATCCTTTGCTCTAAAATTTGAATATCCAATCTATTCCTCTTAAAGTAAACTATGGAAGGAGAGATCTGAGAAAATTTTCAACTATGCTTAAGAGAGGAAACAAAAAGTCCCGTTAGAGCTCATTCCGGTTATGTACCAAAAAGAAACATACAGGTAGACAAGAATCTTTGATCACCTTAGACATCATTTTACCTTTCAGAGTAGAAGCTGTCCCCTGCCTAAGAGGGAAGGTGCCATAGGAGACAATGGGAGGAAACATTTAAGTTTAGACGAACCACCAGGAAAGCAAATGGTGATAACTAACTCCGTGAACCCAATTGCAGGCTCTACTGAAGACAAGATTTTACACAGACTCTATCTGCTGTGTCACAGTAACTACCTCACTTTTCATTCTTTCCCTGTCAGGCCTTTTTCCAGTGCCATGGCTCCACATGTATTATTTTAATAAATGTTTATTGAAAACCTACTATATGCCAGGCACTCTGCTAGACACTGGGCATATAAATATGATTATGATACAGTCCTTGTCCTCAAAATACATATATTATACTGAAGAAAACACAACACCAACAACAAAAAGAACAACATAAACAAAGAGATAGGAATTCAAGTGCAATGATAAAGATGTTAGTTTGATTACAGTTTGACATTGTGCAGATGATTGCAGTGGACCTCAGCATAAGGAAAGTCTTCTTAGACAAAATGATAAAAATACAAAGGATGAGATAAGTAAAAAATATGTTTTAATAATATTAAAATTAAAGATTTCCTGGGCTAGCCTGATGACATACTGGTTAAGTTCGTGGGCTCTGCTTTGGCGGTCCAGAGTTCATAGGTTTGAATCCTGGGCATGGATCTACACACCACTGATCAAGCCATGCTGTGGTGGCATCCCACATACCAAGTGGAGGAGAATTGGTATGGATGTTAGCTCAGTGGTAATCTTCCTCAAGCAAAAACAAGAAGATTGGCAATGGATGTTAGGTGAGGGCCAATCTTCCTCACCAAAAATAAATAAATAAACAAACAAATAAATAAATAAATAATGAATAAAGATTTCTGTTCAGTGAAGAATATCTGGGAAAAGGTAATAAATATAGTAGATTATAACAGAGCACATAAACCAGCAAAAAACAAAACCAGATAGCTCATTAGAAAATTAGGTGAAGAATGTGATGAGATAGTATCGAGAGCAATGCAAATTCTAACAAACCTCTGAAGTGATCTTCAATCTTATGTGTAATCAGATCAGGGAAATTCAAAAATGAAATAATACCAAATATCACTTTAGAGTAATCATAAAGACCAAATTAGAAAGCTGTATAATGCAAATATTTACCTAGGATATAAATATAGAGGAACCCTCACACACTGCTCTTAAAAGCGTGCATGTTGCAACCCCATTCTGGATGGCAGACTATCACTATGGATAGTCAGTCACATTAGGTACCCAAAAATGATATGATCTACCAATTCTGCTCCTGGGTGTTTATTGCAAAGAATTCTCACACATGAAGGGGAATGTGAGGATGTTCATTTCACTATTATTTCTGGTAATAAGAATTTGTAGAAAAATTGGGTGTCTATTGCTTAAAGAATGAATAGGTGATGCATATTAGGTAAATGCCATGGAGTACCATGAACAAAGAGAAGGAACAAAGAAAGTATACACATGGAAAAGCAAATGCAACTTAAAAATATACTATTGATTGAAAAAAGAACAGAATAGCATATGTAACCAAAGACAGTTACATAAATTAAAATTAATGCTAAACATGTTAGATTTAGAACCTCTGGTGGAAGAGAAGAATTGGAGTGAGAAATTGAGATAAAAGAGAGTAAATAGGGACCAGTCCGGTGGCATAATGGTTAAGTTCACACACTCCGCTTCAGCGGCGTGGGGTTTGCAAGTTTGGATTCCAGGCACAGACCTACACACCACTCATCAAGCCATGCTGTGGGGGTGTCCCACATACAAAATAGAGGAAGATTGGCACAGATGTCGGCTCAGTAACAAACTTCCTCAAGCAAAAAGAGGAAGATTGGCAACAGATGTTAGTTCAGGGCTAATCTTCCTCACATACACAAAAAAAGAGAGAGACAGTAAATAAATAAGTAAATAAGAGTGGTGTTTATGTTCCTTGAACTGGGGCAATATTGGCAAAACTCAGTGTGTCTGAGGTCCTTATAAAGAGAGAGAAAAGAGATTAAATTAATGATATGATGTGATGTGGCAAGTATAGTTTCAGTTCTTTGTAAAATGCATTGTATGATGCCATATAACGCATCTAGTGCCTCAAAAATTCAAAATTATACCTAAATATTAAGAAGTCAACAAAGCTAGAGAACATGTAGTCAGTTTACATGCTTGTGACATGTAGTCACAAGGAAAATGAATCAGCTTCAGGACATAGTCATTTCTAGACCTTCATACATTGGACAATTAGTCTGCCACAATGGTTTCAAATGCCCACCTCTTATAATTTCCTTGTAGTAATCTGTTTTCTTTAGTCTCATTTTCCTGGACTCTGTATAATATAAAAAATGGGACACGCATGCCCTTTTTAGAATACATGACAGTATTAAAGGGGACACAATACTGTACCAAAATTTGAGATAGAAGCAGTCCAAAAGTGTGGAAATTAATTCAAGATTTCTGCTTCACAGAGGACTGCCTGTTGAATTGTAATAGGTTAATCATTTTAGGAAAACTATTTCAAATAGTAAAAATTATAAGTTCTACTATGAATCAAAACCCATTGTGGCTAAATTATAAGGTCATGGGTAACTTTGACCTGATATCTCCAGGCAGACTAAGTGCACATTAATTCAGTGTTTTCTAATATTATGGTTATAGCAGAAAGGAAAGCACACAGCTAGAATACTCCCAAGGTTTATATATTATTCAGGCAGCACAGAACAATGATTATAAATCTGCTTCTAGACCTAGCAAAAACTGACCTTACAAATCTGCCTTTACTTTAGGTAGCAGAGGGGTTAAGGATATGAGAAATTTCCCTAAATAACTTCCCAATGTCTTGATAAATGATGTCATCCATCACCACTAATGTGGACTAACTAAATGGAATTAATTATTTTGCAATCATGATCTGTAAGAGATCAAGGTCATGTTATTACATCAGCAGAACATTGACCAGTTGTGAATTATTCTTGATGAGACATGCAATTCTTAAATCTTGAGCTGGTAGTCACTGGAGGCCTATTAGCAATTATAGATGATAAGGCATTTTATACAATACCGTTATTCACAGCTCCTACATTCTGTCACTGTGAATTACAATAATGCACCAGGCTAAGGAAACTAACCCCTAAAGAATATTAAGCTTCTAGGTAGCAAAGTAAAAGAAATTATCTGTGTGATTATTTAAACATACTTGAGTATTTAGCATTTACAATCTTTATGATGATTCTTCCCGGGATCTTGAAATACTACAACATAATCTTTGCTCACCACTTTGTTTTCAAGTGTAAATGAACTTCAATTGATATAAATATTAGATAAAATTAATTTCTTATTAATTTCCAATTTATGCATGCAAAGTCACCTGAAGATGTAATTTTCTTTCTTGTGATCCAGTTATAAGCCTTTGAGGATCTCAGCACTAAAAAAGAAACATGAAACATTGGAATAAGGGGTTTTCAAGTCAAATTAGGATTTCACCAAGCCAACCTAATACGAATTGACAATTTAAAAAAAGGCAATATCAATAAATATCCAATTATATCAGTAAACTTTAAATACAGATACTTTAAATTTAATATCTAGACTGCATGCTTGTTTTGTTTTGTTTTGTTTTGTTTTTTGTGAAAAAGATTGTCCCAGAGCTAGCATTCATTTCCGATCTTATTCTTTTTGCTTGAGGAGGATTGGCCCTGAGCTAACATTGTTGCCAATCTTCCTTTATTTTGTATGTGGGATGCCACCACAGCATGTTTGGATGAGTGCTGTGTAGGCCTGCTCCCAGTATCCAAACTACAAACCCTGGGCCACCAAAGTGGAGTGTGCGAACTTAACCACTATTCCATCTGGCTGGCCCCTAGGCTGCGTGTTTTTTGAAGACAAAGTTTATCTCTCTTTTCTTAGATGAGGAAAAACTAGCACCTATAATTGTGTCTATTGTAGAGTGGCTCTTCAGTACTTGCTTAGCAAATAGATAATTAGATTAGAATATCTACTTTTCAGAAGCAATTGTATTTCATACTGCATAGGGAACCTTTCTAAATTTTATTAAAGAAAAAAATTGTCTTTATTATTTCAAGTATATTACACTATAGGACTCAGGACTATCATTGAATAAACTATTATGGAGTTCTTTTGAACAAAATCATCACTTACATAAGTTGAAAACCATGAATGTCATGTTTGTGTTATATTTTTTAAAATGTTAGTACATATTTTTGTAAATTGAGCAATACTACATGCATGAATTGTAATGTATGCTTTTAAGGATTTATGTCTATATTGCTAAAAACACTTTGATTATTTTCTAAGGGTTAGTATAAAGTTGGGATCATCAAAAAATATATATGCATGTATGTAACAATAAGTGTATATTAGAGAAAGACAGAGACAGAGAGAAGGAGAGAAAATATAGTTTAATAATGCACTTTCCAAGGAAAGAGCTAAATTATCAGCAATTATGATACCACTGTAAAGAAATACAAATGTAAAATAAAATATTCTTCAAAATCCTTAAATGTATAAAAGAGCTGAAAATATGGTGATTAATAAATAAAGTATAAGTTCATTAAGAAAAAACAATATGTGACAACCTAAGAGAACTTGTAATTTGGTTTTGAGTGACTATTAGAGAAAAAGGAACACAATACAAAGTTCAGAATTGATTTACCTAAATGCCTGGCTGGATCCAGGTGACCTGCTGACACTCTGCTGCCAGATGGAAAATTAAGTCATTGCTGGAGGCTGTTAATATTGTCCAGCATCTTTACAGTCATACACAATGTCTAGTAAGCAATAAGACAGTATAAGGTCTGCAAGGAAATAGGGCCAAATGACCAAAAAACAAGAGACAATACAGACAATAGAAACAGTCGTAGGTCATCTAGATGTTGAAATTATAGACATAGTCTGTAAAAACTGTAATTAATATGCCCCCCAAAGAAGACAAAATATAAAATTTCACCAAAGAACTATTTATTTATATTCTTTTCCTTTTTCTCCCCAAAGCCCCAGGTACATAGTTGTATATTCTTAGTTGTGTGTCCTAGTTGTGGCATGTGGGATGCTGCCTCAGTGTGGCTTGATGAGCATTGCCATGTCCGCACCCAGGATTTGAACCAACGAAACCCTGGGCCAACTGCAGTGGAGCGCGCGAACCTAACCACTCAGCCATGGGGCCAGCCCTCAAACTATTTATAAAAAAGGATAAATAAAAATTCTAGAATTGAGAAGTGAAGTGTCAATATATATGTCTAACAGTAGTTTAGATACAGCAAAGGAGAGAACTTTGCAATAGATAACAACTTAATAGAAATTATACAAACTGAAGCTTGGAAAAAAAAAGAATGAAAAAAATCAGAAAATAATTTTAAAAGTGCATATGAAGAGTGAATCTAAGGTTTAACTTATGTGTGATTATATTTCCACAAGAAGAGAAAAGAAGTATTGTCAGTTGTAATATTTGAAAATACTGGCTGAAAAGTTTTTGATAAAAAATAACATGAAGCCACAAACTCAGGAACAGTATGATACCCAAAGCAGTGTAAATGCAAAGAAAACCACACATAGGTAAACAATAGAGACCGCTTGAAAATTAAAAATAGAACAAAACAAGAATCTTCAAGTCAGGCAGCAGAGACAAAAACATTATCCATGCTATTCTTTGTATATGAGATTCTTGTGCACATTGGATCCAATTTCATTCTAGACTAAATATCCCACCACAACTCATAAATATACATATTAGGATCATGTTTAAAAATGGTCATATAAGATTGCTATCCCTAAATTGAAATTAACTTATTATCCTTTGACAGTTGAGTTGACAATTTATGGAATTATGTTAAACTAGCATACAATACACAAAGTAAAAATGGACAAGGTAAAAATATATTGTAAAAACTATATTGAGTGAAAGAGGCCCCGCCAGACACAGAGAAAAAAATTACAAACTGTTTAATTCCATTTATATGAATTTTCAAAGCAGGTCTACATCTAACAAAATGCTGGGAATCATGATCATATCCTATGAGAAAGAAGGAAAGAGACGTGACCGAAAAGGAACAAAAGATGGGCTTTGGGGGGTCCTAGCAAAGTTATGTTTCTTGACCCGAGTAGTAGTAACACTATCCTCATAATTAATTATTAAACTGTGCATTTCTGTGTTATGCACTGTGTGTATAAGTGTATGTGTTGGACTTCAAAATGAACATAAAATATTTTTAAAAACCCGTCAACTCTTGTTTTAGTTTTATATTGCTGTCACAACAAATTATCACAAACTTATTGGCTTAAAACTGTGGAAAAATATAATCTTACAGACTGTAGGTTAAAAGTTTGCCACAGGTCTTGCTGGGCTAAAATCCAGATGTCAGCAAAATTGCATTTCTTTCTTGAGGCTCTCAGAGAAAATTCATTTATTTGCCTTTTCCAGCTTTTAGAGGCCTCCCACATTCCAAGGCCTCCAACCTCTATCTCCGCAGCCAGTGAAGTTGCATCTCTCTGACCATCCTTCCCTGTTCCCATCTCCCTCTGACACTCCTCTTCCGCCTCCCTCTTCCACTTTTAAAGATCCTTGTAATTACATTACTCTCACCTAGACAATCCAGGTTAATCTCCTTATATTAAGGTCTACTGATTAACAACCTTAATTCCACTGGAACCTTAACTTCTCCTTGCCAACATAATAACCTAACTTATTCACAGGCTCTGGGGGTTAGAATCTGGACATTTTGGGGAGCTAGTATCTTATCTACAACAACTCTAAACAACTTCCCACAATACTAAAAGACATACTGTTATTCCCAGTTTATAATGATGTTCCCAGGCCTACAGTCAACAAGGAAGCCTTCCGAATTTTTTTTCCAAGTCTGATGAAGCATTTGTTACTAGTGAAATAATTTGTTATAGCAGAATGTGGTTAATTTTCCCCATTGTCCTCTTGACTCTTCTTAACTGTGAAAACTAACAGAAATTTTTATCAATTTTGAGTTTTTTAATAGATTTTGAAACATTATTTCTCACAAGATGATAGTGTTTGACCAACATATCTCCACAACTTTTGCTAAGACATTTCTTCTTTTTTTTGTTATATGAAATTGAAAGATTTCTTACAATATATTTTTGTAAATATATATTTTTACAACATACAATGCCCTTCCTTTGATGTCTAGAAACTGGAATTATCAGTAATTTGGTCATAACTTGAGGTTTGTAGAGAATATTTTTAATTTATTTGGGAGAACAATACATTTTAAAAGTTTTTAGAATGATAATTGTTTATATTCCAATAATCTTTCTAAATACAAATATCAGAAAATTGTTAAAGCAATTTTGGGGGTTCTACCCAGAAATTCATATCGCTGTCAGATATTTCACATTATTGAAATTTATGAAATCTTTGTGAATTATTCTATAATTCATAATAGTTATAATTCATAGAGAATCACTCTCAAGTTAATCTAAATTTGACATACCGTGTTTTATTTTCTACTTTCAGATATATTTATCTCTCAGAACATACTTTTCTGCAATCACTCACTTTTCTCTCATATCTTTTAAGTTTTATGTCCATTTCCCATCCTGCGTTTCACAACTCCTCTATTTTTCTTTATTTTATGTATCTTAAGTTTCCTGCTTTTGGCCAACTCTTCCTTATTCTTTTGTTATAATCAATAAAATACTGTAGCTCATGGCTAAAGCCCCTTGAGGCCCATCACAGAAGATTGTGCAAATGACCTCAAACAGCTCATTTCAGATGAGCAACCCAAATTTCTGATGTTTATGCAAATTTCAGCCTAATTATCCAAAAGTTTTTAGAACAATGACCCCAGGAGTATGACCCTTCTTCATAAACATCTTCTTGTATTAATAGGCTCTGGAAGCCCTCTTTCTTCTTTCCTCCCATGTAAATGGAAATTGCTGAACTTATGTGCACTTTAATGTTATTAAAAACCAGGACCAGTGGGGAGTCTTAGCAGAGGCTGATGAAATTTTTCCAAACTGTGGAATAAGGGACAATGTCTAGGACATCATCACCTCTATGTTGCATTTAATAGAGGATTTACCAAAAGAGGAGAAATCACCCATTTGCTTTAAGGGGAAGTAAGTGCCCTTTGTCTGACCCTTAAGAGATTCACAGAATGAGTCAGTTTTTAGCATGATTTCAGAGATGTTGGTTATCTGGAATTTGCCTTTGCATTTCAAGAAAGCAGCTATTACTAGAATATTTAAAAATAAATATGAACATAGAATATATATGCCTACAGTTTCAAAAATCAAATTTCATTTTAGAGGCTTTGGGCCCCTAAACTTTTTTTTCAAAAAAATAATTATAAATATAATTTACTATGTTATTGAATTTCCACAATTATTTACCTAAAAATATACTTATGATGTGCATATCCCTTTGAGAAGTTGAATATTTGTAAGAGAAATATCACCAAATACTCACAAGTGCAAATAAGAATGCTTTTTCCCTAAAGGATTCTAAATTTTAATAATATTATAGTACTGCATATATTTTATAATACTGTAAATAAGATTTTTTATATTTTTTTATCTCAGCACAAGGCAAATTCAATTAGAAATATAGATATGAGTTTTAAAATTTACTTAGGATTTTTTTAAAGAAAAACTAAAGGCTGAAATAGTTGGCTATAGTGGATCTACTTGACTGGTTTACTGCTAAATTGGAATGAAAATAGGAAACAAAAAAAGGAAGTCTGATTTTGAATATCAATTATTAAAATTAGCCAAGTTTATCAAACCTTTGAGTTGGATGACACACCAAGAACATACAGCTAAATGCTCACTACCAAACCAATTCTCCTCTTCCTGAATATGAGAAGCATATATTTCTAATAAATGTTGGAAAAGGGTCCACTTTTATTGTCAGTGAAATTATTCTTTGCCATGTCATCATATAACGACCAATCATTTGATTCCATCTTCATTGTATCCAGCTTTGTAAATTAGCATAAAACTTTGCAGATTTCATAAAGTTGTTTCTCTAACAGTAGAGATTTAAAAACCCTCTGTGGAAGTATAGGTTGGAAATTGCCTGTTCAAAGAAATTTATGATTTTATTACAGCTGCATATTTACTGTTCCTCTAGTAACCCGCAGGCAGAAAGTAACAGTTTATTTATTCAAACTGCAAATGAAATTGGGCAAGAAAAGTAATTAGCAAGCAACAAAAAAATAATGGAAAAGCACCATAAAAGCACTTCGAAATTTATGTGGGTTGTCAGATCATTAGAAAAATAACACTCTAATTTTAAAAAGGTAGAAAACTATAGATATATATTTTTTTTCACTAACTGCCTAAACATAGATATAGATCTTTCAAACAAAAGCAATACTGAGAACATCAGTATTATTTCTTAACTCTTCAAATAATTGCAAATTCTTCATAATATATATGTATATATATTTTTAAAGATTTAATTTTTTTCCCAAAGCCCCCCGGTATATAGTTGTATATTCTTCGTTGTGGGTCCTTCTAGTTGTAGCATGTGGGATGCTGCCTCAGCATGGTTTGATGAGTAGTTACATGTCTGCGCCCAGGATTTGAACCAACGAAACACTGGGCTGCCTGAAGCAGAAAGCACGAACTTAACCACTCGGTCACGGGGCTGGCCCTCTTCATAACATATTTGTAAGTATTCTGTTTAAAACAGAAACTTTATAGTTATATAAATGATTTATTTATTTTTTAATTAGACAGGACCTGTTTGACTATCCTAGTTTTTCAAATGTTAGTGATTGAGTTTTTATAACTGATAGATGTCACTAACATTGCACAAATCACTAAGATAAAACATATATTTAGGCAAGAAATCAACAATAATTACATCTATATCAATGCCAGTTACAACATAACAATGGCACTATTTTCTGGGTTGCAGTTTTTTGTGACATAAAAAATTTCTGAATATGCCACAAGATAACTCATGTACTGTATTGTTGAATTGATAATTCTTTAAAAGTAATACGTATATCAGTAACTGAATTACCAACACAAAAACATTTAGTTAAAAGCATACAGGTAGAGCTGACCCCATGGCCCAGTGGTTAAGTTCGGTGCAATTTGTGTTGGTGGCCAGGGTTTGTCAGCAGCCATGCTGTGGTGGCAACTCACATACAAAATAGAGGAAGATTAGCACAGATGTTAGCTCTAGGCAAATCTTCCTCAGACAATAATAATAATAATAATAGAGATAGTTTGCTTAAAGTTAATTCTCAGTGCATTATTTACTAGGGGCATCACATTTTAGAACTAAGAAAACTTAAAAGATTCTCTGAACTCCCAGATCTCAGACAAGACAATTTACTGCACAGTTAGATCAGTTTATGAAAAACTATTTTACCCCATTTCTACTTACCTCAAAAATTTTAATGACAATAGAAATTTCTGAGAAAGCCTTCAGGAAAATGTCAAAACTTCTTAGCCTGTTAGGTAACTTGACAATCTCCTAGCCTCATTCTTTTCAAAACATTCTGTGTGTTACAGCCCTTTTGGAAACTCAGACTTTGCTCAGATCTGTGTGAATTCTCTTTAAGATTTACCATAAGCCTCACCCCTAGGCATCTTTGCTCTGACATTTTCTTTCCATGGAAGTTTCCCTACCTTTCAGTTGTATTCCATCTGAATATCCTCTGATAATTGACCTAGATCCAGGCATCTGTGAAGTCTTCTGGCTACTCTAGGACTCACAAATATATTTATTTATTCAATGAGCATATTGGTTATGTATGTTGCTTTACATCGTTGAAATAAAATGGATAGGATGAAACCTCTACCTCTACAAGAGCACAGGCTAGTAGAAGTTGGCAGGAGAGGAGATGTGTAAAACAGATGTGAAAACATAATTTAAATGTAGTAATACAAGTGATGTAATAGAAGTGTGAGCAAAATACTTTAGGATCACTTAAGACAGAATATCTACTTGCAAATGAGCAAATATGGGGACATTTGAAAATGGTTCAAATACCTAGTCATTTACCGGAAACGCTTTAAGTTATTTACTTACCTACTGACTTTCCCTAGCTGAAATCACCTCTTACTCTGGGCATTTACAGTGCTTAAAACATGTTTGTTGAATCAATCACAACCATAGCAGTGTATGAATTATAACACAATTCCCATACTTGTCTCACCAGCAGTGCAAAACTGTCCAAACATCTCTGCGTTTCTGAAGTTTTCTGCTCCCGTTCTTTGCCTTCTGTCCCATGCTCTCTAGAAATCAGAACAAGTTTTAAAGGAGAAAAAGAGCAGATGGTGGCACTCGGTTCATTGTCTCTCCCTTTTCACTGCAATTCTAGTTTAAATATCTTGCATGATGCTCAATTTCTTGCCATGAGTAATGGATCTGAAAACAAGCTGAAGGATAAAGTAATTGAGGAAGCTGGTTCACTTTGAGTGTCTTCTCATTCCCTTCTCCAAGATTTCGTTCCCTCAAGTCTTGTCTTTTTCAGTTCTCCAGGGCCATTTGATAGTTTCTTCTTTTCTGTCTCTCTTCATCCCTTTCTTTTTTAATTCTCATTTCAAAATTTTATTATTTTTAGTTCTTGGTGGGAGTGCATTGGTCTGGTTTTAACTACTGCATCAGAAATGGAACAGGAAGTGCAAAAAAGCTTTGACTTTGGAGTCAGACACAGATGAACACTATATTATACTCTACACTGGGAAAGTAACTTACTCTTTGTACAGATTAATATTCTTCATCTATAATGTGCAAAATGTAATTCAAAATTGTAATTTCAATCATACACGTGAAATATCCTTAACATGTGGCTCAGTAAAAAACAAATGTTCTAAATAAATGCCAAGTTTTCCTTTGGAGTAAAATATTTAATAAAATGCATAAAATATCATGTAATAATAGTTCAAAAATGTTATATTTTAAAAAGAAAAAAATTTCAGGTGAGGAAACTGGGTAAAACAATCAATTCTATGTACAATACAACAAAAAGGGCGAGTAATTTCTAAAAACGAAATAACTTTTATAAATGCAAGTAGTGGCAAGTATCAAATGTTTAAACTAAAGGAGTTGACGTAGAATTTTTTTTCTAATACCAAGCTACTATTTTCCAAATGGCGGTTAAAACAACAAAATAATTAAAGAAAAAGCCACAAATTAATTATACTAGCCTAATTCCATTACTCTTCAACGTCTCTGAAAATGACCTGTGGTCTTACCAGTATTAGCATCCTGTTAAAACAGTATTCATTTTTCACTGAAAATATAATAACCATGCTTGACTTTCATATTATTTTGGTGAGAAATGAATTCTAACGATATTATGGAATACCATGAAAAATCTCTTAATATATATATGTGCTTGGATCTGCTTTCTACTTTAGGCAAAATGAATTTGACAAAAGCATTGTTAGATAAGATATATTTATCTATTTCTGTTCATATGATAATGTCACCAATCACATGACGCATGTGAACATGATGTACAGCTGACAAATAGACAAATAAAGATACCTGTTCTCTTTCACTTTGGGGTGGAAATGTAGTATACTGCAAATCATTTCTATTTTGACTATGCATTATAAAATCAGCTAAGCACTCTATCATAGTGCTGACACAGAAAATGTAATAGTTCAAATAATGATGTAATAAATAAGTATACTAGAGAAAGAACTTAATTCACTGAAAGCACCTGATTTCATTGAATACCTATGGGTATTAAAAGCCTAATATTTAATTTAATGTTCTTTTTCTCAGTAGTAAAACTGATAACTGAGGATTTCATGCCATTGATATAAACAATTTCATTAAATGGAAGTAAATTTTTATACCATAATATTGATGAGGTAACTATGAAGATGGCTTGCTTTTCATTTTGTTGTTTTCTTTATGCATAATAAACATTGGAGCATGGGATTTATGATTGAAGACACAATATAATTTGATTCATTTGAATAGCAAATGATTATTCTTTTAATCTAGATTCTTGTCTATTCACCACTACATCTCTCATTTAAATATTTTAAACTGTCTGTTTAACATGACTACCCCTCATTTAGTTCATAAATTTATGTATAATTGCCACATTCAAAAAAGTGAAGTAGAAGGGCTGCCCGACAGTGCAGCAGTCAAATTCTCACGTTCTGCTTCAGTGGCCTAGGGTTTGCTGGTTCGGATCCTGGGTGCAGACATGGCACCCTGTGTCAAGCCATGCTGTGGTAGGCATCCCACATATAAACTAGAGGAAGATGGGCACAGATGTTAGCTCAGGGCCAGTCTTCCTCAGCAAAAAGAGGAGGATTAGCAGCAGATGTTAGCTCAGGGCTAATCTTCCTCAAAAAAGAAAAAAGTGAAGTAGAGGTCAATCTCTGCCATCTCATTTTCTCTGTCCTCAGATTTGAACCTTCTCCATTTTACTGCGTGTTTCCCCACAACCACCTCCAAGTACCATGACTGAGCTAACAGAGTTGATTTTCTTGCCACCACTCTCAGTGACATTTCCCTTTTCAACCTAGTTGTCACTCTCTTTGGAGAGGTACAATAATTAATTTAAGATATGTGTATATGTGTATGTGTGCATTTGCACACACTCATTTATTTCTTTATTCATATATAAAGGAGCAATCACCTCAAATGAATGCAATTTCAGGAACAATTTGCAGACCACCTGCCATCTCAAGAGTGCCATCTCATCACTGATCATCCGACCTATGTTAATTACCATCTTCTGGGTTTTTCTTTACTCCTATGGAGAGATAACTTGTGAGAATTTTCTGTCTTTATCATGACACAAATTACAATATATTTGCTCTGTTTATGAGATTAGTTTGTGGTCCTTTCTCAGCTATTGCAATGGTGAGGAAAACCCAAAGAAATAAATCTAACATAATCCTTTCTGAAATTTTCTCCTTTTTTATTCTTGTCATGATCTCTCAACTTCTAATTATCTTCTAAGTCCAGGCCAATCTATATCTTAGGCTGATTCATGCCTTTCTCCTCGGTTTTAAGGGAGTTACTATTCTAATGTCATAGAATTTTTAGTGTCTGACAAAACTGTCTCTCAAATTTACATTTTAATTTTAATTGTAAGTTTCATCAATAGTCATTCTATAGTTCTAGCTACTCGTGATCCCAAATATGATAAACACTGCATGGGTGCAATGATCCTTCCTGTAGGCAATTCTGGTCAATACATTTAACATTATTCCTCTCCTATGGTGGTTTTGGTAGGGGTTCATAAGATTTACTGGGTATTGATGAACAGGTAAAACCTTTCAGGGTGTGTAGTGCCCAAGAGGTTCTTCCTGCCACTGCTTCTGCCGTTTCCTTACTTGCACTAATGGTGTTCTGTTTAAATCAGCTTATATGTGTGAATGTAAGCTCTGCAACCAGAGGACACTTATTCTGCTCAGAACCACATCTCCAGGACCTAGAATAGTACCTATCTTATAGTAGAAACTTAAGGAGTAGTTGCTGGATAAATCAATTAAAGAATGAATAATTGCTGCACTGGTAAACTGACATGAATTGCTTATGCCAAACTTTCCCATGATGTTTTAGGAGAGGAGATTTTTGTGTAACATTTCAGCCTGAAGTGGTTAACTAACTCACCTCTTCACAGCTGGAACATCAAGTGACAATGGAGGAGTTCCACTAGTCACCAAAATCACCTTCAATGCATACAATGCTTGGCTTATGCGTGTTTAGAGAACCAGAGGGGTACACTCAAGAATTTCTGGTACCAAACTATCTTCACTCCAACCACTGTAATGGGCCATTTACTTTAGTCCATTATACAAAAATTTGAGCCTGTGGTGTTTTCAATTAGCTCAGGATTCTGTCTGCAATGTGCTGGTCTGAAAACATATCAAGCAACATCAGCTGGAAAGTTTTCTCCAAATTATTTTAGAATTTTTAGAATTCCAAGGTCACTGTTTTGAACAGTACTAAGAAAGCAAGTTGAAAAACACAAAGGAAGGAGATTTCTGTGTTTCTTTTGATTTTTGTGGTTTTGAAAAAGAAAAAGGGAATGGGTCAAATTAAAGAAGAAATGTCATCGTGAGGTGACTCTGGCTTTTAAAATGAGATAAAACTAGCCATCCCCAAATGACAGGGTCTTTTTACACTGAAATACGATCCAAGCTGCAGAGGTCAGAGGAGAGCTTAAAAAGGCAACAGACAATAATCTTTTTCTGATGTTGCAAGTATTACTAGATTAGATGAGGTCATAGCACCTGAACTTGCAGTAGTAATTTAAACTAAAATAAAAAACTTTTTTAAAAGATCATGCATGTGTGTGTGTGTGTATTTAGCATCTCTTGCACAATATTCTAGTCTGTGCAATGTCACAGAAGAAAGTCCTTGCTTCTAAGGGAGATGACCCTATTATTCATACTGATATATTCTCTAGACCACATAAACACAACCTTTGCTCCTTTAGGCAGAAAAAAAAGATGTCCTCTTAACTAACTCTGTCACCTTCCTTTCACAGTAGCAGACTTCTTTGTTTGCCTATATTAGGTTTTATTTCATCCCTCTTCTTCTCTTAGAGTTTACACATTTCTTTACTCTTATCCATGCCTTCACCATATTATTTTATTTTCCCTTTATTTTCCTGTCAATTTCCTTCTCCCCTCTTTTCAATTTTTCCCAGATTTTATCATACTCATTTTCAAAAATTTCCACTCTATTTTTTTTTCCTTTTTCTCCCCAAAGACCCCCAGTAAGTAGTTGTATATTCTTCGTTGTTGGTCCTTCTAGTTGTGGCACGTGGGATGCTGCCTCAGTGTGGTTTGATGAGCAGTGCCATATCCGTGCCCAAGATTCAAACCAACGAAACACTGGGCCGCCTGCAGCAGAGCACACGAACTTAACCACTTGGCCACGGGGCCAGCCCCCTACTCTTTATTTTTGTCTCTCACCCTTCTACAACACTGAGAAGTACCATATAAATAGAAGCAGAACATATTATGTGCATCCTATAGAGGAGAAGCAAACTGTTGACTAAAGAAGTGGTTGAATTCAGCAGTGAACATATGAGGGAGGCAAAGCTGAAGGTAGGCAAACACTGCGTCCAATCCTTTCCCTAGCATCCTTGCATCCGGGCCTCATTCAAACCCCATGTGATTTTGTATCCTTTTAACTTGCCAAATGTCATTTTACAATTGATTACCAATCTGAGACTTTATATATACATCTTTCATCCTAAGAATATGGTAAGCTGTATATTCTGAAGGAGTATTTCTTTCTTTAGCTTTCTGTATAGACAAGTTTTGTAGTTCAAATTACCAACATTGAACTTGAATTGGATGGACACAATTCTTTAGAATGTATATTCACTTATTCAAATGCCTTTTGCAAAACAACTGTTTAATTTAATGAAAACTGTTATCCTTTGACCTCTACCCTTCTTCTTATCACTCATTTCCTTCATGCATCAATTGTAATTATTCCTTTGGAAACACTCTTGAATGGTCTTTCTCTTTCCTTTCTCCTTTATATTGACCTAAAGAAGAAAGAACAACAGCCACTGTGGTTAGACCCAATTATCACTCACTCATGATACTTGTATCCACTGGGCTGAATTTACCTGGAAAAAAAAACATAGCTTTGATGACTGGATATATTTTAATGTTATGGGCACAACTTCTAAAAGAAACACAAAATTGACTTGACATCCTATTATACTTTCTGAGTTTATTGGCTCTCCCACTCACCAAAAGTCTGTTCCTCTCTTGTCGAATATCCATTAACTCTCCATATTCTACTCCTCTGCAAAACATCACCTCCAGTAAGAGCCCTTCTTCTTCCATCAATTAAAGTAGCTTCCTTACCATCATGGCTGTGCAGTCATGCTCAATTAATTTATATTTTAGACCAGAAATGGATAGTCTCAAATTACCTCATTTACCTAATTGCTTAATCGTAATTGCCTGTCTCCTTGCCAGCTCTTTGGCAAGCTCTGTGCTAAGTGCGTACGCGTGTGTGTGTGTGTGATCTCTTTCAAGCCTCAGGATTGCCATATGATCTTGAATTTATTATTTCCATTTTCCAGGTGAAGAAAAGAAGCTGTAATATAAGAGCAGAGATAGGATTTAAACCCTGCATTGTCTTTATAACTTTTGAGGATACTGTAATATTTCTTCCCAGACAACACAACTAATGAATTTCAAGTGGCCTGAAGTTACTACATCCAGTAATAAAATATGCAACTTATACTACTAAGTAATTTTACCATGAAATGAAATTATTAAAAGGCAGTTGGTACATTATAGAGAAATTATTTCTAAGTTATAAAAAATAAGCTAACTGTAAAATATTTTTGAAGAGTTCTGACATTCTCACAAAGCTAATTCAAAATATGATAGGCCCTTTGAAGGAAACGGACAAAAAATATTGAGAAAAAAATTATATGTGAATATCTAAAGAGAGAGAAGAGACCAAAAAGAAAAAGGGGCCTAGAATTTAATTTTGAGTATTTCCAACATTTAGTAAGAGAATGGATGGATGAATTAATTATGGAAATAATCCATCAGTACATGGCAGTGATTCTCACTTTTATCTTCTATGTATAACTCAAACACAAAGATCAATAATGTCTTTAAACCATAGTTACAGACCTGATAGATTTTAGTAATTTTTCCAAAGATTTTTTCTTTAACAAATTTGCTAAGGTCAAAAAGTCATTCTATAATGCATTGCCTAAATACATGTTATTAAAATATAGCTACAGGGGTGAGTGAAGTGTTTCAGTATTACTCAAGGATTGTTCAAAATTCACGTTACAAAAGATTCGTATTCTAATACATTAAAATAGAGAAATAACTTTTGTATAATGTATGCAAACTTAACTCAGGAATTCAGTGATCTCTCCACTCAGAAAGCAGTGATGGTAAGATTTCTTTGTTTTAAGGAAATCGGTGTTTTAACATATTCCTCATATTTAATAATCTCTCAAGAATCTAACAATTGCAGGTTCATCTAAATTCATTTAAAAATCATGATATATTAAAACACTTGGTTTAATTTCAAATGACAAGATTTGGAATGTGAACACTATGACTAAATGTATAAATACAGCTAAATTACTTAATCTGTCTGGGCTTCAGTTTCTTCCTTGGTAAAATCAAGCTCATAATACATATATTACAGAGTTGGGAAAATAAAATGCGATAGTACTTGTGAGAGCAACCAGCATAGAGTCAGACTCATATAAGAAGACCAATACCTATCTCCAGGTTGAAAACTCTCTGTCATTAATTTTTGTCAGTTCTACATATCTAGTTGAAACCTATCAACATTTTTGAAGCAGTTTTCTCTCCATTTGTGGATTGCTCCTGAGAAGATATGAAACATATTGCTGACGATTTTACGGAATTTGCAGAGCCTATTTTATTTGTAATTATCTTAAAAAAGTTTTGTACTTCATGAACAAACACTTCAGTGTCTGGCTTGTACCCAGGATCAAATATTGTAGCTAAACAAACTAAAAACAGCGAGTAAGTTCAATATCCAGGAGAGGGAGATCAAGCCCATCGGTAGGTCATTGTATAACTACCAAACTTAAAGTGTAGAAGACTGCTGGATTTAATTAAATTTGAAAGTCCCACTTGGATCTAAAGTGCCCAATGCAGACTGAGAGGCTGATTGGATCAATCATGGCTTTTACTTTGATTAAATTTAACTTCTCTATATAGATGCAATTGAAAACAATCAATGCAGGTAAAATAGGGGACAGTTAACACATAGGTGACCAAAGTTTAGTGCTTGTACTTACAGATATACAGTATTATTCACCTTGACAATACATTCAAGCCTACAATTTGAATTTATAGCTCATATATTTTATATAGCAATAAGAAGTATTTTCATAGCAGACAAATTTTAGTAGCAGCAAATGATCTCAGAAACAAGCTTCAAGTCCAAATTCTACTAAAATGGACACAAATAGGATTTTTTAAGACCTTTTTTTCCTCTGATCTATCCATTTCCTGTGGAGTCCTCTGCGTTAGTAGTTGACCAGACACTCTCTTCCACGGGGTGGGGAGTTGGGGGTGTGTCCCCTGACTCAAACGAAGCCACTCAGTGTCCCTTTCCCTGAATTTTTTTACTAAGAAGCAGAGAGAGGTTTAGTCATTCTCTCTATATTGGCTGAGCATGGGTTTGAAGGATTAGTGAGATTAGGCTACATTATGCTGGGCAACAAATTCCCGAATCTTACTTAACAAAATAAAGATGTGTTTTCACTCATATCAAAGTTACTGTTAAGTGGCTGTGGCTCAGGAAGCCATCAACTTTCATACCGCCACAAGTAGCATATGGAATCTTCCTAGCCTCCTAAAATCTTTCTTCCTTCCTAGAATCTTTCATATGTATTTTTAAGACTGCCTTGGTGGCATCTAGTCGAGAACTGGGTATGAAATAAGAAAGACATTAATACTCATATATGTATCTGTCTAAGCCTTGATATTGTATGGGACTTGTGCTCAGAGCCCAGTGGGGAGAAATAGCCACATGATCTTATCAAGATGTGAGGGAGACTAGAAAATGTTTGTTGGTAAGGCAGGGAGAAGAAATGGGTCTGCTGAATATCTAACATTTCTACCACAGAATATACAACTTCAGTGTTCTTCGTGGATATGTTTCTCACCCAGTGTTAAAAGAATAAAATTTATAAACTGCAAAGTTAGGGAACAGTCCAAAATACTGCTTTCACTTCTGACACTAATTGCAAGTTCTGGACAATTCCAAGCTATCTTTAGTCTTGCTAATTCCCTAGAAAGGCTTGTAGAATTCACTGAAAGCTGTGATACTTACAGTTAAGGTTTCTAACAGTTAAAAGATAAAGGTTAAAGTCAGCCAAGGGAAGAGACATATAGGGCAGAGTTCAAGAAACTTCCAAAGGTAGATCTTCTAGTTATTTTCTCCCTGTGGAGACATGGACAGAATTATGTTCCTGAAATTGATGTGTGATAATATACATGGAGTATTGCCAATCAGGTAAGCCTACCTGAGCCCTGAGTCAAGAGTCTTTATTGCGACTCCATCACATAGACAAGATAGGATCCCCAAGTGAGTGACCTCAGCCTCCAGTCCCTTTAGGAGGTCGAACTTACACCAGGAGACCCAAAGCCCTCACCATAAATCACGTTGTTAGATTAGCTGGTGTGGCCAGTCCCATCCTAAATTATATAGTTAATACACCCAGGTGATCCAAGCACCCAGATAAATAAAATCGCTCCAACAAGCATGGTGCTCCAAAGCCTTAGAGATTATCTCCCAGAACCCAGGGAAAGGTCAGACCACACTTTGGGCAAGGTTGAATTCTTTACTATACACATATAGACATAGTCATGATGTTAGAAAGATAGAGATTAATGACAGCATTTGAGCTCTTGTTTCCAAATATTCCTGAAATCCAAATTTCTTTTTGAAGTTCATTCAACCTTTCCTTTAAATCAGTAATGCCATGAATTCCTTCATTTAGTCATATTTGCAGACCTCAAGCTAGACTTTACATATGATTTACCTGATCACTCATGTTCACCAATACATTTTACATTAATTGTGGTCACAAAAATAAGTGGTTCCTGTAACACCAACTCTAGTAATTCAAACATATGACATACCAACCAAAATAATATGAGAGAAGAAAGAATCCCAAGGCATAGAATGTAATTAAAGAAGTAAAAAATCTGGTTAAGAGAAAGCTTTGTCATTCCAGGTAAGGAGTGAAGGAGAAAAGTAAGTAATCTTTAATAAAGTATCTTATTTATGGTATTGATTTTATATAAAATTATTTTATTTAAAATTTACAACACCAACAGACTTCTAATACCATTATTTAACAGGGAAAACATTGAAATTGTACAAGATCTTGGAAACTTGCATCTGCCATTGAATGGATTAGTAAGCAATGGATGTATATTAAACAGTGTTCTTATTGGCTAATAAGTCCTGTTATAGTGCTACATCATGTTGCTTTTGAATAAACAACAAGTGTCCAGCCTAGGACTTTGTTTGAGACTTTTTATCAAAATTATAAAAATGGAAAATGTGGAAAAATCACGTTTTTTGCTCCAGGTACAATTAATAGAACACTTAAACTTAGCATCGACTAAGTATATTGAATATTTGATAGTTTTTCCTTTTTTAAACAAGAGTAGCATTTATCTCTTAGGATACCACCATTTTTTTAATAATAGATTTATTTCTGATGTTAATACTATATAAATATGGAGTTATCTCTCTGTACCTCAGTTTTCATATTTGTATAACAGAGAAAGTGACTTATAACGTTATTAGGAGTACTAAATGTGTTGAAATATGTAAAGCATTAATTAAAGTTCTCAGCACATAGTGAATCAGAGATTGTGCTTAATCATTATAACGATTATCATTATGGTATTACCTTTTTCTATTTTATATAAATATCTTAATAAAGTTTCCAGAGTGTCTAAGCGTTTATTTTTTTCAAGGAGATCTTAGTATTTACATTCTAAATTTGTGGATTAAGTATATTTTCTAGCAGCTATCACTCACAAAGTGTGCAAATTCATAATTAATAACACTATGACAATGGTGTAAATCATAAAATCAGCAACAATCATGTTTTAAATAGTGATTTAAATTCTTTGTGACCAGTTTGACTTTATATTAAGGCATAAACATAATATTGAGGGAAAAATTTTACAAATGTAATAAAATATAAAGCTACTTATCATGAAAGAAATGCGTTAAAATAAATAGAACAATTAAACTGTGTAGGAAGATCAACAATACTTGTCCATGTTAAGGTAAGGATTTTTATATAGCACATAATGGAACTTTAAGAAATAAAACATTGACTGTTAGATAAATTTGCAAAACCGAAAATAAAAGTCATTAAGATAAAGTTCAAATTGTATGAAGAGAATAGACTGAATAAAATAGATTAATCACATGGTTGAGATGTCAGTGGAAATTGATGAGAGCCAATATAATTTAAAAATAAATTGAGTTATAATAATGAAGTGTTCATATTTAATGAGATGATCTCTTTGTAGGGACTGAAAATTAGGTTTAGAAAGTTGTTATTTATATTTTTCTTCAGGCTTGGAAGTACAACTCTGACATTTTTTAGTTTTTTTATCATATAATATGTTTTTTATCTGAAAAACTCAGTAAACTTTAGCATACTCATATAAACCACTCTGGTTCTAAAGGGAAGGAAACAACACACTGTCATAATTATTTAGAGTCTCTTAATGCAAATTAGCTTTACTTTGTATACTTATTTTTCAAAGAATCACATATACTTAATAGAAATTTTATATAGCAAATCTATTACTGCATTTTAACAAATAGCTTCTGAGGGCAACTCACCAGGGTGTACAGGGGTAGGCCCACTGTTCAACAAAGATCACAGTTGGAGTCTTGATATAGCTAATCAGGATGAAAATCGAACTTCAGGGAGTCCTGATCCCCTAAGGATTACAGAGCCTGTTCTTAAGAAAACATTGACTCCAGGGAAACGCTGAGAAATCCGGAAAATGAGAGCTGAAAGAAATGGATTAGAAACAGAAAGCTATAAACAAAGAGTAAGAAAGAACTGTTTGCTTCAAAATAATCTGAAGAAACTGCAATTAGTCACAGGTTATTTTGAATGCAGAATTAATAAGGAGTAATTTTTTTGAAATCACTTCAAAGTATAGTATTGTATAGTAGAAAAAGAAAGTATTATTTCAATGTGTATATATATTCTTTTCCTGACTAAAGATAGAGGTAATTTTTGCGACTTTATTCAATATTACTGTTACTTCTATTACCTTAAATAGAATATTTACCAAGAAAAGCCTTTGTCAGCTGTGCTAGAATTTGAAATACCGAAGGAGAATTCTGAAGGCCCCCTCTGGTTCCTAGCAGAGTTGTTTGGCATAACTGGGTCAATCATCTTTTTAGCCAGACAGAAACTTTAAAAAAACGTATATACCAAATTTAAATAACAAAAGAAAGGAGGCGGAGAGGAAGTACCTACAGGAGGAAAGAGAAAATAAAAGAAGAGGAGAGAATGCCCCTTGTGTATTTTGTTTTAAAAAATCAGAGTCTACCTTTATGATATTGCTAAGATTTGTCAAAAAAATTTGCATCTGACAAGTTAAACAGGCAAGGAAGACCTTATTCAAGATGATTGCGATTGGGTCAACACTATTGCAATAGGATAAAGAGATGGAACTCAACTCCACTAAAACAACAAGTGGGAGAGTTTTTAAGCACTGGGGTGAACTAATGGAAAGTAGTGGAGGACATTAGGGGAGACGTTGTCATTGTGATTAGAACAACTATATTTGCTATTTGTCATGTACTGAAGTTAGGTTCTTAGCCTCCCACAGCAACGTGCGATAGAGGCACTGTTTTTCTTGATGATCACATGTCAGAGACATGGGTCCTAGAGAGAAAGACATTGCTGAGTTGTAAAACTGGCAAGAACGTGGAAGAAGATTTACGTCTCAAATGAACAGAAAAAGAATTTATAATTGCAAGTTGAAATTCTCTAAGAAGAGGGAGGTCCCGGGCCTGTAGTCAGGAGGAAACACGTCTAAAGCTTAGTCAGGCTGAGGGGCATGTCAGGGCTGTCTTGGCCAGATTTACAAGTTCTTACTTCTGTTTTTTTTTTTTTTTTTTTTTTTAAACATTGGCACCTGAGCTAACAACTGTTGCCAATCTTCTTTTCTTTTTTTCTTCCTGCTTTTTTCTCCCCAAATCCCCCCAGTACATGGTTGTATATATTTTAGTTGTGGGTCCTTCTAGTTGTGGCATGTGGGACGCTGCCTCAACATGGCCTAATGAGCAGTGCCATGTCCACACCCAGGATCCGAACCCTGGGCGGTGGAAGCAGAATGCATAGACTTAACCACTCGGCCACGGGGCCGGCCCCTATAGGTTCTTACTTCTGTCAATACATCTCATTAAATGGTTTTGTTCCCTTTGTGTTACTATTTATTTTTTCCCTCTGTTGTTGGTTTTCTCTTACTCTCAAGATATTCGTGCCTACCAATTCTTTTTTTTTAATGTTCTTTGTTTTCTGTCCTCAGTTCTTCCTTTTCTACTAGTGTTCCGTCTGAGCTTAGTGACTCCCCAATGCCAACTTTCATTAATCAAGTAGCTGGTGGCTGTTTCTTTTGATGTGAAATTTAGTAATTCCTTCATTAAGAATGAGTCTATTATTCAAGCTTTTATACAGACAAACATAAGACATTGAAACAACATTAAAAGACAGAAGCATAAAAAAAACAATAAAAACAACAACAGAACCTAGAAACCAAAATCTTTAGTGGATGTCATTTCCTCTTTGACAGATAGCAGATAATTTATATTCTGGGTCGCAATTTTAACTGAACGGTCTTCACAACTAAAACTTTTTGCAACGATCCTACACAAAAATATTGTAAACATTAAAATATTTTTAAAATACATTTCCTTTTAGGCAAAATTTTAAGTACATGTATCAAATAGTAAATATAAAAATCTTTATATATACACATTTAATCATTCATGCATTAAAGATATAAACTTAGCATGTATTTTGTAATACATACTTATATGTTACCATTAATTGATAAGTGATAGATTTGTGTTTTAATGTACATTACTATTTTGATAATAGGTTATATTTAAGATTGGATGAAAATAGAACATAATTTGGCAACTCTATTCTCAAAATCTAGATCATCTCACGTAGATTATAATATAATGTTTGAAGATCCATTTTAACTATTCAACACACATCTTTGTTTATAAACAGTAAGTAGAGATGATGTAAGAGAATATAGAACAGTCTTATTACTCTAGGAAAAGAAAAAAGAGCAATATGCACAAAAGCTAACTTTCCCCCATCAATGTCTGATATATTTTTATAAAAATTGATGAAAGAATTTATATATTCATGGCTGGGAGAGAACAAAATTCAAAAGGTAATTTTTAGATAATTCCAAATTATAATTCGCAAAAATGTAAGTTAATGTCACATTTATTTACATCTGTTTACAGTATATGAGTAAATTGATAGAGATAACTGTATGCAATATATTTTTATACATATAATTATAAGCACTCTCCATTATTAAGGTAGGCAGTGTTTATACAAATAGTACTTTTGTTTCAGCAATTGTATTCCATCAGAGATACTCTAAAATAGTTTGGGAACTCTTGTACAACAATAATAGATGCGGTGAAATTGTTTTTTTGAGGAAGATTAGCCCTGAGCTAACATCCGTGCCCATCTTCCTCTACTTTATATGTGGGACGCCTACCACAGCATGGCTTGACTAGTGTGTGTAGTTCCATACCCTGTATCCAAACCAGCGGACCCCGGGCTGCAGAAGTGGAACACAGGAACTTAACCACTGTGCCACCGGGCTGGCCCCTCAGTGAAACTTTTAAAGACCACGTTTTTACTGTTTGAGTAATAAGGGAGAAGTCCATCTTATATGTCCAGGGCTCCTGAGGCATCTCACACAGGTCACGGTCTATTTCTCTTATTGAAGTTTTGAGGAGATAAATACCTGTGTTCCTTTGAAAGTCCTAGATGGATAAGCATGTCTATCAAATTCTACACAGAATCTAGGAGAATAAAGTGTGACACATTCTTTCAATGCATACGCTCTGTTTTTTTTTTTTTTCTTTACTAATCTTTATGTGAAGTCTGGTTATAAATTGTGCAGACATTCTGAACTGCTGATGATAGTCAGATTTCCAGTAACAGAACATCGCAACTGTTTCTCACTCTAGTGTTTGCATATTAAATAGTAAAGTAAGCTCTTATTTCATAACCTTCTTATTCTAGAACAATGGTTCTCAAAATATTGCCTATGACTAATTGTATAATAATAGCTGGGGTTTATATTAAAAATATAGATTCTAAGGCCCACCAGAGTCTTACTGAATCTTGAGGATTGAACACAAGAACTAGAATTTCCTCTTTAAAAGCCCTGCAGTGTTTTCTGTTGTTATTTTATTTGACTTTTTAATTAAATTTTGATTGCATACAAATTTATGTATATTTCTTAAATCTGACTTCTCCAAAAAATTTGTGATATTTTAACCCTTTCCCATAGCAGTTTATCACAAATCCATTATGCACAAGAATAAAAAACTGATTGATATTATTTGCTGAATGAAATTTACTTCTAAGTGGACACTGGCTTGAAGACTTTTTTTCTTAAATCATTCTAGTTGAAAGAGTTCAGATTTTGAAACCCAGCAAAAAATGAAAATCTCAGTTCTTCCCATATCAATTTCAACTTTGGCAATCCATTGAACCTCTTTAAATCTCAATATCCTTATTTTTGAAGTGAAAATTATATACCATAAATCTGACTGGCAATAGCATATTTAAATGAATAGCAGAGAGTGTAATATATAAAAGACACATGTTGGGGCTGGCCCCGTGGCCGAGTGGTTAAGTTCGCGCGCTCCGCTGCAGGCGGCCCAGTGTTTCGTTGGTTCGAATCCTGGGCGCGGACATGGCACTGCTCATCAGACCACGCTGAGGCAGCATCCCACATGCCACAACTAGAAGGACCCACAACGAAGAATATACAACTATGTACCGGGGCGCTTCGGGGAGAAAAAGGAAAAAATAAAAAAAATCTTTAAAAAAAAAAAAAAGACACATGTTAATAATTCACTATTTTTATTCACAGAGGAATGAAAATTGTCCCTGTTCTTCTAGATTTCATGTGTCATTGTAACGTTTAGAGATGAACATGGGGAGTTACACACCAAGCTATAGTACACAAGAAAGTGTTCTACTGCTGTGTAAAATTCCTTGGGTGCACAGAGTGGAAGTGGAGTGACAACAATGCATTTTATGTAAGTGAGTCACATATGGCACAACAATTAGAATTGATATTTGAGCCAGGCATTTGAGCCTTAATAGATATGAACAATGGAGAAGGGTGAAGGTGATAAAGGAGAGTATAAACTAAACTACAAGGAGTGAACAGATACATATGCTTAAGAGAAAAGCCAAGTAGTTCAGTATAATTGGGAAGAAAGGCACGTTAGGGAGCAGTAGAAAACATTAAAAGGCATACAGCCTTTCCTCACTTTATTGTGCTTTGCAGATATTTCATCTTTTACAAACTGAAGGTTTGTGGCAACTCTGCATCAAGCAAGTCTATCGACTCCAATTTTCCAACAACCTTTGCTCACTTCATGTCTCTGTGTCACATTTTGGTAATTCTCACAACATTTCAAACTTTTTCATTATTGTTGTTTGTCATGGTGATCTGTGATCAGTGATCTTTGATGTTTCTATTGTAATTATTTTGAGGTGCCATGAATCCCATATAAGACAGTAAACTTAATCAATAAATGTTGTGTGTGCTCTGACTTCTCCACTGAGCAGCCATTCTTTCATTTCTTTCCCTCTCCCTGGACCTCCCTCTTCCCTGAGACACCATGATATGAAATTAAGCTAATTAATAACCCTACCATGGTCTCTAAGAGTTCAAGCGAAAGGAAGTGTTGCACATCTCTCTCATTTTAAATCAAAAGCTAGAAATAATTAAGTTTAGTGAGGAAGGCAGGTTGAAAGCCGAGAAAGACTGAAAGCTAGGCCTCTTGCACCAAAAAATTAGCCAAGTTGTGAATGCAAAGGACAAGTTCTTGAAGGAAATTAAAAGTACTACTCCAGTGAAAACATGAAGATAAGAAAGCAAAACAGCCTTATTGCTGATATGGAGAAAGGTTTAGTGGTCTGGATAGAAGATCACACCAGCCACAACATTCACATAAACCAAAGCCGAATACAGAACAAGGCCCTAACCCTCTTCAATTCTATAAAGGCCAAGAGAGGTGAGGAAGCTGCAGAAGAAAATTTTGAAGCTAGCGAAGGTTGGTTCATGAGATTTAAGGAAAGAAACTGTCTCTATAACCAAAGTGCAAAGTACAGCAGCAAGTGCTGATGTAGAAGCTGCAGTAGGTTCTCCAGAAGATCTAGCTAAGATAATTAATGAAGGGGGCTACACCAAACAACAGATTCTCAATGTAGATAAAGCAACCTTATGTTGGAAGAAGATGCCATCTATCTAGGACTTTCATAGCTAGAGAGGAGAAGTCTATGCCTGGCTTCAAAGCTTCAAAGACAGTCTGACTCTCTTGTTAGGAGCTAATGCAGATGGTGACTTTACGTTGAAGCCAATGCTCTTTACCATTTTGAAAATCCTAGGACCCTTAAGAATTAAGCTAAATCTACTCTGCCTGTGCCCTATAAATGGAACCACAAAGCCTAGATAACAGCACATCTGTTTACAACATGGTTTACTGTATATTTTAAGACCATAGTTGAGACTTACTGCCCAGAAAAAAAGATTCCTTTCAAAATATTACTGGTCAGTGATAATGCACCTGGTCACTCAAGAGCTCTGATGGAGAAGTACAATGAGATTGATGTTGTTTTCATGCCTCGTAACACAACATCCATTCTGCAGCCCATGGATCAAGGAGTAATTACAACTTTCAAGTTTTATTATTTAAGAAATACATTTTGTAAGACTATAGCTGTCATAGATACCGATTCCTCTAATGGATCTGGGCAAAGTCAAGTGAAAACTTTCTGGAAAGGATTGACCATTCTAGATACCATTAAGAACATTCATGATTCATTGGATGAGGTTGAAATATCCACATTAACAGGAGTTTGGGAGAAATTAATTCCAATCTTCATTGATGATTTTGAGGGCCTCAAGACATCAGTGGAGGAAGTAATTGCAGATTCGGTAGAAATAGCAAGAAAACTAGAATCAAAATTTAAGCCTGAAGATGTGACTAAATTTTTCAATCTCATCGTAAAATTTCAATGAATGAGGAGTTGCTTCTTAAATATGAGCAAAGAAAGTGGTTTCCTCAGATGGAATTTTTCCTGGTAAAGATGCTGTGAAGATTATTGAAATTAAAAAAAGAGATTTAGAATATTATATAAGCTTAATTGATAAAGCACTGGGAGAATTTGAGAGAATTGACTCCAATTTTGAAAGAAGTTCTACTGTGGGTAAAATGTTATCAAATAGCTCATGTGCTACCGATAAATCATTCGTGAAAGTAAGAGTCAATTGATGTGGCAAACTTCATTGTTGTCTTATTTTAAGAAATTGTCACAAGCACTCTAACCTTTAGTAACTATCACCCTGATCAGTGAGCAGCCATCAACGATGAGACAAGACCCTCCACCAGAAAAAGATTACAACTCCATGAAGGTTCAGATGATGGTTAGGATTTTTTAGCAATAGAGTATCTTGTAATCAAGGTCTTTTTAGACATTATGCTATTGCACATTTAATAGACTACAGTATAATGTAAGCATAACTTTTATATGCACTGGGAAACCAAAGATTTGAGTACTTCTTTATTGCAATATTTGCTTTACTGCATTGGTCTGGAACCGAATCCACAATGTCTCCAAGGTGTTCCTGGACAGCATTTCAAGGATTTGTAGCTTTAAAATAGTGTAGGAAAATTTTTTGAATGATTTTATAAATGGGAGCTTCCAAATCTTAGCAGCATTTGGGAACTACAACTCTGGTGACAGTGGGACAGATGTATGCAGTGGGAAAGACTGAAGGCAGATGTGTAGCCTGAAACTGAATTCTGAATACCTCCCTTACCCTCACATCCGTGTCCTGCTGATTTTAACATTTAAATAAATCTGGAATCTTTGCGATCTTCCTTTTTTCACAAGTCCTACCAGACTAATATAAAATATGTCATTTGAACGCAAGCCAACTAGACATTGGTCTATTAAAATTAGAATCAGAATTAAAATTAGACTTAAAATTAAGATTAGACTCAGTCTAATTTTGTGCATTAGCCTCCTAAGTGGGTGGATGCATTTCCATCCACTCTTCCCATCTGCAATCATTCCTATGTTGGGATCATTTCTTTGTGATGTAAATTAATGATGTCTCACACTCACACTCTCCTACACACCAACAGCCACACCTCCATAGTAAACATCTATTTTAAAATCCTTCATGGCTTCCTATTGCTCCTTAACGTGGTCTGCAGAAGTCTAAATAAACTGACTCCTGTGTAACTTTTCAGTCCTATCTTCTTGTCCTCAATGACCTGAAAAAATTGTCCTTCATTTACCTCTTCAGCTTCCTTTTGAGTTATTCTATCCTCTTTTCCATGTTCTAACTTCTCTGGCTTTTTAGTTTCCTGAGTTCCATCCACCCTTCTACAACAAGGTATTTATATCTGTGATATTCCTTTTGGCAAGAGCTATTTTCCATCCTCTCTTGACCTAATTGACTCCATTTTTATCACTCATATCTCAGCTAAAATTTCCCTTTACCAAGGAAGTCCTCATTGTCCTCCCTCACTATGTCAAATGCTCCGTTATAAACTTTAATATCAACATATATCTCTCCTTTGTAGTACTCATTCTATTGTGATTTCCCTTTTATGTATGTAATCTATCATCTATGCTAAACTATAAACTGTGTGAGAGTTGTTTTCAGTTACCTTTGTAAGTAGGTCCTGGTACCAACTCCGTAGTAAAGGGGAGTGTTCCCGACAGCAACAAGCAAGTAATTCTCCAGACACCAGCTGGGTGTCCTACAACTCAACTCAATTCTGACACTATCTACCCAGAGACAATATCTGATTCCACAGATTAAGTGTTCAATCCTAAAAGACTGTCCCCACCCACCTCAGACGCCAGTCTCAAGCCCAAGTTGTTATCTGACTCCTGACCAACTGGCTGTATATCAGAGGTTCTCGTGCCGTCTGTCTCTAGTACAATTAACATGCTAGAAAGGCTCACAGAACTCAAAGAAATATTTTACCTATTAGACTACTGGTTTATTGCAAAAAGGATATAATTCAGAACACCCAGATGGAAGAGATGCATAAGGCAAAGTATGGGAAAAGGGTGCGGAGCTTCCATGCCCTCTCCAGGCATGCCAGTGTCCCCAGTCTTCATGTGTTCACCAACCCAGAAGCTCCCTGAACCCTGTGGTCTTGTTTTTTTTTATAAAAGTTTCATTACATAATCATGATCAATTAAATAATTGGCCATTGGCAATTGGTTCAACCCCTAGACCCTGTCTTCTCCCTGGAGGTCAGAAGGTGAGACTGAAAGTTCCAACACTCTCATCATATAGTTGCTTCTCCTGGCAACCAGCCCCCATTTTCGGGTGTGGTCCAAAAGGCACCTCATTCATATAACAAGAGACACTTTTGCCACTCTCAATACTTAGGAAATTCCAAGTGTTTGGAAGTTATACAACAGGAACAATAGACAAAAACCAAATACATATAAGTTACGATATCACACTTTGTGTATCAGAACTGGAATGGTGCCTTACACACAGTAAGCATTAATAAATAATTGTCAAATTAAACTTTGAATGGGATTGAAAGTAGAAAGTAAGTTAGAAAGTCATTTTATGTTCCAGGCCAGGAAAAACTGTGATCTAAACAAGAACTTTATAGTGAAAATAGGAAAGATAGATAAATAAAATAAAATCTATAGATCTTAGTGGTTGTTCAGATATCAAGAGTGGACATTTGATTATTTTTACTTTTTTCCTCTTATTTTATTTTTTTCTTTGATTCTTAATAGCAACTTGTTAAAATTATTGGAGAAATTCACCTAATGTGAATCTGGCCACTATAAGTTCCTCATGTTTGTGCCTTCAGTGATGATCAGCCATACTTCCACATCTTTCTAGTTCTATTTCACTCAGATTTCCCAAACTTTCATCTTTCTCCTCAATCCCTCTCATCTCCATGCCGTTCCACTCCACAGAAAGAAACTACATCAACCTTTCAATCTACCATTTTCAATAATCTTAAGCGCCATCCAAAATGTATCCTACCTTCTCTGAGTGGAAAGACTATTCTCCACCTCTATAAGAGGGGAGTTGTGGTTCTTAGAGATAGAATGGAAGGGCATTGACTGAGAACACAATTCTGAGGAGATGGTATAGAACTTGTAGGATGGCTGGAAACTCAAGATAAGAGGCAGAAAGAACAGGTGGGTGGTTACTGTACTCTTTCTGGAGTAAAGTAGGCCTGAACCAATCAAATCTTGGAGGTAATAAAGAGAAGGAGAAGATAGTAAATCCATTGAAGAAGTAGAACTTGTAAGACCTGATCACAAGATTAGATTCAAGATGCAAAAGTGAGGAAAGTAGGAATGACTGAATTTCAGCTATTTTCTTTGTGAGGAGAAAAATTTCTGGTGCCAAATGGCCTTTCCAATGGGCTTTTCATAACACTGCCCATTCCTGCTTCTATTATCTCTTCTTCCAACTCTTGCCTCTGTATCCTTTACTCCAGTCAGAATGCAGTATGCCGTACTCTTCTGTGTGTTCAACAATGTTATTACCTCTTCTTGTCATATCCTCCTTATTTTTCCTTACCCCTTCTTATCTCATAAACTTAACACAATACTTTATTTTGAAGATTTACCTGAATTTAACTGTGGTATAAATGTTATTACTCTACTTGCACACTGTCCTGTGACTACCACTGCAAAAGCACTTATCACATAATCTAACCACTGACAACATTTCTCTGCTGCCTTTGTGAAAGATGTTTATGTTTTTTTTCCTTTATTTTGTCAGTTTGTCACACTGTAGGCACATAGAAAAAGATTATAAAATAAGTAGTCTTGAAACAATGCAATAAGTATGTTTGAGAATGAATAATGTGTTTGTAAACACAAAAGGTTAGAAATAAAGTGTTGCTAAGCAAACAGTATTTTGAGTTAGAATACTTCCATGAATGAGCCAATGGAAGTAGATGCTGAATATTATGATAGCATGTGACATATGAATGTTTCTTTGAAAAAGAGGGGGGCAAAAATTAAAAAATGACCCATGCCTATTCTTTACAGAATATGACATGGAAACAAGTAAAGTTAATGTTTATGTTAAAAGGTGAATCTGATTTCTGAGCACAAAGACTTTTCACATTAGATATAAGGGTTGGATCCTTCGTTTATTAATAGGTACATTCAACAGGCATTTGTTACATGACTGACCCTGTGCTTGGTAACGGAAAAGATAATGGTAAACCGAACTAGACTTAATCCTTCTTCTTCAAGTTGCTTTCCACTTAGTGAAGAGTCAGGCATCAATCCAACAATCACAAAAACAAACAGAAATACAGAACATGATAAACATTAGAAAGAAAGTGCATGGTGCTATGAGACTATGGAACAAGATAACATAAGGATAGGAGAGCTTTCCTGTACAGTGAAATCCGATTGAGATCTTTAAAAAGAATCATAACAATCATTCTTAGAAAACAGTAAACAGGATCATAGAGATGTGAGATGATATCAAAAAACAGAGCTTACACTGTTTACATATTTCCACTTTGGACCTTGGCAGCTTGTTATAGTAAAAGGGACTTGTATTCCTTTGGATTTTTTAAAGTTATTTACAAATAATTTATATTATGTTTGATCAAAAGATCATATCATTCCCAATTCAGCACCAAAGCCAACTGTCTGAAAATGATTCAAAACTTAAATAATAAGATTTTCTCAAAACACCATGTGAGATCCTTTCTGTATAATTTCATATAATGCTACTTCTCTTTGTTTTTTAAATTTTTTTAATGGTATGCTTTTTTTTTTTTTTGGTGAGGAAGATTGGCCCTCAGCTAACATCTATTGCCAATCTTCCTCTTCCCCCCCCAAAGTCCCAGTACATAGTTGTACATCCCAGTTCTAAGTCCTTCCAGTTCTTCTATATGGGATGCTGTCACAGCATGGCTTGATGAATGGTGTGTAGGTCCGCTCCCAGGATCCAAACTGGCAACTCCGGGCCACCAAAGCAGAGCACATGAACTTAACTGCTACCCCACCAGGCCTGCCCCATATAACACTACTTCTTATAGGAAAATTATATACTTACTTCTTGTATAGTGCTTCATAAAACTACACCTCATAATAAAGGTGAAAAAGATTCCCTTGAGCTCCTTAAAAGCGTATACAACTACAGAATTAATTCACATCAGAGGCTTTTAAATACAGATTCAATACCTTGTTATGTGGCATTCATAGGTTTCAAAAATAATACCAAATTCTGGGTTTGACATTTTACAAGCAACCACAAAACCAGAAAAAAAAACTTCAGTAATAAATTGTAGGTAAGCGAAAAGGGAAGGATATAATAAAATACTCCTGTTTTGGTCTATTGTCAAAAAAACAATTTTCAAATTTTATTTATAAAACATCACAGTAGTTCGATGATGTACCTTTTCACTGTGTATTGGATTTGATAGCATCATTCTTCTGAACAGAAGTAAAAGGGCAATTCTCGCAGCTGAAGGTGACCTTTATTACAAATTTTTTTAGTGATTTCTCCCAAGATTGTCAAGCCAAAAAGAAGAAAATTAGGAGGTAATAGCTGGCAGAGTTGTGTTCTTTCTCTTTTTTTTCCTACACTAAATAATATTGATCTCTATGCATTCATCTAATTGATTTTTTTAATGATATGCAAATAAAAGTAATTCTAAAGTGTCCATTGTGTCATGGCGAGTAATCAGTTTTTCTGTGTCCTGTATTTTAAAGCTTGGGGAAAATGCTGTGTCATGATAATTTTCATTAACACATTCAACACACGTCAGCTATTCCACATTAATGGTCAGACAACCCTTATAAATGGGAAGAGTTCCATTAAGTTACTTAATAAGAAACAATAATCAATGAGAAAAACCATATATAAAAATAAGTTTTCTTTGTAAAACGAGTTTCTCCTGAATAGGAAATGCAAGTGTAAACTTTTTGATTCCTACAAAATAAACTTACACAGTAAATGCTTACTTATTATCCTTTGGTTTTATTTATATTAGTCACTTTAATGTGCTTAAACTGTGACCATAAAATCTCAGTGTGGGAAGTAATTATAATGTTTTCACTGGGAAAGGGTAATAGAGGCTTTTGTATAATATAGATGTAAAAGTCGATAAGGGGGTATTGGTGATGGTGCAGTCTGAGAGGAATACTGAAAATATCCAGAGTCAGTTTTATTTTTATTTTTTTGAGTGTGAGGAAGATTGACCCTGAGCTGACATCTGTTGCCAATCTTCCTCTTTTTGATTGAGGAGGATTGTTCCTGAGCTAATATCTATGCTAATCCTCCTCTATTTTGTATGTGAGATGCCACCACAGCATGAGTTGACAATTGCTGTGTAGGTCCACACCCAGGATCCAAACCTGGACCTCCCAGACTGCCAGAGCAGAGCGCAAAAATTTAACCACTACACCACAGCGTCACCCCCCGAGAGTCAGTTTTAGATGTGTGATGAATCTTTACATAAACCATTACCTATTTTCAAAGAAAACATTCTAGGAGGATAGGTGGGGGCATTGGAAATAAAGTGCACTACTCCAAGTGTGAAAAATCATTTTAGCAAGAATTTCTTGAAAATTCTGTCAATTGCAATTTGGATATGTTACTTTCCAGTCTGCACAACTGAACTAGAAAGCATAGCAAAAGTAAAAATGGAAAAATGGATGAAAAGATTTCACAAGCTAAATGATATAAATTTAGCATCATTCAAAATCCTCACCATACTTGTTTTAGTTATGAAGATTTTCTGTCTGGTTTATAAACTTGGCCCACTTCCACACACCTGAGTGTTCTCACAAATGAAGTGTGTGATGAACCACGCATCTCAGTGAAGACAGTTATGTCAGTTTGCTTTTTGTTACACTCACTTCACCAAGCACAGATCAATAATCAATAAAATGTGGGAAAAAAAGGCAACTCACTTAAACCAAAAAAACTATTTAGGTGGACTGCAAATATAAAAAACAAAGGAAACTAAAATCATAGATCTCTGACTGAGTCAAGAGCAGTCAAGAGATTAACACTTCAGATAATAAGAATGAAAATTCCTCCTCTTAAGATAAGGAAGCCATGGATCTTCTGCATAATCCTAGGAATAAAAGGAACTTGAAAAGAAGCCTAGCTGATGAATTTTAGCTAGGTTTAATTCTTTAAGGAACTTAGAAAATTATGCAGATACAATATGAGGAAACACAATTTGAAACTAAACAAAATCTTCTGCATGTTTGGTGATTGAATGCGATATCATCATATCACAGTAGTTCCAAAGCACGTTTGTACATCCTAGTGCTGTGCTGGGGGTCGAAGGGACCAGTAGAAGAGTTATGTAAATGTTAGGGTAATTTTTTCAGAAGAGTGAGAAGAAAAAGGGACAGAGAAGGAGATTGAAAAGCTGGAATAAAATATATAAACAATGGAGAAAACTTCTAGTAAGAAGTAACATATAAATTAAAATTCAAAAGGCCACAGGATAACATTTGCAGATTATAAGGCTTGTATTCATTTCAAAGACAAGCTCATATATAGTGTATTGTTTATAACCATTGATAAAAGTCACAAAGTTGTTGAATAATACAAATTTTTTAAATGGCACTTTTAGTAATTATCAAAACTGCTTACAAGATGTGATAGAAAATATATACTATTTTAAACAGCAAAAATAATCCTAAAATGAACCCAAAAATACATCTTTAAAATGCATGTAAACTCTATATGGAGGGAATTTAAAAATAAATTTTAAAATATAATAAGGTAATGAAAAATAGAGACAAAAGCCATGTATACAACTAGGGCCAGGATGGAGCAAGAGGAATAACTTTTATCCCCTCATATCAAACAACTGTAACACTAGACAAAATATACTAACTGATGATTTTCAAGACACTGGGTAGCAGGCATCAAAGGACCATGATACTGAAAATGAGAAACAAGTGAGGTGGGCCCAAGACTGCCCCAGCTTACTGCCTGGAGAAATTCCTGGTAATAGTGCGGAGAAGAATGCACCCAGAGTGGAGCAGATCGCTTCAGTTTTGGAGTTGGACCTGGGAAACAAGGTCGACTGAGGCAGATACAGGGCACAGGGCAGATTATGAGAGAGAAATGAGCTACACAGAGAGAGATTTTGATAGATCTGTAGGTCTCCCTGAATTTTGTGCTAAGTAGTGATCAGTGCATGTTTGTGAGCAAACCACCTGAGGCTGGGGAAAGAACCACTCAAAATGATTAGAAGTTGCAATTGTTAGGATTAACATGGGGCCAGGAAAAGTTTCTGTTCCCACCAAACAAGAGAGAGATTGAGAGAGAGAGAGAGAGAGAGAGCGACCTTGTTCACAGAACACCAAGTGGAATACTCAGAATGGTTTTGTCTCAGTGGTGGGTTAAAATTAGCCTTCAACAAAGTGTTTCTCTGGTCCTATCTAACAAAGCTTGAATAAATAATGTAAGTAAAAGAATGAAAAAGTATTCCAAACTCAACAAGATTACAAAAACATTCATGATGTTTGACATTCAATCAAAAATTGCCAGGAATGTAAAGAAGTAGAAAAATACATACAGAGGAGAAAAGTACATCCTCAGCAATCAAGAAATGACCACCAGCCCGGTGGTGTAGTGGGCAAGTTTGCACGTTCCACTTCTGTGGCCAGAGGTTCACAGGTTTGGATCCTGGGTGCGGACATGGAACCGCCTGACAAACCATGCTATGGCAGGCGTCCCACATATAAAGTAGAGGAAGATGGGCATGGATGTTAGCTCAGGGCCAGTCTTCCTCAGCAAAAAGAGGAGGATTGGCAGCAGATGTTAGCTCAAGGCTAATCTTCCTCAAAAAAAAAAAAAAAGAAATGATACGGTTGACAGACTTATTAAACATGGGCATTAAAAAAGCTATTTTAGCTGTGTTTCATATGGTCAAGAAGATAGAAGACAGATTGAACATGCTTAGACAGTTTGAACATGCTTAAGCAGAGACATTGAAGATATAAAACTACCAAAAGTAAACATTTAGAGATGAAATTTATAATGCCTGCAGATGGAAAACATGTGGGGTGGAATTAATATCAGAAGAGACATTGAAAAAGGAAAAAATAATGAACTTGAAGACATAGCAATAAGTACTATGCAAAATGAAATATGTAGAGAATAAGCTGAAAATAAAGTGACCAAAGTATCAGTGAGATCTGGGACAACTACTAGCAGCCTAACATAAAAGTAAGTAGAGTCTCAGAGAGAGCTGTGGGGTATGAGGAAGAAAAATACATGAATAAATGATGATTAGTATTAATTAATTTGATAAAAACTCTAAACCTACATCAACACCAAACACTAGAGACATAAGGATAACATAATTTAATTAAGCATAGCATAATTAAATGGCTGAAAATTAGGGACAAAGGGAGATTCTTAAAATGAAGACCAATTAAAGAAATCAACCATTAGGTACAGAGGAACAAAGATAAGTATGATAGTATATTTCTCATTGGTAACAAGGCAAGTCAGAGAACAGTGAAGCTATTATCTTTAAAATACTAAAGAAAAAAAGCTGTCAATCTAGAATCTATACCAGCAAAAATATCATTCAAAAATTAAGTAAAAGTAAATTATTTTTCATGCAGACAATTGCTGAAAAAATTCATAATCAGAAGACCGGCACTATGAGAAATGTTAAAGAAACTCCTTCAGACGGAAAAAAACTGATATCCAGTGGAAATATGGATTTATCTGAAGGGATAAAAGAAACAAGAGCACTGGAAATGTAAACACATGGAAAAAGATAGTAGTTTTCTCATTATATAAAAGATAGTGGACTGTTTAGGTAAAAGTTACAACGAACTGTGGGGTTTGTAAAACATATAGACATAAATTACATGAACAGAAAAGGAACCAACAGTTTTCTTGTAAAGATCCTACATGTAAGAGTAAACTATATACTAACGGGTCATTGAATATTTGTTGAACAAGTGGTCACTATCCTATAAATATATCTCCTTATATTTCCTTAATTTCCTAAAGCAAATTAATAATTCTATAAATTATTTATTTTGATAATCTTTTACCTCACTTTTGTTCTGTATTTCCTTTTACCTCATTATAGTCTTGGCTCTTATTAAATACCTGGATTGCTATAACACATTCCCTACTAGTCTATGTAAATTTACTGTAACAAATCTCTTATATAGTAGTATACTAGTACATGTTTAACAGCCACCTTTCTGAAAAGAAAACACTCTCATTTATAGCCTTTGCCAATATCTGTTGTGTAAATAATCCAACCATAGCCCATTTCAAGTTATCAGTATGGTGTCACTTAATGAGGACTTAGGAAGAGATGCCACAAAATGGCTCTTGACAGCCAGTATAAGCCAGCTCCAGCACAACACTACTTTATCCATTCTGCATAATATTACCAGACAAATTCTATCATCTGTTTCACTTGGATGTATACTTTCTTTCTTATAACAGCTTTTTGGCCTGTTAGTAACTTGCTTGAATAGCTGTTGGTCTACAGGGCAAAAGGAAATCTCACAGGTGAAAGTATCATGTTCTTCCTCTGAGATGGGTAAAGTTCTGAGATGTGGCAACTGGCAGACTCATCAGTAACGCTGCAAGGCAGTGTTGTGAAGTGGAATGACCCCAGATTTTAGAGACAAAGTTAGATTTAAATTTTTATTCTGCCTCTTCCTTGAATCTGAAAAATAACAACAATAATTCCTAAAAGTACAATTTTACTGTGAAAACTAGAGTTATTGAAGATAAATTTGATTTTTATCTTATATTGTATGCTACAGATGCTGAAAGGACCTCCGCACCAGCAAGTAGAACTCTCTATCTTGAGATACATCTGAACTTGCTAGGGAATAACCATAACTGACAAATCTAATTGAATATAAAGGATTGTGAGGGGGTTATATATTCTGAGAGCCCAGTAAAACAAGATGATTAGAAAAAGAAAAGTTAAACGACTAGGAAATATTTTCATTCTGTCAGTCAGCAATTGAGAGAACTGTTAGGAGATAGGCCCACAGTCTCCGAGCTAGAGTTCTAGAGAAGAACTCCAGACCTAGAACTCTAAGAATAAAACAAGTAGAATATCTGCAGGGCATGGATTAGTATATCATTTACTAAGACAAACTAATTTACATATGTGATCCAACAATTTTATTACCAAGAGTAAAGACTACACGGGGAAGCCCAAATACCAGAAAAATAACAAAAGACCTGGGACAGAGCTACTGTAAATTTATCTGTCAGGTAAGTTTAAAATGGTTGTCCCAGAACACCTGAATGTCGTTCCACTCATGTAAAACTAGGACTAGGGACTCAGATGAGACTAAGCCTGAAATCGCTCAATCAAGTGGTTGCAGATTTAAGAAAAATAGGAAGTGTAAATCCTAAACTTTAGCATGTGACTTTCTAGAATTTGATTATCCATTCAAACTGTATCTATCCTTTCTATTTCTCTATATTAATCCAAAGATATAATTTTTCCATGCCTTTGCCTATCCATTTCTTACTCCCACTTCAGGGCTCAACTTTGGAATCAGCTTGTCCATGAAACCTGATGTCACTGCACACTGGTCTTTCCCTTCTCAAGATTTCTATTGTATGTTATGTTTCATAGTATTGGCATAACATATTTTCATATGTGTTGATACTATTCTCATTTACCTCATAATTTCATTCATAGTAATGAACATGTCCATTATATTAGTTTACAAAATATGGGGGGGGGGATAAATTATAAATAAAATAAGTGAGTTTTAGTTGAATCCTTTCCTCATCCTATTAATTGTATAAGAAGGCTTGCAATTTTAATTATCTTTGTCTGGAAGATACTTCTGGAAATATGTAATAACAAATTAGCAAGCAATTCATTTGTCCTTGAAAATCTGAAATATATATATTATTCGAGGGAGAAAGGGAGCCATTAGAGTAGTCAAAAAGAGAAGGAAAGAGCTTTAGTGTTAGATTAGACTCTAGGTCCAAATCACTCACTACAATATACAGGAATACCTCTCTGATATGGACATACTTCCTTTCCCATAAATTAGAGGTAATTATTTTATATAAGAATTAATTTAAATGTCATAAATAAACTATTTAACACACTGTTAGAAATAACTAGTGTTCACAAATACCAGTTGCCTAACATTTTTCTCCCTCTTTCTCTGCCTGTCTTCTCTCTTGCCACCTTTCTTCACAAACCATGTGGTAAATTGCAGGTTTCATCCTTGCTATAGTGGAAAAAATCACGTGGTGTGACAGCAAGTGTTATCCATTAAACAAGTAGAGATTGTTTTTGATCCACTCTACCTCAACAGAAACTGCTGTGTATGTAAGCTCTTTAATGGTCAATTAATTCCAAAAGAGCATGAAAAATCTTCTTTTTCCAGAATTTTAAAAATCTAGTCCTTGACTATATAAATAAAAAAGAGAATATGTCCTAGACATAGTGTTGTTGACAAGTAGGCTTTTAAATATTCAATTTATGTATTCCTACTGTTGTTTTATTAATCTTAACTTTTTTATTTAGCAAAATGCTCTCTCTAGGTCTGTTAATATTCATGATCACATTTAACATAAAAGAACTGTTTCATTAAGTTTAAATTAAATGCTTAGTTATGTGTGTTTAGAATGGTGTTATTGCTATTCGTTTATGCTGACTCCCTGTCATTATCTCTAATTCTGGCTCTGGATTGTCTACCATGCTGAAAAATGCAGCTGGGCTGGATGTTTTCTTTTGGAGGGCTAGAGAGGAAATGATTGAAAACAGTAATGATATGGAATCAGTTCTGGCTCAGTAGAAGCACTCTCTCATGATGAAGCTTTTGATGAGCTATATTACAAAGTGACTAAATATTCGCGACTGTCCATTAGGACCTAAAGTTCCTGATACAAAATACGATTATGATCTGTTCCCACCCAGTCTCTTTTTCTTCTGTTTCAGTAGTTGACATGGCATGCAGAGTGATTGTGGAATACATCTCATTCCTTTGCTAAAAACCATTCACCAGCTTCCTAGTACTTTAAGGATATCCAGTGTCTACTCTACTACTATCCTCATCAAACTACACACTCCATTCATTTTGAATTTAAAATTTACATTTCCTTTCACTTGTCCTGCTCTATTGTATTCAAACTTTTTCACTTGATATTCTCTCTGCTTCATCCCCTATTTTGTCTGTCTAACTCTCTAACTTTAGTTCTTACTTTTAAGATCATTTATTTCAAAATGTCTTGACTTAACCCAATCGAATATATCAGGTGTTCGTGCGATGCACTTTGACAATGTTTTGTACTGCCTTTATCACAGAATGCCTCACACATTATTGTAATTGAATGTTAGTTGTCTTTGTTTCCTACTAAATTATAAATGCCATGAAGTCTTGGATAAAGAAAAAGGACTATACCAGTGTTTGGCACAAAATATAAGCTCCAAAATAAATAATAAAAACTTCTGATCTAGACAAGATGGTACATACTCATCTCTTCCTGCTTCTCCCTGCTACGTATACCCATAAACCCTGGGCAATAGACAACCAAAGATGAATTTTGACAGGTATAAAAAGGAAAGCATATTATTTAGGAACCACGAGACTGAGAGGAAATCATAGCACAAGGTTTCTTACAACTCCCCACCCAACAAAAGAGTCTGACCCGGCTTGGCATTTTTCAACTCCCAAACTAGCAACAGAAGCCAACCCAGGTAGATTCACCTCCCACCTTCCACCAAAATCAAACATGAAGCCAGTTGACAGTACCAGGCAAGCCAGGTAGAATTGGCAGGAAGCATCAATTGGAGAACATGTTAACAATAGGCCACGAGAAGAAATGTTCTTTTTTCTCATTGGGCTTGACACTGCTCTCCACTATCCAAAGATACAGCATAGTTCAAGAGCACTCATAAGGAGGATTCTGTGAAAACAATGCCCTGAGCAGAAAGTGTTCTTTGTCCCCATGAGCTGGGAGTTTCTTCCTTCACCTAGAGAGCCCAGCCTAGTGAAGCTTCTTTCACCCCTTCAAGCAGCACCAACAGGAAACTGATAGCTCCACTAGCATAAGACAAACCAGACCAAATAGCACCTCAAAGACTGAAAATTTCATCATCATTGGACCAACAGCCCACAAAATTGGCCAGACCTATACGTGAAACTTAAACTGAGCAACTTCTTGCTAAAGTAAAAGTTTTATATAGGACCAAGTGTCTCCTCCCATAATAGCCAAAATATCTAGGACACAATCAAAAACCACCCTATCCTAATAAGAACTAGGAAAATCAAAACTTCAATGAGAAAAAGCAACTAACTCATGCCAACATCAAGATGAATCAGATGTTGAAATTATCTAACAAGGACTTTAAAACAGCTATTATAAACATGATTTAATAGGCAATTACAAATTCTCTTGAAATAAAATTTTAAAAATAGAAAATTTCAGCAAAGACTTGAAATTATTAAAAAATCAAATGAAATATAACTGATAATTACAATGGCAAAAATAAAAAGCCCGATGTATGAGTTTAAGGGTAGAGTGTGGACACAAAGAATGGAATCAGTAAACTTAAAGAAAAATCAAGAGAGTTTACCCAATCTCAACAACAGAAAAGAAAATATACTGAAAAAAAAAAGAAAGGAAAAAGAAAAGAAAGAAAAGAAACAGCACCTCAGGGACCTGTGAGTTAATAACAAAAGACTGAAGATGTAAATCATGCGAGTCTAAGAATGCAAGGAGAAAGACAGTGGGGCTGAAGGAATATTCAAAGAAATAATTGTTTAAAACTTCCCAAATTTGGCAAAAATCATGAACTCACAAATTAAAGAAACTAAGCTAATCCCAAGGAGGGTAAACCTGAAGAAACCTATGCTAAAACACATCATAATTTAACTTCTGAACACTAAAAGCTAAGAAAACATCTTGAAAGCAGCCAGAGAGAAATGAAACGTTACCTGTAGGGAATCACTGATTTGAATTAGATTGAATTTCTCATCTGAAACCATGAATGCCAGAGGAAGTGGTCTTCCTTTTCCAACATTTAACAAGTGCCAAAAGAAAAAAATTATTCATCATAAATTTTACATTCAGCAGAACTATTTTCCAGGAATGATGAAGAAATAAAGACATTATCACATGAAGGAACATTAACAAATTCTTCACTACCCTTAAGGTATGACTAAAAGAAATCTTTCAAACACAAAGGAAATGATACATGAAACAATCTTGGAGCATCAGGAAAGAAGACAAAACAGAAAGAATACAAATATGGTTAAATAAAATAGACTATTCTTCCCCTCGTAAATTTTCTAAAGACATGATAATTTAGGTAGAAATTATAACACCATCTGATACACATGACAATAATATTTAAAAGTAAGAAGAATGAAGGAACCAAAATTGATGTAAGCCTCTTTTACTGCACTTGAAGTGTTAAAATGTTGATGCCAATAGATAGATTATCATGTGTATTGAAATATTTAGAGTCACCACTACGAAAATTATGGAAGTGATACTTTCAAACACACTATAAATAAACCAGAATGAAATCCTAAAGAATGTACAAGTAATGCACATGAAGGCAAGGGAAAAGAAACAGAGAAAGCAAATAGAAAAGAAATAATATAATGCAGAATTAAGCCCTAGTAAATCAATAAGTAACTTTAATACAAATGGTCTAAAAATATCAATTATAAAGCAGAGATTTAGAATGAATAAAAAATAAGTCCCAACTATATGCCATTTTCAAGAAGTAACTTAAAATTCAATGCAACAGGTAGTTGGAAATTAGGATGGAAAAATGATATACCGTGCAAGAAGTTACTTTACAAAGCAGGAGTGGCCATATTAACATTAGATAAAGTTGACTTCAGAGCAAGTAAATTTACTAGAAAGAAAGAGGAACACTATATCATGATAAATAAACAATATACCAGGAATATATAACAATTCTAAATGTGTACACATCAAACAACAAAACCTCAAAAGACATGAAGCAAACATTGAGAACCGAAGGATAAATAAAAAAAAATTTGCAATTATAGTTGGGACTGTTGATAGAACTATAAGAAAGAAAATCAAGATAAATATAGATTTGAACAAAACAACAAATGAAAGAATCTATTTAATATATTTAGACCATTCCACTCAGCAACAGCAGAATAAACATCTTTTTCAAGCACCCATGAAATAACCACCAAGATGTATGGTCCCCTAGGTCATAGGATAAATTTTAACAAATTTAAAGGAATCAAACTAGGCAAAGAATGTCCTCTGACCCTAATAAAATCAAGCTGTAAATCAATAATAGAAAGAAAATAGGCAACTCTCAAATCACTTGATGATTAAATAACACATTGCTAAATAATTGCTTGGCCAAAGAAGTCAACTGTAAATAGAAAATGCATATACCAGAATTGTAAGAAAAATATGACCTATATCGAGCCAGCCCTGATGACATTTTGGTTAAAGTTCAGCGCTCACTGCTTCCACAGCCTGGGTTCGTGTCCTGGTCACAGAACCACACCACCAGTCTGTCAGTAGCCATGCAGTGGTGGCAGCTCACATATTACAACTAGGATATACAACCAGGTACTGGGGCCTTGAGGAGGGGAAAAAAAATACAAAATATCAAAATATTTGAGTTACAGTTAAAGCAATGTGAGAGGTAAATTTATAGCACTAAGTGCTCACATTAGGAAAAAGGAAAGGCATCAAACCAAAAATGTAAGTTTCAACCTACAAGAAACTAGCAAAAGAAGAGTAAAACAAGTCCAAAGCAAGCAGAAGGAAAGAAACATTAATGATAAGAGCAGAAATCAAAGAAATTGAAAAAAATAGACTATTGATGAAATGTAAAGCTGGTTCTTCAAAACAATCAATAAAATTGATAAACCTTTGATAAAATTGAAAAATATAAAAAGGAAAAGTACATTCCCAGTATGAGAAATAAAGCAAGAGATCTCATAGTCTCATAGGTATACTGTAAGCAACTGTCTGTTCACTGAAATACAGAAGAAATAAGCCAATTTCTTAAAAACCACAGACCACCAAAACTCAACCAAGATGACCACCTGCATAGTACTGTAACCACTAATCATATTTAATTCTTAATTTTAAACCTTCCCCAAAGGAAATCTCCAGATCCAAATAATTCTGGAGAAATCTACCAAATACTTAAGTAAGAATTAATATCAATTTTATACAATCTATTCTAGAAAATGGGAAGAAGAGTGAAATCTCCAAACAAAAATGTCCAACTAAAACTCTATACCTAGAAAAGGTATCCTAAAAAAAGAGAAAATAAGGGGCTGGCCCCGTGGATGACTGGTTAAGTTCACACGCTCTGCTGCAGGCGGCCCAGCGTTTCGTCAGTTCAAATCCTGGGTGCGGACATGGCACTGCTCATCGAGCCACGCTGAGGCAGCATCCCACATGCCACAACTAGAAGGACCCACAACTAAGAATATACAACTATGTACCGGGGGGCTTTGGGGAGAAAAAGGAAAAAAATAAAATCTTAAAAAAAATAAATAAATAAAATAAAGACATTTTCTGTCAGATAAAAGTTGACAGGTATCATTTCCATCTGAGCTACAGTGTAAGAACAGCAAACACTTTTTGGGATGAAGAGAAACATTCCAGATTAAAACAAGATCGGCAAGAAGGAGAAAAGTGCATGAAAAAAAGTGTAAGTATATGAATAAATATAAAAAGACATTTTGAAATCTTTATTATAAAAATATCTGCGTATACATAAACATCTATTTTTCCTTAAAAGATTAATTGTTTAAAGTAAAAATAATAATGGACATTTGAGAACACATGGAAAAGTTTTTTAAAAAGTAAGAATGCAAATTATGATGGAGAATAAATAGAATTATACTCTTGTCTTGTTTTTAGATTGTGGAGAAGAATATTATTTAAAGGTAGATTGTGATAATTTAAGCATGTGTGTTGTAATCTCTAATGCAATTAGTATAAAGAGGTAGAGAAAAGTTAACAGAGAAAATAAAACAGAATATGAAATTTTAAAATTATTCACTTTGCTCAAAGCAAAGCAAGAAGGAAGAGAGAAAAAGACAATAAATGAAGCATATAGAGAAGAAATAGCTAAATAATATATGTAAACATGGCCATATCGATACTAATTATTAAATGTAAATGGACTAAGCACTCCATGTGAAAGAGACAGGTTGTCAGACCGGAGGAAAAAGCAAGACAACTATATATCATTTATGCCAAACACACTTAAATATGAAGGCAAAGAGAGGTGGAAAATAAAAGAGTGGGGAAAATATCACATAATTTCTAAGCATAAGAAAGAAAATTAAGAATAAAATATGAGATTCTGGGAAATTAGAAATTTAAAGGTGAAATTACTGAGTTTATGTATCATGATGATGTAAGAAGAATGTTTACATGGGAAGAAAGCTTAAAAAAAAAAAAATAGTGCAGGGGGCCAGCCTGATGGCGCAGCGGTTAAGTGCCCACGTTCTGCTTTGGTGGCCCGGGGTTCGCAGGTTTGGATCCTGGGTGCGGACATGGCACCACTTGGCAAACAGCCATGCTGTGGTAGGCGTCCCGAGGAGGAAGATGGGCATGGATGTTAGCTCAGGGCCAGTCTTCCTCAGCAAAAAGAGGAGGATTGGCAGTAGCTAACTCAGGGCTAATCTTCCTAGGAATAAAAAAAATAGTGCAAAGTGATATGCAAAACAATACAAGTAAGAAATATAAGTAAAGTTTTTAAATTTACATTACGCAATAACTTAATAAATATATAATTCTGTATTCCTTTTTATTGTAAAATTAACTGAAGGACAAAACATCATTTTTTTTACATATACTCATAAAAAACCTTTTCCCAAAGATTTTGTTTTCATTTTGTGATTGAGTGTGTTTCATAAAATAAGTCTCACATTTCTGCCCAAGACAGTGCTTGGCTCACAGTAGGCACTTTCTATATATATTTGATATTTTTAATGTCATTTAAATGCTCTTTCTCATGAACTTTTTTAAGATCTGATTTGATAACTCCCTTGAGACCATGATTACTTATTAGGGAAAAAAAAAAGAGACATAGCAGGTTTTCTAGTTTATAATATAAATTCAATGAAAATGTGATTAAAACAAATAGGAGCCATGATTTGGTGGCTTTGAAAAAAAAATAGAAGCAAAATGTGGAACAATTGTAATCGAAAATGAAAACATCAAGAATCATGGAAACTGTAAGAATGACTGATTCTTCCCTAATTATGCTAAGTAAATGGTTAACTGATTATGACATAGAAGAGCATAAAGGCCCATCTGACACTGAAATACTACCTCTACTTGTTTTATTTTAATGCTGATTAGCACAGAGAATTCTGGCAGAGAGTATTTGTATACTTTGCGTCACTAAGGAAAACAAATGCATATCATTTTAGAGAGAGCATCTCTTGAGCAGTTATAATTTCATTCCACAGTGCAGTCTTCACATGCAAACATAAATAGAGATTGTATTTGGCTTTTGCAGATGAAGAAGTGACATTTAAACCAGACTGTCTGCGGCTCTAAAGAACTAAAAGCTGTAGCTCACGACAACCTGTATAAAATGAGTTTTTATCAGCTCTTTTAAGATTTTTAGCATACTAATTTTGTCTTTTCTTTCATACGGACAGCATTTTCTCTTTCCTTATTGTTTCCTGTAATATTTCTATTAAAATAATGAAGTGATGGATTAAAGTTTTAGAAATTCTATATATTTAACTTCCATCAATGTTCCCTAGAATACTATAAAACAGGAGTATATGTATAAAAGTACATTTTAACCATAACACCTAACACAGACACACACATACGTACTCACACACACTAAAATTGTCATGAAAGAAAGCTAAAGAAAGCTAACGAAGTAGATATACTATGATCATACCAAATTAATTAATTAATAGATAAGAAGATAGCTTCTTAACAGGAAATTGAGAAGGAGAGAGCTAGTGACTAGTTTCTAAGACTTCATTGAGATATGAGTTACATTCCATAAAATCAACCCATTTTAATCATACAATTCAATAATTTTTAGTAAAGGTACAGAGTTGTGCTATAATCCCTGTAACCTGAATTTGGAATGTATCCACACTCCCAACAGAAACATCATGCCCAGTGGCAGTCACCCCCTATTCCCAACTCAGCCTAGGCCACCACTAGTCTACTTTCTCTTCTATAGATTTGTCTTTTCTGGATGTTTCATATATACAGAATCACAAAATATGTGATTTTTTGCTACCAGTTTCGCTTAGCATAATGTTGTTAAGGGTCATCCATTTTGATATGTACCAGCAATTTCACTCATTTTATTTTCAAATATGAATCCATTGTGTGGCTAAATCACATGATATTTATACATTCACTAGTTGATGGACATTTAGACAGTTTACTCTTTTGGCTATTATGAATAATGCTGCTACGAATATTCACATACAGTCTTTGTGGGACACATGTTTTCATTTCTCTTGGGTAGATATCTAGGGGTGGAAATGCTAGGTCTTACAGTAACACTTGATTTAACACATTAAATAAATGCCAAACTGTTTTCCAAAGTGACTGCAGCATTTTACACCCCTACTACCAACAATGTATGAGGGTTCCTCCTCTCATTTCCACCAACACTTCTTGTTGTCTGTCTTTTTGATTATAGCCATTCTAATGGATATGAGTGATTCTAAAACTGTAGCCAGTGGAGTTAAGAACCACTGGACTATAAAATCTCAAATTATATTATTTGTCACTTGTTCTACTTGGTAACTTGCATTTGCCTTTAAGATGCAAAATAAAGGAAAACAATTTTTATCCAAGTTTACCGTTTTCACTCTTACCTGATCTATCTATGGAAGCATATATTCAGAGATAAATGTCAGACGGTATGCATTGTTCTCAATTCTTTGATTATTTGGTAACTACACGTCAGGCCACTAATCTCTCTTATGCTGCTATAAAAATACACAGGCTGTGTTCGGATCCAACGACGGAACATTAGAGCCAGAAGGATAGCACTCCAGGGGCCAGATGCCGTTCACAAGGAAATACAGGTAATTGCATTTCTAGTGAAGTATTTTAAACAGCTGGAATTGAGCCTCTGCTGTTTTTCCAAACTTGGAACCCAAAGTTTTACATGTCAAAACCTTAACCTTTAAAAGTATTGTAGTTGCCATATAAAAGTTGGTTTTACTAGAGGAATTGGGCAATTTTCATCCTCATTAACTGCTGGCAATGGCACTTTTTCACAGGTTATACATACACCCTGTAAATAAAGTTGCTTATTTGTACCACCTAAGCAATTTACAGATAGTTGATGGGCAAATCGGCATCATTTACCTTTTATTTTTCTGTGGATTCTCACACCTTTAAGACTACAATATGTATCAAAGGGAAATGGAAGCTAGTTTGTTGACATAATTAGATCACTCCAGCTTCATCCATGTTGTCTTATTATTCTCTTAAAGAAAGCAAAAGGAATTTGAATTCTTTCTCAATTCACTTTAATATTTTAGTACTCTAAAAGAGTGTTGCATAGGTAGGGCTGCAGAGTAATGTCTTATTATAATTCTTGTCTGTCAAATAGTTGAGTACCTACTATGTGCCAGATACTGCCCTAGATAGTTGGACAAAAGTACTGTCTTCACCATTCTTACATAACAACGTTGCTTTTGTGAAGCTGTTACAGTACTTCAAGCATGGGATACTATGGCTGGTATAAGGGTGATAAAATTAGAGAGGGTAACAACTTTCAGATTAAAGATATATTTCATACTGACCAAATGTCCTACAATTACTGAAGTTGACATTTGGGAAAAGACAAGCCAAATGAATAGAAAGATATGTCCACACACACAATAATAATAATACATATATATACTGGACATATAAAGATAGTTATTTAGTTAGAGAAATTAATGAGCAGTATTGAGTCCTATTGAGAATAAGGTTATCCTAATGAGATTACCCTAATCATATTCTACTGAGGACAAGATAAAACAAATTGATACTAGGAACTGGCCTTTAGCATAGTGGTTAAGTCCAGTGTGCTCCACCTAGGCGGCCCGGGTTCACAGGTTCAGATCCTGGGCATGGACCTACATTGCTCATCAGCCATGCTGTGGCAGTGACCCACATACAAATTAGAGGAAGATTGGCATAGATGTTAGCTCAGAGCAAATCCTCCTCTCCAAAAATCATAAGAAATAAAATAAACTGAAAAAATAAAATAAAAATAAACTGATACTAAAATGAGTGACAGGTTAGGAATGGATCCACAGCCTAGTACAAATGAGATATTTTTGGAAAATTCAAAACTTCTGGAAATTTTCCAGGGATCAATATATGAATATGTCTGATTCTGTAAATCTTGGGCTGTATTTGTAAGGCAATAATCACCACAATGAAAAATCTGATTATTTGCTTGCCTTCCTTAGCAATCAGTTTATGATGTAGTTACTCCAGAAGTGTAACCTTAGCAAAATAATCTGACTGTTTTTATACAGTAAATACCAACTGCTCTTAAAAAGGGAAAATGAGGGGTTGGCCTGGTGGCACGGCAGTTCAGTTCACACATTCTGCTTCAGACACCCAGGGTTCACTTGTTCGGATCCCAGGTGCAGACCTATGCACCACTTGTCAAGCCATGCTGTGGCAGGCATCCCACATATAAAGTAGAGGAAGATAGGTATGGATGTTGGCTCTGGGCCAGTCTTCCTCAGAAAAAAGAGGAGGATTGGTGGCAGATGTTAGCTCAGGGCTAATCTTCCTGAAAAAAAAAAAAAAAAGAATAGGGAAAATTATTCTCTTGTAACTACTAAACTATAAAGTCCTAGAAGTTAAAGACTGTACCATACTTGTCTTTCATTTCCAAATCAAAAATTTCTTGGGATATTTTAAGAATTTGATGAGCATTGGTTAAATTATAGAAATCTCAAGCTTCTGTTTCTTTTTAATTATTCATAATTTCACCCACCTACTAGCACCTACCATATAAATTATTCAAATATCAAGAAGAAAAAAGACTGATCCAACATATGAATACCACTTATCAATACCTCTTCAATAGGTCCCAGGGAGGTATCTATATATTTTTCAAAATTTATATTGCCATTTTAGGTCAAATAATTTCACATTGAAAGAAATCCCAATTAGTTCCTCACTTAGCAGTCCACTTATTTCTCTTTAACAAAAAGAAAATACACTCTTGTTGAAGGTTAGGTTTACAGACACAAATATATACCTTAAATTTTAAAGAAAATTGATGAAGATCATACTGTAGAGCTCTTTGTTGTCAACAAGAAAAACAACTTAAACATCTTAAGATGCAGATGTCAAACATAATGATAAATAATATGCATATCTGTGTTCCAGTAATTTTTGAGTACTTAATTTCAACAAAATCACTTCCCTCATCACAACCTTTCCAGTGTGGCTGTGTAAACTTGACAGTAACTTTAAATCTTGTGGACAACTACTTCCCTTACTTTTCAGCAGGCAGTCAGTTGCAGTTCAAAAGGTATTACACAGAAAGGTAATTCCCAATTCCTCTCCATTCTCTAAATTCAAATAGAGTCATCTGGGACAATGCTGAAGCTAAGTCAGAAATGCCACAGCTTCCCAAAAGGATACACGATCAGCTGAGCAATTAGAAATGCATTAGAAAACAGTGCGTACATATCATTTTAACATAAAAATCACCTTGACTTCTGAATTGTTCGAGACATCCTTTGACAGTGGAGAGGGAATTTCTTCTCTGGTGGGAGGATAGACTAAGGTTACACAATCCAAACCAAATGAAGACAAGTGATTCACCACAGGTAAAGGTTTACTCCAAGAATGGGTGTGTCAGATGATTATTAACATGCAGAGAATTCCTCCTTGCTACTATTTTGCAAGGTCTTCCAGCGGCCAAGGTGCAAGTGTCTAACATAGCCTCCGTACTGAAATACGTAAATGTCTGCATTGTCTGTGTGTGTGTATACCTAATTTCAACAATATAAACAAAACTTCAAACTATATATATATATATGACTTTGATAGACATATATGTTAATTTTTTTGAATTTGTATAGTTGAATCTGGTCAACTTGGTCAGCTATAAAAGTAGACATAGCTTAATATGGTTGTTAAAAAAGAATGGCTTTGAGTCTTGGATCTCCAATTTATTAGATGAACAATCTTCGTTAATTTCCTTAAACATTCTGAGCTTGAGATGTCTTGTCTGTAACTTCAATTGTGCCAATCACACATAAAGAATACAGTGTAAGTCCAAACATACAAGTCTAATGATACTGCGCTGCTAACAGTTCCTCTTCCAAGTATCTATATCTTTGCTCTAGCTTTTTCATCATCTGCCTGGTATACTTTTCCTCAAGAAACATCTCACTTTTTGGCACTGAATTATCCTCTGGGAAAAATTTACCTCCTCCATGTTTCCATAGCACCCCATCCACCTACCATTTCGTAGTGAAATGTCTATCAACATTTCAATCGTTGACTGGATTTGGAACAACTTAAAATTATATTCCATGTCCCATTCACATTTTTATCTTTAGCCTTCAGCACAAAATCTAGTACATTCTAAGTGTTGATTTAATGTTGATAAATCAATTGATTCTAGGATTGGGAGTAGAGTCAGAGAAAAAAGAAATAAGCAATCGTTTAATCAACTTTCTTGTTTTTGTTTCTTTTTCTCTTTCCCCTCTAGAATTACATTTTTAAAGAAGGAAATTCGGAGAATCACACTTAAGAACTAGATAATTATTTACTTCAATGATGAATTTTTAGAGACAGGCTCACAAAGTCCAAGAGTCAAAGAAGCAAGTTCAAGAGACATGAGGATTTGGAGACTTGAGATCACAATTCTCTTAATTCATAATGTTTCATCAAAGGAATAAGTAGGAAGAATTTTAGGATAGTGTTTTGCTGAGGAAAAAATATGTATTGTAAATTTGTCTTGATTTTCCTATGTGCAAACAAGGTGAGCACCAGCATTTACTTTGGAAATGATATGCCTTATCCTTATTATGTGATATATATTTTTCATTTTTTCTTTTTCAAACAATCCTGTGAAATAAATATTATTATCCCTAGTTTACAGATTAAATTCACAAAGATGCTAAATGACAGAGCCAGGTCGCAAATCTGTTTCCAATGTTTATACTTTTTTTTCATTATAAACTCTCAGAGCACTGCTTTAACCAAGGAGGTGAGTATATTTTATAATGAGTACCCATGGTATGCCAAATGGAGCAAATCATTAAAATTTACTTCCTAATGTCTTGTGTAGCCTTAGGTTCCCCTACTATACATTCTTATATTCTAGTTATTTTGACTTTGTCAAAGTGCAGGACATTTGACTGCTACTAATAATTTTTAAATAAATTATTTAGTTGAGATAAAAGAATAACCTACTCACTTAAGTTTAGACTATTATTTTAATTCCTTTAAAATACGTGCAAAAGACCAAAGAAAAAAGGTGAAATATATACCCTACATGGTCTAGTTTCCTTTGATATCTCAGTCTTATTGAGTTTTAACATTCAGACCCATTGAATCAAATTTAGACTCCAGCAGAATAAACGCTTATAAGCTTCTTTAGAGAGGACAGTTTTGTTTGAAAAATTGGCACATTCCTAATTACATTGCCTGTCCTGGCAAAAGATCCTACTTTATATGAGAAACTTTGGCATTATTCACTGGAATTTCTTAAACTAAATCAAGAAATCAGCATTGGCAGTTAGATTACTGGAACAGTTTGCATTTTCTAAATATGACAGTGTGTAAACCAGAGGCCACATAAAACAAATAGATGAAGCAGGTGTGAGACAGACTCAGAATTGGAAGACTGCCAACTGATCAGCTCCACCAAGGTTTTATTATATAACCAGAAACACATTTTGTTGATATTAAGACTTTCTCCCTCTAGATTAACGTCTGCCAACTGGATACAGTTCAGTGAACATAAAAGCCATAACTATTCCAGAGTCAGGTAACTGATTGGCATATAATCTCCGCTGTACCCAAGGTTTTTCTCTGCTTGTTTACAGAGACATTGGTATAGCCATGCAACTTCAACCATTTCTCAGGCTCTTTATACAGACCAATCTAGAGATGTTAGCGTGTGCTTTCTTTACATTGGAACTTGTTTTAACAAATAATTGAGATAATAATCAGAACAATAAAACATAATCAATAATTGCTTCTCTTGAATTAATGAATCCAAACCGAGAAGATTATAAGTTTGAATCCATGAAAAAGTCATGGGTTATAAAAGAGATGAGAGGTGTGGAAGGAGCAGGAATTGTTTATACTAAAGAAGTCATTAAAACTATCTTGGTTGTGATTATTCATATCTCTGAATTACATGTGGTCAAAAATTTTAGGCTTCCTTGGCTCTGTATCTCATTATATATTCAACAGATGTATTCAAATATCCATAATAATGCTCCTTTTCCAGGTCATAACAACATTTAGTGCTATTTCTCATATACAAAGGTGACCTCCTTTACTCACAATACTGGAACAGTTTATTTCTTTGCCTCTTCCAAGCAATAGAGAGAGATTTAAACAGATTTGATTTGGACAAAAAAGAGAAATATAAATAGTAGAGAGGAAAGTAAATTTTGGCCAAGAAATAATAAGTTTTGAAAAATATGTTTCTCGTATATGGCAGATAATGGGCTGACGTGACTATAGTTATTTTGTTTTTTAAAAAAGATAACTGTATTGAGTAAATATGAGATTAAATAAAATGTGCCTACTAAAAGTAGAGGGTTCTTTGAGTTCTGACAAATGTATAAAACCCTGTAAACATCATTTAAGCTATCTATCCCCCGAAATTTCTCTCATGTCACTTTGCAGAAAACCCCCCAAACACCCTTACTCCCGTCAACCACTGACGTGATTGCTACCACAGCCTTGGTACATTTGTGTTGCTATAATAGAATACCATAAACTCTGTGGCTTATAAGCAACAGAAATTTATTTCTTACAGTTCTGGAGACAGGGAAGTCCAAGATCAAGGTGCCAGCAGATTTAGTGTCTGGCGAGAGCCCACTTTCTGTTGCATAGGTGGCTGCCTTTTTGGCGTATCCTCACATGGTAGAAGAGACAAGGGAGCTCTCTGGGGCCTCTTTTTCAAAGGCAAGAATCCCATTCATGAGGGCTCCAATCTCATGATGTAATCAGCCCCTCCAAGGCTCCGCCTCCAAATACCACCACAATGAGGATTAGGTTTCAATATATGAATTTTTGGGAGACACAAACATTCAGTGTATAGCAACCACTACAGATTAGATTTCAGTGTTCTAGAACTTTGTATAAATGAAGTCATAGAAAATTTGCAATTTTTTATGTCTGCTTTCACATCATAATGTTTTTGAATTTCATTAACATCATTGCATATTATTAGTAGGTTCTTTTTTCTTTTGCTGACAATTATTCCATTTTATCAATTTTCAAAATCTGTTTACCCATTAACCTGTTGATATTCTATTATTGTAATTATGTTCTAACTTTTCAGTTTTCTTTCTTGCCTTATTGCATTGGCAAGAGCCTCCAGTAGAAAGCAGACTGGAAGTAGTAAGAGAAGATATCCGTGCCTTATTTCTGATTTTGAGGATAAATCTTTTAGTCTCTTACTATTAAATTATTCTATTAGCTGCAGGTTGGTCAGAGAAATCTTTTAGATTATAGAGGAAGTGCTCCTTTATTTCTGCTTTTCTGGGAGCTTTTCCATGAGCATGAATGTTGAAGTTAGTTTAAATCAGAGCATTTTTCTTCATCTATTGAGGTGAGCATATAATTTTTTGTTTTTAGTTTGTTAGAAAAGTGAATTACATTTTTAAAATATTAAACCAACTACACCAATTGTAGGGATGCATCATCTTTTCAATATGTTACTCAATTCTATTGGTTGAAATTTGGTAGAGAAATTTTGCATCTATATTGATGAAATATATTGGTTTGCATTTTCATTTTTTTTGTAATGGCTGTATCTAGTTTTTCTTTCAGAGTAATCCTGACCTTTTAAAATTAATTGGAAAGTATATCCTCTTTTCTGAAAGAATTTATATAAACTTTGCATTATTTCTTCTTCAAATATTTCATATAATTCTCCAGTGAAGCCAGATGTGCCTAGAGTTTTTCTTGTGGGAAGATATTTAATACACAATTAAACTAGTTAATTATCATGAGCTTATTCAGATTTTCTATTTCTTTTCATCTCAGTTTCAGTAACTTGTAAGTTTCATAAAAATCCATTCATTTCCTCTAAGTTTTAGAATGTATTGACATAAAATTTGTTCTTGACAATTTCTTATCCTTTTAATATCTTTAGTAAATATGATGAAGTTTTCATTTTCATTCCTAATAACGGTAATTTAAATGTCTCTTCTTTTTCATAATTGGTAAAAATAGACTTTTCTCAATTTTGTTGAGCTTTCATAAAAAGCCATTTTTTGGTTCCATTGATTTTCTTTTAGTTCATTTTGTATTCCAGGTGAATATATAATGTGTCTGATAAACATACATTTTCCTTCTCACATGGGAATATAATAAATAAATCTGAATTCCTACTTCTAGCAACATAGGTCCTAATTGTCTTTCAGAATTGCTCAGAAGGTGGAAATTGAATATACCATCCCTAGTTGTTACCTAGAAAGACTCAGAGTATTGGCTGTCAAATCATCTCTAGATGGTGCTGTGTGTCTACATGAACTCCGGAACAATCCTATATGATCACATTTTCTGGAGGAATTTCCTCTGTGGTTTTGTAAAATTCTGTTGTTCAGTACTCCTTCCCAGTAGAGTTAACACATAACATTAATCATCACAGGGGCCAAAGATGGAAAATGAAAATAAAATTCCATTCTTAATTAGTTTCTGTTTCTAATTCAACAAATTATAGACATTTATTTCTGTATTCTTCGTATCGAGGATTCCACCAGCCAAGTACATCTGGCAAATGTTTGGTGAATACACTACAGTATAATCTGAAGGGGTTGCATTCTGGCAACACAGCAGAGTGGTAAAAACCTGGAATCTGAAGGCAGATCCAACTAGGATTCAATAGGGACCATATTTGACCTCTGTGACCTAGTGCACTTCTCCGACTCATCTCTAGATTTCTTCAATAATACCTATCTTGCAAGTGTGCTGGAAGGGCTTTACAACTGCTTGGCACAATGCCTCACATACTGTAGGTCACTTGAGGATTACAGGAAGAGTATCTTTAGTAGTTTTATGCGTTTATCCATGCCTCTCAATAAGACATTCTCTAAAGCACAAGCACAGTAGTCTTTTAAAGACACACATCAGATCACACCACCCTGATTCCATTCAATGACTTCTGTTAGAATAAAGTCAAATATGTTGTCCTGGGTTGTAAACTCCAATGTTATGTGATCTTGAACTAATTCCCCAGACTCATACTGCTTCAATCCTGTGACCACTGTATTCTAGCTATCCTGGCTTTCTTCCTATTTTTTGGAAAACCCAACTTGTTCCTCCAAAGTTCTTTGAAGCAATTGTTGTCTCTTCTTGGCATATTCTTCCCCTATTTCTGTGGCCACCTCTTTCTTTTCGCCCAGAACTCACTCAAGTGCCATCCCCTCAAAAAGACTTTCCTTCATCATGATTCTCAGTAGCGTGTATCACTGTCCAACGTTTTCCCTTAATTTGTTGGTTGTGTTCACTGCAGTATTTCTCAGTCATTAAAACTGTGCTTGGCACAGAGAAGATTTTCAACAAATATTTTTGAATATTTATTTTGAATGTTCCTCCTTTCATATATAATATTCATATGTACGTGAGCACAAGATTCTATTGATTCAAATTGCTAAATCAGAGTAAGTTTACTTTTTAAAAGTTTAAAATCCCCAGATCTTAAGAATAACTTGTAGAACTATTGGGTCCATTTATCTTAAGAGAATACAACTAAATTTGCCAGTACTGTATTTTCAAATTATTAGTTTAACTACCTATGGCTGTTTTGTTGAGTTATAATGGTTTTTTTTTCTATAGGTTTTGTTTTCTTTGTTCAGAGGAATGGCTAAACACATGTGTGTCCCTTAATTTAGGATCCTTAGCTCCGGCCACTGTAATCAATCACCTGCCATGCATGGTTCCCTAAATGTTTCTTTTCCTTGCCTCAGTGGGTATTTAAATTTTCTATTAGAAATCACTAGGGTAAAAAGCTAGCAAGTATCTTAGCAATTTCAGGAGGTTCATGAATAACAATTTAATATTTTAAAATGTAGAATAAAGATAGGATAGTTATCCAAAAAGTTACTTTTTGTGGTATAAAACTTGGAAGCTTGAAATTGGAAAAGGAGAATAGCTTTTAAGCCAGCATTCCTATTTTTCTTGCCCCCAGGAGAAAAGAGCTCAGTCCTATTTTAAATTAATTCTGTGATGTAATTTCCCATGAGAATTTGTCAAGTTTGACTTTTTCTAACACTTCTTCTTCAGTCTGGTGGTTATATTTTCCTAATCATGATGAGAAATAAAAATGTATTTCCACAAGATGCATTATTCCATTAACTTAGGTCTTTAACTGAGAGAGCCTTTTCACATGAACCAAAAATACTATGTCTGATCACCAGATGATGGTAGAACGATAACAAAAATTCTTCTGGTAATTTCTTCTAGTCAAACCAACCAGGAAAGCAAACCTATACTGCAAGTAAATCAGAAAATGGTTATTATTGGATTTACTTCAATGTTCTTAATCTCTAGCTAGATAATCCTGTATGCTGTACTTCTAAATTTAGGAGGTAGTGGTTATCAGAATGACTCCACGAGATTTGAGTATTTACAGAGTATAAAATAATAAACTAGTTCTAAACCAGAATTATATGACAGAACTGTTTATTTTCTGTCTGAAAATAGTAGCCATATAATTCTTTCCAAACCTACTACACACGTCTCCATTCAATACCCTTTTTGCCTCTCTATAAAACACATTGTTTTCTTTCAGTCATGAAAGAATATTTGGAAAAGCATAAAGAAGAAAATTAAGATCACCTGTAATTTCACCACACAGAAATGAGGTTGATGATATTTTTCTATATTATATGTCATTCCTTTTCTTTGTTTAATTCATAACTTCGCCACCTCTGAGCAATTACTCTATCTGCCCACCAACATGGTTATGGGACATCTCTTTGACTCCCCAGAATGTCCCCAGAATGACTCTACCAACAATAATATTGAGCAAAGTAGGTTTTACTAATTTTAAAATGGGAGAGAGAGTAGAGTTTTTACATTACTGAGTCACTGACTTCATGCCATTCCACCATATACATATATTTAACATTTCTTTTTTTCTAAATTTTTCTGAGGGAATGGATCCAGAAAATTTCAAGGACCAGAGATCTTAATGATGCAACATCATACTGGTAAGGACAGCAATCCTTGTTCTTACTCTTATATATTAGAAATTATTCACTTATACAGGGTTTCCTCAGGTGTATTCTGCCGAAGATGAGTTAGTTGAGATACCAATTTAGATTATATTTTAATGTTGGAAAACAATTAAACACTTGCTTTTTAATTCGCATCAGTGAATTTTCCAGAGCTTTTAATAATTGATAGTGCATTGTGGATTTGTAAGAAGATGTAGTACACAGAACTTGGCAAAATATTTCATTCATTAATTTATGTATAATTTGCCAAGCAGAAAATGTATTCAAATATTTTGCAAGGTTAATGTTTCATGAAACTAGTTTTGGGGAACTCTACCTTTGTAAGAGATGATCAGGTATGATTTTTCTCCTTAAAATATTTTCTATACACATGTGTTATCTTATTTTGAGGCAATAATCTTGCATGTTAATAGAAATCGATGAGTAAGGATGATAATTGCAGAACTGTTAATGATAAAATTGTAAACAATCTAAATAACTAACAATAAGGAATCTGTAAAAATAATTATATGCTCATGCAATGCAATACTACATTGTCATCAAAATTTAAGATGTTAAAAAATGCTATAAATTCGTATGTATATTATGATCCCGTAATTTATAAGTAAAATATACATTCATTAATATTATAAATATTTTTGAGCATTAGGTGCTGTTCGATTTACTATTGAAGAAGACAATGGGATACTGTGATAGTTAATTGTATGTGTCAAATTGAGAGGGCCACAGCGTGCCCAAATATTTGGTTAAACGTTATTTTCAGGTGTGTCTGTGAGGGTGTTTCTGGAAGAGATTAGCATTTGAACCTGTGGACTGAGTAGAGCAGATTGCAGTCCCCGACGTGAATAGGCATCATCCAATCCTTTGAAAGCCTGAAGGAAACAAAAAAGTGGAGGGACGGAGACTTTGCTCTCTCTCTGGCTGACTGCTTCAGCTGATACATTGGTCTTCTCCTGCCCTCAGGCTGGGACTTACACCATCAGCTCTTCAGGTTCTCAGACCTTCAGACATGGACAGAAACTACACCACCAGCTTTCTGTGTTTCCCCCTTGCATGTGGTAACTTCTCAGCCTTGATAATCATATGAAAAAAAAAAATATATATATATATGTACTAAGACAGGTACTTTGTATACTGAAACTTCTTTATAGAGACAATTGAATGGAGAAGACTTACCAAGATGTTTACAATGGGTAACTACGGATGGTGTGTTTGTGATTTTTCCCTTTCATTTTTAAATTTTCTTCTATTTTCTGTTATTAAGTGATATTAACATTTCTGGTATAGGGCCTTAGAATGGATGATTGTAAAAAGTACTATTAAACTAAGTTCGTTAGAATTGATTTTACAATTTTAGATTTTCACATGTTTATTCATAAATAAGGTAGCTATCTATTTATTTACAAGTGTCCTCACTATTTATCACTATCAGATTTGAATTTAGTGGTTATGGTGACAAAACTGTGAGATCCTGAAGGAGAAATTGACAACATTTATTTTATTCTCATTAAATCAAACAATGCCTACTCTGTACCTACATTCAAGAGGTTTGTTGTGTACTTGAAGAGTAGGCATGACTGCTCTGACTTTAATCCACGCCTATAAACCTCAAAGGGACAGGGAATTCATATTCTACACTTCCAAGACATTCTCCTTTCCCTTTTCTGAAAAGACTATTTTATCTTTTATTCTCTCTTTCAACACCAAATATTTTCTTCTATCCCCTGTCAATGAAACAAATAGAATTTCCATAAAAGTTACCACTACCACTTTTACTCACCTACAAGTATCTGTCACATTCTCTGCCTTTTCTTTGGTTAAGATACACTATAATGTTCTTATTCAATTCTATTTTCTCTACTTCAGCACTGGAATCCTATTACGTATTCAAAGATATCAATCCAGGAATTTCTCTCTCTCTCTCATCATTTATTTTTGTTGACTAGGTAATAGGTAAGTCTCATTAGCATGTGAAGTTGTATCAGTTATCTTATATGAAATAAAATTTCTCTCTGAAACCCACTTCTATTGTCATTTTTTTCTCCCATTACCATGAAACTTCCCCATATGAGCTGAATATACATGGTGATTCCTGTTCATCTCATTCCATTCTTTTCTAAAATTTCTCTGAATGAGCTATTGCTTCCCTCAACTCCATTGAAACGCCACTTTGCCATATGGCAAAGTTACCAATAACTTCTGTACTGTCAAATACAATGATCAATTCTCAGTCTTCATGTTATTTGACTTATAAGCTACTAATTAATGCAGCAATGGCTTACTCCCTTGTATCTGATACGCTGCCTTCACTTGGTTTCAAGAAAGCAACATTTTTCTGCCTTTCTTCTCACTTATTAGTTGCTATTTTGCAGTCCTGACGATTCATTGTTTTTTCTCCATTCTGGAGTGCCCCAGTCCTTAGTGTTCTCCGTTAACACTCATTCTCTTGTTGGTCTCCTCCATCACATGGTTTTAAATGTATTTCATAAATGGCTGATTCTTGACTTTAAAGTTTTACTTCAAATGTCTATCAAAATCCAGACTTGTACAGCCAATTGTCTCCTCAATATTTCTTTTTGGGTGTTTAATAGACAGATGGAATTTAACACATTTACATGTAAACTACTAGTTCTTTCCCTTTTCAGACTGTTGTTACAAACCTAGTCTTTCCATTAGATAGGAACTTCATCCTTTCAGTCGCTCTAGTCAAAAATTGAAGTCTTGCCTCTTTATTCTTTGACACCCCAAATGAAATCAATTAAGAAATCCTATTTTCTCTATCTGCATAACATATCCAGAATATTTTCCTACTATTTCCATAGCTAGCTTCCTGATTTAAATCTCAGTCATTACCTCATGCCTAGATTATTACAAGGCAATTTCAATGGAAGTGTTAGCTTTCTCCTTTGCTCTTCTCTGGTCTATTTTTATCACAAAGTAAATAATCTTTTAAAAACACAAATAATACCATGGTACTCCTGTGCCCAAAAACCATCAAATAGTTTCCCATTTCACTGAGAATGAAAGCTAAAATACTAAAATGGTCACATTCTTAATTTGATCTTCACCCTGATTCATGCAATATAAACAAAACAATTTATTTGGCTTTTCTTCTCAAAATCTGTTTAAATGCCATGAATTAACATTTGGGATCTAAAAGCATTCATTTTTGTCAAACCCTATAAGACCCCAAAGTCTAGATTTCTTTGTGTCTTTCCATTTCTCATCTCTTTCTCTAATATCTTTCCAAATATAGGTAAAGGTAACTAACACACAATACTAATTTTCTCTTTTCCAATCTTCATACTCTAGGCTGAAGAGACACATGATCTGCTATCCAAAAGACAGCAGGCAGCAATTTGGCAAAACATTTTACCACCACACGATGTGGCTCTCAGACTATTCATACTGTTATAGCTGTATTGCTGTCATCCATTACCCAACTACGAATCCATTCTCATATATTTTGTGTTTCTGTTACAATGTATTAAATACTGTATTAATCAGTATATGTTAAACAATACTACAGTAAATAATAATGATGAAACAAAGATCAAAATCTCAGTGATTTAACCAAATAAATCAAAAAACTGACTTTGGTCAAGCTTCTCTCCTTGGCAGCTCTTATGCAAGAGATAACTCAGAGTATTCTTGTCTGGAACAGTTTATCATCTCATTCTGTAGCCCGTAGTAAACATATGTCATTCTGTTTAGCTGTCCAACATCTGAAGCTACTCCCTAATTAAGAACTCCCTTCTTTTTGAGTGGTTGGTCAGAAATAGAGTTGTGTTCCACTGTAGTTTATGAAAATTATAAATACTGATCTTTTCCAGTGTCTCTTGAAGCTAATGTATAAACAATTGACCTAGGATTCAGCAATAATCATCAGGTGCACCCACACATGACTATTGAAGCAGATAATAAGGAATGCAAGTTATATTTCTAGGGGTGGTGCTGATTGAAACAAGAAATAGTGCAAAGGAAATAATGGCAAGTGTAGCAGTTACAAAATTCAGGCTCTCCTACTAACACTGTCAAGTGATTCAACAGCAGGAGCTAGTTCTTGGAGAGGCCATAGCAGATTACTGTGCGGACCACTTCTGAGTGTGCATCCAGGCATCTTTCCTTGTCACTATGCCTGTTCTACAGCACTTTGGCTGACTCAGTAAGCTGTCCAATATCCTTTTAATGAATTGCTTTTCTGCTAAGATCAATCTGAGATACCTTTTTCTTTCCATGTAACTAAATTCTGACTGATATATGGCCTTAACAAGAATCTAACCACTTTAAACTGATTCTCATCTCAAATGTGAATGAGCATCAGAACATAAAATTCTCATATAAGGCCAGATGGTTAAACTGTGTTGTGTTGGGAATATTGGGTTATTCCAGTGATATTTAATGAGAACTACCTTCTTCCATTATATCCAAAGACTCATTTATGAAAAGTTCCCTAATTTTAAGACAAAGCAAGGAGACTGAAGGTTTTCTTGAAGGGAAGGGCTATGTTCTGCATCATCTTTGACTTCTGTTTTGCCACAAATGGCTTTCTATTTAAAAGCATTGATCTCATGAATCTATAATTTGACGGGTTTCATGAAGGTTAAGAATGAAATCATAAGTCTTAGCCTTATTGGTCTATATTAGTACATTAACCAAGCACAAGACCATTCTGGAAGACAATATTCTTTTGTTTTCTTTTTCCACGTGGAAGTAAATATATATATTGACCACATACTCAATGCGTTTAATTATAAAAGCATTGATATCAAAGTTTCCTAGAGTTGTTCTTAGCAAGAATTTGAGTGGTAACAGTAGCAAATAATTATGAATTTAACTCAAGAAAATTTATGTAAAGCCAGACCCAACTTGCTGGGTGAATAGACAACATTTCCATCTAACTGAAAGCACATTTAAAGTAGAATCCTGTTTATATGTTGAACAGAATAAACACATGTCACTAACCAGATATAATAAAAAGTCCAGGAACAGAAGAAAGAGAAGATTTTAGTAGAAAACAGAACAAAAGTTCCAAAAATAATAGTTTGAAAATTAGCTCAAAAAGTGGTTGAAGTGGACTACGCACTTGCTATATGCCTTCACTTCAAATGAGTTTGCACAGGCTACATCGAGTTTGTTCCAGCCAATTATCTGAGGGGGCAGTAAGAGAAACAATGATTGCACTGTAACATTTTCTGTGTATGTTTTTAAAGCACCTCAATAATTTTGTCAGTGTACCATTTTATATTTTTAAAATCTTCCTATTATTATGTATCATAAAGGTTAGCATTGATCTATCAAAATATTCAGTTTAAAAAGTTAGATTATAAAAATGCATATAAGAATTATTCCAGTTACTTAAGCTGGCAGGAAATTAAATTAGCCATTTTAAAATCAGAAAAAATATCATGAGGGTAAATTAAAGATATATTTCCAAAATTGTTTCACAGACATGTCAAAGCCAAGTTAGGAGAGAAATTCCACAAGAAATTCTCTCTTCCTGGAAGATCCCTTGGCCAGAATTACACAAAAACTGAATGATAAGACCACATTTGCAGCTTGTCATACCCATAGCATTTTCTTTTTCTTTCACTGATACAATACTATAAATAGTGGATAGCTTGCTTAAATCGGCCCAGGATATATAACCTGAAGAAACTGATAGAAATTATTATCCCTGAACAAATACAAAATTAATTTGAACCGTTCTCAAAATAAAAGAAACTAAATCCAATTATTAACTGTAGCCTCTTTAGTCCTTATTAAATATTTCTCCACTTAATAACCTAAAGAAAAAACAAATTTGACTACAGTTAGCATGGAAAGCCTAAATCATATAGTAATTGTTTCTGTTATGGTATGTTTTTGATATGAGAATTATTTCTTTACCATTTTTGATTCAAGCTAATATTTATATATAATAAAATGCTATGAAATTGTTTGAGATTGGTTTCTCTTTATAGTATAAATAGTGGAAATATTTAGACACTATCTTTTGTGATGCTTAAAGTATATTTTACAATGTGAATTTTTTACAATAATGTTGTCATGTGTAATATATACTTAATTTATTCGAGAGCGAAGTTTTAAAAGGTTATTATATTTTATTATTGTTTATATATTTCTGCATGGGTAAATTTTATATTAAAAAGTGACTTGTTCTCGTGGTCTTCTGGCTTTAGAGACAGAATTACTTGGGTTTGACTCTCAGTTCCATTATTCCGACTTTTAATCTGAGCATGTCATTTAGCCTTCTATAAAAGATATTATACCTGTAAAATAAAGAAGATTTACTGACCCCACAATGTTATTTTGGAGGATTAAATGAGGAAATGTAGGTAGATATGAGATACATTAATAAGTACTATCAACTTCTTAAAGTGCTTTATAGTTTACAGAACACTTTTGCATATATATTAAAATTTAGTCTTGCATTAACCTTCTCAGCAGATACTATGAACTGTACAGGTAAGAAAATGGAGACTAAAAGAGGTTAAGTGATTCAGATAATTAATAGTGACTTAAGGATACAATGCAAATCTTTCACTTCCCTCTTCAGTGACTTTTCCAGAATGGTGTTTAGAGTAGTGGAAATGAAGGAATACGTAAACAGAAATTCAAGAATGTGATGCATGGATGTTAAGATTTTTAAAGATGCTATTTTTGGTTTTAAGGAAAGAGGGATAAGCACATCATCAAAGTATATTTGCCTGGATGCTCTCAGTGTACATGCCTTTGTATCTGTTCTGCTTAAAAGATAACTGCATTGTTCTGTAGAGAGTCTTAAGATATATAGCACAGAAGAAGAATATTAATGCTTATTAATCTGATGTAGTGTCATTTAGATTAAAATAAGTTATAGAACACTATAATTCTAGTATTTCCTATAAATACTCAAACATATAATATATATTTATTTCTATAATTTTACATAGGAAGAAATTCTGGAATTACATATACTGAGGTGTAATCAGTGTCCATTCCTTATTTTTAATATGATGAATGTTTTATTTCTTCAAATGTCTGCTTATATATTTTCCTTATATAAGAACTTTGTATTTGGAAATTAAAATATATTTTTGTCAACTAAAAATATAAGTCCATCATAATCATTATAAGTATAAAATGCACAAATATTAACTTGATTTAAAAGGAAAGATGCTTTGGACATGATTACTAAAAATAAAAACAACATGATAAAGACACAAAGTATGCAAGGTATTCACATTAGATGGCACTATGTTTGCAGACCGACTGAAGTGAAATGAAAATAATCACACACACACCTCACACACACTCACCCGAGAAAGAGAGAAGAGCTAACCAAGAGAACAATGCACAATTGTTCTCCACTGAGTATGATGACTGAAAATATAGCACACAACATACAAACATGAGTGATATTTTTACAATCTAATTATTTCATTCAACTTCAAAAATTGTCTTGGAGTATCACAGTCAACTGCTCAAAAATAAAATCTCAGAACATTTCTAAACCATAACGATCCTGTATTCAAACTTAAAAAAAGAAATGCAGCACTGTTTGGAAGGAAAATCACATAAACAAGACATTGCAAATAAAATGTCACAACGAAAAGCAAAGAAATTGAGTGATTTTGTTTAAACTAGAAATTCAAAATAACTGAATAAAAACTCCATTATGCTAAATATCGTCCTTTATAATCATCAATTCAGCTGATTTGCCATTTGCAGAAATCAGACTAGGCTCTTGCCCAGGATTATAAATGCAGAGTAGTTTGAATTGCACATGCGGGCCAGCAGATGTCACTCTTGTTAAAAGACTGTCTGAATAATCTTTTATGAAGGGTAATTGTCAGCTATGGTTGTGGGCAGAATTTCAGCTTGTGAAGGATTTAGCCCTGACCCTCTTTTCACCTTACCACCTACTTTACACTAATGACAACAGGATCTGTAAATTAAACATGTCAGCTGCCCTGCCATCAGTTTCCAAAGCTGTTTGGTCTAACTGTAATTTATGGTCAATGGTTATATAAGCAGCATTGCCAAATCTCTGTAATGATTACAGAGATGTAACCAGGCACAGGGAATAAATGTTGCTGCAAGCTAAACCAAGCCCTGACATTAGTGTAATTAGGCTGATGATTCATGCCATTTGTTCCTTTTGGAAGATACCTAGGGTAGTTAGAAAATTAAGCTGCAATTTTTGATATTAGGAATTTTGTGTGTGTGTCTGTATGTGCTTTTTTTCTTTTATAAAACTAGAGTTTGGCCATTTAAGAATGGACAAAGTCTGTTTATCCTTCACTCTTAATTACTCAAAGCACGTGTGATCTCTTAAGGTCTGACCTTGTGGAAAGGTCACTGGTGTGAGATATTTATGAGAGGTCAGCAAATAATTTTAAAAATAAATTTCTAGAATTAAGGCAGAATATTTTGAATGCACATTCATTTAATATTTCCAAAAGTAAAATAAAAATAATTAGAGGTGACAGGCCGGGCTCTGTGGTCAAGTGGTTAAGTTCACATGCTCTGTTCCTCGGCCCCAGGTTTCTCCGGTTCAGATCTTCGGTGGGGACTTAGCACCGCTCATCAGGCCATCCTGAGGCGGCGTCCTACATAGCAGAACTGGAAGGATGTATAACCAGAATATACAGCTATGTACTGGGGGGCTTTAGGGAAAGGAAGAAGGAAAAAAAAGAAGATTGGCAACAGATATTATCTCAGGGCCCAATCTTTAAAAATAATAATAATAATTAGATGTGGGGTGTGTGTGCACACGTGCACTCACACATGAATGTGAACTTGCTCATGTGTGTGGCATCTTCTGTAAGAAGGAAATATTACATTCTTGTGATTCCTTTGGACGTGAAACACATATTAGCTGTCATATAGTGACTATGTAAGATTTTGTCAGAACTCGTCTTCAGGAAAGGTTATTATTGGGATAAATGATTTCTTATATTAATAAGACTGACCACAGCTTTTTGGGTGATAACACTAAAAAAAGCTGGAGAAATCCTGGGTTCAAATACCAATTCTACTGATCGTCAGGCTTGTGCACTTGGAAAATTATTTCATTTCTCTTATCCACAGTTTTTCATCTGAAAACAAGACAATACCACTATCTTAAAACAGTTGTGTGGGTTAAATAAAATGATATATATAAAATATTCTACAGTACTTGGCACTTTTAGGATCTCAAAGGACACCTTAGCTCTCATACTAAGTAGCTGGAACTTCCCAATGAGACTGACATGATCAAATGTGACATAGCCTGTTCATCAAACAAATTGCCCAGTTGGAAGATATCCTAAAGGTTATTTATTCTATTGCTCCACCCTATATAGCATTATTTGCTAGTTTATTTGCTTTAAGATTTTGAGAAAATGGAATTCACACTCTACCTGAGCATTTCCAGCTCACTGCCTCACAAAATAGATCATTTCATTTTGACCAGCTACACCTATGGTAGTAATAGTGACTTAAAATCTGCTTTCCAATTGCTACTTCAATCTGGCCCCAGAACTGCACTCAGTAGATATACAAAATAAATTTTCCACATCAAAACACTCTAACATTTTATGACAGCTATCATTTTATAGCAATAGATTTCTAGTTCTTTCAATATTTCCCTATATTGATATTATGATAAGCTTATCATTACCATTTGCATTGGGGGTTTAATAAAATGCTGCTTGTAAAAAATATTTAGCCCAATGCCTCACATATAATAAATATGTCATAAATTTACATTATATTTTTCTATATCCATCATTTTATGTGCCAGCTCCTAAGGATACACCAAATTTCTTCACACTGTATCTTACAATATTGCAATTAAACCTAGATATGGTGTCTCAGATGTGGAATTACTGTCCCTCATGTTCTAGCATTTAATTTTAATTTTTATTATTGTTTGCATTATAAGATTGAGTCAAGTTGAGTTGTCCCAGACAAAAATTCTTACATGATTCAGAACTATTTTGTGTTTAACTAGCAAAAAATCCAAGTGGCTTTAAAAAAAATACTAGTTTCCTTAATTACTATGAGTTAAAGGCAAAGGAATAGGTCTTGCTACTGACTTCGCATGGTTTACAAGCACCAGTGATGCTACAGAAACAAACGACGCTACCAAGACCCATTTCCTCTCTCTCTCTCCTCATTATGATTCATCTATATAGCTCAATTATATGAGAGACTTCTCTATTTTCATTTTTTATGGTAAAAGTCTATTTTATAGTGGGACCAAATTGAATAATTAGAATGTGAGAGAAAGACAGACAGACAGACAGAGAGATGGAGGCAGAGAGAGAATTGTCTACATTACAGTGTACCTACAAATACTGTTGAGATTTCCAAAGCCATTCTGATTCTTGACCTGTTATATGACCTAATTTTTTCACCTTCTGGAACTTGTTTACGTCTTATCTTTGTCTCCAGTCTTATGAAATTTCATGATAATCTATGGATTTTTTCATAAATTGTGATGCGACTCAATAGGCACTTTCAATTTGGAAAGTTGTATTCTTCGGTTGTAAAAGGAATTTCTTTAATTGTTCCTCTGGTGATTGCCTTGTTTGATTTTTCTCTGTTATTCAGATCTTAGTCCTCTTGGAGTGGTCCTCTAATTGTCTGATCCTTTTTCCCTTATTTTTTCCATTTTTATATCATTTGCTCTACTTTCTGGGAGAATGCCTCAAGTCTATCTTGTAACTCTTTCAGTGATGGGAAGCAAAAATACTTCAAGTGGATTGTCGGGTGTGGTGGTAAGAAGGAGTTGGGTAAGTGCACAGTGACTATGGAAGAAAAATCACCTCATATTGACCTCTAGTTCAAGGAAGGTACCATATTCTAATGAAAAGCATCCTCGTGTTCTAAGGGTATTAGTTTCTAGCTAGTAGTATAAATGAGTCTTCAGTAAGCTATTGCATTGATCTATCATAGAGGCTAGCCACTGCAAGTACATTGATTTACATTACAGCAAACCCTAAGCTGCGTTTATTTTTCTGTGATTTGAGTTTCTGACAAAAATCAATATATTTTAAGACACCAGGATGGTATCAATAAATGATGATGCAGAGAAGTTGAATGCATATCCCAAGGAGGTAGCTATTCCAGTGACAACAAATCATGGACCACTCTATGATGGAAGGGGTCCTTTGTAATCAACCTGCCATCAAGTGATGTCTGATCTTCCCAGTAAATAAAACCACAGTTTGAGAAGCACTGGTCTGTGATATTGGTAGGCTGGGAACTCAGCAACAGTGGCAGCCAGGTCATTCTTAGTAAGGTGAATTTCACGAAGTTGAGCTTAGGCATGGCCTTCCTTACTTTACACACATGCCCATTAAGTAAGCACTATCCTTTCTCTCCTTGCTTTGGGGAAGAGTTCTAGCAGGGGTTGAGTCTTTTCTGTGGTTTGGCTGCCCAGAAGACAACCCACTTCTCTGTAGCCTCAGCTCCAATCAGTAAGTATTCTGCCATATCTACAGCTCCAACTGGGTGATATCAAATCCTAGGGTCTGGTAACAAAATCCCTTTTTTTTTCTCTTTAGACCAAGGCTTGCTTGCAGCTTGCTTCTCTTTCTAATTTTTAAGTTGCCATGTCTTCAAACAACCATTTCTAATAATAAAGTTGCTCTAACAAGAAAATCAGTAAGGGAAAAATTTAAAATAGCATATCAAAAACTTGTCTTCAACTATTTCTAATAATTACAATCTGAAGTGAATTGCAATCTACCTTGGGACTATTTTTCTAGTCAACAGTGATTGACCTCAGGAAACCAAAGATATTACCCATGTGATCTTCATGATATCAAAGGAGATTTTAAAGCTCTGACAAAATCTGTCCCACAGGCAGGCCACAATTCTGCAGGCTGAGTAACCAAAATATATTATCTTAGTAGCTATCCAATTATGAGCAGGAACCAATCAAACTACCCAGGTATCGCTTTTTTACATTGAGCACCATTTCAATAGAAGTCCCATATCTAAGGAAAGCAGTGTCTAGAAAAACTGCTTCTTTTGAAAAATTAGTTTGAGGAGAGTGATCTTCAAGAAACTTCAGTACCTTTGCAATTTAAACCTAAATAGTTTTATTGGAAGCTGTAGGTAGTGGAGTTATGTTACAAATTTCCTGTTAATCTGTAAAACATTATATCATAGTTGCCTCTCGATTTGTATTTTTCATATACATGTTCATTCATATATGATACATATGAAACACATAAATAGGCGTATATACACTATTTTACTTCACCCATTTGTAATGACTGACATTTTAGTATCAATTATGCTAACTCTGAGTTAGATCACTCATACTTATATATGTGTAGCCTCAACTATTTTGTGGAAAAATGATGTAATAAAATTATCATTTTTATTATTGTTAAGCTGTTGCCTGTCATAAAATATTTAAAATATGGTTTACATACTTACTTTACCTGCTTATAGATACTGTACGTTCTATAAGATATTTTGTTTTCTAACTTGGGAGCTAATATTAAAAAGAACAGTAATTGTCACTCAATGTATAAAGGGTTTTGCCCTAAATGACATTGTTATGCCCTATTCATGTCATGGATAAGAAAGCAGAGGAAATACTAAAGTTCAAGATTAAAGTACTAATTAAATTTTATTTCAAATGCACAATATATGAGCCGTACCAGTATTCATAATCTGCCAAACAAATTTTTCAAACACTGAAATTCATGCTTCTTTAGGAAAGAAAACTTGAAAGATAACTTTGTATGAAATAACACTGGGGCCAAAGGAAGAATGGAACATTATCCTTGACATAAAGAGCTGTTTGGAAGGGAGCAGTAGAAGAAAGCTGATCCCGGTGGTGGGGTTGAATACTCCAGAACATATCTTGCAAAATCATCTTGAGTCTTTTCAAAGTCCTCTTGAAAAACAAATAAAACTTAAAATGGGGAAAACCAAAATAGTCAAGTCATGGAAATAACTTGTCATATATGTTGACAAGTACATCCTTCGTGAGTACATGTCTACCAAGTCAAGAGAATTATAACGTTGAGACCAGTAGTTAATAATTAGCCTAATAGCAAAGTTTCCGTTTGTTTTACAGGTCCAAGAATTACAATGGTGGATTTCTGTGCCTTTGTGTTTATGTGCAAATGTATCTGGTATTAAAGACTGCTAAGTCTGATTGAATTACATGGGTAGCCTATGGGTAACTGCCTACAAATTCCTAAAGGTGGGCGAGAAATTATTGGGTATTATTCTTTAATATATTTTTAAAATTTAATTATAATAAAAATAAATTATTTGATTTACAATTAAATAAATTATTATAAATAATTACTCTAAATTTTATAACAATATTCTTTGCTAGTTATGTAAAACTTCATTTTAATAAGAATATTTTAATGATACAATTTCATATAGTTATCATGTATTAGTACAGTAAAATGACCCTACCTGGTTATTTCGTGCCATCGTCTCACCTTCGGGTGCTATATCAGACAATGCTCTGCTGTTATTCATTGAGTTTTCAGAAGTGAGTGGCCAGGTCCTTCTTCCTAGTCTGTCCTAATCTTGAAGCTCTGCTGAAACCTGTCCACCATGGGTGACCCTGCTGGTATTTGAAATACCTGTGACATAGCTTTCTCCATCACAGCAACACACAGTTGCCACAGTACGAGAAATGACAGACAGATGGTATGGTTCCTTGACTGAAACAAACTTGGGCTGTGGCGGTGAAAGTACTGAATCTTAACCACTGGATCACCAGGGCTGCCTGTACTCTTTCATACTTTTTTAAGTGCTTATTACTACAAACAAGGATGTTCTCTTACCTGATCATACCACAGTGATCAAAATCAGGAAATTTACCATTAATCCAATACTTTACTCTAATTCACTCTCCATATTCACATTATCAGTTGTTTAATACAGGCATACCTCAGAGATATTGTGCGTTCAGTTCCAGACCATCACAATCAAGCTAATATCGCAATAAAGTGACTCACACAAATTTTTTGACTTCCCAGGGCATATGAAATTTATGTTTACACTATACTGCAGTCTATTAAGTGTACAATAGCATGTCTTAAAAAACAATGTACATACCTTAATTAAAAAATACTTTGTTGCTAAAAAATGCTAACCATCATCTGAGCCTTCAGCAACTCATAATCCTTTTGATGTTCGAGGATCTAAAAAGTGCCACATCTGTGATGCCCGATAAACCAAAGTGCAATAAAACAAGTATGCCTGTAAGGTCCTTTATGCTTTTTTCCTCAGTCCAGTTCCTAATCTAAAAATCGTATATTTAGTTGTTATGTCTCTTTAGTCTCCTTTACTCTGAAATGATTCCTTGGTTTTTGTCTTTCTTGACTTTGACCTTTAGAAGGTCATAGCTTGAGAAAAATCTTGTGGCCAAAGTGAAGACTCTGTCAAAGAAGTTACATTAAATATTTATGCCACTATTGCATTCTATTCTATGTGTATATTTGTTTAGGATAATTTGCCTCCAACACATCTTTGGGTGGAATTCATATTTATCGTGTAGCTTTTTCTACAATCCATCATACAGTTGCTACTTTATCTATTTGAAATTTGGGTTTCCTTAATGCCTGAACTGAATATTCAACCTGCTTTTTATTAGAAGATTTTAAGGAATCTTGAAGAGAGTGCTGTAAAAGGTTTTAACCCTGTTCACAGATCTAAACTCATATAATTTACGCTAAATTCAGACTGTTTGAAATAATCTCTAAAAGTCAATACTATTCCTCTGTTATGCGCAGTGGTGAAAAAGAAACAAGACCACATGAGTCATTGTCTTTAAGGAACTATTAACAGTTCATTCACTTTAAAGCATACTTCTCTGAAATAAAGGAAAAACAATGGGTTTATAGAATTCATACTCTAGAGCCAGGCAGAGGAGAATAGTGAAGTCAGAAAGTTGTTGCTCTTTACTTCTTTATTCAAATAAATAGGCAACTTTTCTTTTGAAAATCTCCAATTGGAATACTTAATTCAGTTGAAACATGTGAGAAGGTTATTCATTCAATGATTCTTTCTTCAAAAGTCATTTATACATCCAAAGTACTGTATCGGAATCTAGATATACAATGGTAAGCAAAAATGGACGTGGTCCCTGATCTTATTGAACATAAATTCTAGTGAAAAAGACAAGCATCAAAGAATAGTCACACAAATCGTTCTATTAATTTCCGGCTATAATAAGTGCTATGAAGAAAAATTAAACACAGGCTATACAGTAGGTCCCCTTATCCATGGTTTTACTTTCCACCATTTCAGCTACCTGCAGTCAACTGTGGTCTGGAAGCAGATGATCCTCCTTCTGCTTTATTGTCAGAAGGTCACTAGTAGCCTACTGCCATGTGTAGGGGAGGAAGACGTTTCCTCTACCTAATGTGGGTTCGTCTGGCTGGAGAACGAATTAAATTCACTTGAGACAGAATAGCAAGAGAAAATTAAACAAAGCTTTATGAGGACCATGGCCCGGGGCCTTTCTTCCCAAAGGAAGAAAGGGCATGGAAGAAGTGACGTATACAGAGTGGTTATATACTCCCAAACAGGATATTTCACATATGATTGAAATGTCCCTCCCACAACAGTCAGAAGGTTGCCCTGTAGGCACAGCGCTTGATGGTCTGCTATCTCGGAGGGGCGAAGCATGAGGCAAGTCTATTGTCTCCAGCTGGGGGGGGTCACAGGTGAGCACAGCAATCAGTTCCTAGCCTAAGGAAAGATGCTTAATCCTTAAAGAAATGCCAACATTGGGAGGGGGAGGGAAGTCAGTTACAGGAGGTTACCAGACAAGCACAATAAACAAATGCAGATTTAAGTCCTTGCCTTCCCCATTGATTAAGAGTTTCCAGAGACAAGGTCATCTCCTTTCTTCTTCCTGGTACAGAGAGGGAGGCACCTTTACAGATAGAGATTTACCTTACAAATGTAAATGTCTCCTAACAAAGGGCAAGCAAGTTCTGCTTGTCAGTTGCTTTCCTGTCTGCAAAGTAACTAGCCTCAAATAATCCTGATGCCAAAGAGACATATCTCGGGGTGGCCACTTCCAGTCCTCACACATGTCACAATACCTATGCCTCACTGCATCTCACAAATAGGCATTTTCTTATCTCACATCAACAAAAGAAGAAGGGTGAGTGTAGTATAATAAGAGATTTTGAGAGAGAGACCACATTGACATAACTGTTATTAGAGTATGTTGCTATAATGGTTCTATTTCATTAGTTATTGTTGTTAATCTCTTACTGTGCCTAATTTATAAATTAAAGTTTATCATAGTATGTATGTATAGGAAAAAACATAGTATATATAATATTTGGTGCTCTCTGTGGTTTCAGGCATAGAATGGGGGTCTTGCAATGTATCTCCCAAGGATAAGTGGGACTACTATGATTATATAGATGGAGAAGATTATGAGGAAATGATGTTTGTACTGAAATCTGAAAAAAAAGGAGTTTGCTATCTAAAGAGTATGAGAGGAGCAGAAGTGTATGTGTGAAGGGGCAGAAGCAGGGAAAAGCACCTCAAGACTCCTCAGAAGGCTAGTGGGCCTGGTGTGTGAAGAGGAATATAAGTTTCATTAGATGGGGCTTCAAGAGGACACATAGGTCAGATGCTGGGCTTTATTAATCATGTAATGGCATTTTGTCTTTATTTTTAAATAAATGATAAAATAGTGAAGGCTTTTAATTAAGGAGTCATAATTGCATTTATGTTTTTAAATTATTATTTTGGCTGCAGTAATGATATTGCAAGAAATCAAAAATGGTTGTAAGTAGATGAATTAAAAAGTATTGCAGAAGTCCACCTTGGATAAAGGATATTTTGTAAAACTGAATCAGTGCATGGATTTGAGATATATTTATGATGCAAATAAAATATGTTGTGGTGATGGACTGGTCAGGACTCTCTCTATTAATCGAGTTTGTCCAGAATCCAATCAGTAACATATTCTTGAATACTTGTTATGTGCCAGAACTGAAATGCAACCCTGAATGAGATGAATTCTTTGCTTCCAAAGACTTAGCAGTCTAGGAGACTAAACAGACATAAATGGCTATTATTTTTTTAAATGCAGTTTAATCAGCTTTTTTCTTAAATAGTTTTAGATAGTCCCAAATTAGCAATTAATTTTCTGAACATATAGAGATGTAGATATTTGTAAAGACTAAATAAAACAAACTCATATGTATCGAATTTAATAGCTTAGCTCTTAGGGTGCCTTATTTCCAGCAACACTCTACTTGGGAACATTTGCTAGTATTTCTCATTTAGCTAAGGTGATAAAACATCCTTAAACCCTGTGAGGCCAAATGTATGTTACCCCATGAGATTGTTCTAATGTTTGTAATAATATCTTATCACTCTCACTATGAACTCTTCCCAATAAGTAGATAAATAATAATTCAGCAAGCAATCTAGACCCATTATCTCCTCTCCCTTCTGTTTCATCAAACCTACATTTTGCAGCTTAGGCACTTAGCCAGAAGCCTATAAGATATCTATTACAGATTGTGCTTCGCCTCTTTATGACACTGTAAATCAGGCCCTTAAAGTGAGAAACATCATCATCATACGTTCAAAGTTGCTGATGAGGGTGAGCAGAGTCTATCATTTTAGAAGTATTGATTGCAAGAAACAGAAAGCAATTCAGACTAACTTAAGGGAATTTATTGGAAGGATTTTTGATCTCACAGTGGCCAGACCTAGTTAGAGCAGGAACAAGGCATGTTCCAGAAGGTCCTAGAGCAAGAAGTAGGAAATACAGCATTTGCCTATTGAAGACAACCTCATGAAGAGTACACTGGTGGCAGTGAGAACAGCACAGCCATTACATCTTCTCTTCAGGCAGAAATAACTAAAGTTGACAAATGTCTACTATGTGAGATGGGCTGCTTCTTGACAGGCCAGTTTGAGCAGAGTCCACAGAATGCCAGTACCTAGATGTAGTTAGCTGAATTCCAGGGTTTGATTTTTGACTTTACACAAATTTTAGATATTCGTAGAAAGGTAACTAGGCTCAGGGGAACAGTATTCTAACCAAATCAAGAATGATTATTTGTGCCCGGGGGTTGCATTGGAAGCTATGCTGAAAATGTCACAGTCTACTAGTACTGGCTCTGGCACCAAACAACCTGAGGTTCAAATCCGGCTCCATCACTTCCTAATTGTATTATCTTGCACAAGTCACTTAACTTCATTCTCAGTGTCCTCATGTGTAAAGTAGAGATGATTAGAGTTGTGTGAATATAAAATAGACAATATACACTAAAGTTTTAGCTCAGGGATGGAAAATTCTCCACGTTAAATAAATAAAATTTTAGGGTATTTTGCCAGCACCACCATAGTCATTGTTAACTTCATTATTTTATGTAGTGTGAGAACAGTGATTTTCAAATTACTTAGGGGATTAAATTATGAATCAGGAATAAACAATATTTGTTGGTAGTGAATTTTAGAAGAGAAAACCAGAATAACACGTTTGCAAGGAAAATTCATAACAATTATGGAAATTATAAATTACCTCATAGAAAATATCCACTAGAGGGCTATTACATCAAAATGACAAAATTATAGTTGTCTAGAAATCGGAGAATTTTCTCCCAGAAGATCTGCAGGAGAAATATATTCCAAGAGGCATCTTGGGATGTTTGTTAGAGACTTGAGGACTTTTATTTAAGAATTCCTTGTTTCTTATGGCATATGTGGCAGGCAATGGGAGTGATGGGTGTGACTTATTGTATTGGTTAAGAACGTGAACTCGAGAATCAGACTGCCTGTTCAAAGCTATACTTTGTCTTTCTAGTTGTTTAATCTTGGGTAAGGTAGTAAGTTCTCTAAACTCCTAGATCGTCTCTTCATTATGTTGATGGTTTCCTTTGCTGTGAAGAAGCTTTTTAGTTTGATGTAGTTCCATTTGTTTATTTTTTCTTTTGTTTTCCTTGCCTGGTCAGATATGGTACTTGAAAATATGTTGCTAAGACAAACGTTGAAGAGCTTACTGCCTATATTTTCTTCTAGAAGTTTCATGGTTTCGAGTCTTACATTCAAGTCTTTAATCCATTTTGAGTTTATTGTTATGCATGGTGTAAGGTAATGGTCTGCTTTCATTCTTTGGCATGTGGCTGTCCAGTTTTCCCAACATCATTTATTGAAGAGACTCTCCTTTCTCCGTTGTATGCTCTTGGCTCCCTTGTCAAAAATTAGCTGTCCATAGATGTGTGAATTTTTTCTGGGCTCTTGATTCTGTTCCATTCATCTGTGTATCTATTTTTGTGCTAGTACCATGCTGATTTCGTTATTATAGCTTTGTAGTATATTTTGAAATCAGGGAGTGTGACACCTCCAGCTTCGTTCTTTTTTCTCAGGATTCATTTGTCTATTCAGGGTCTTTTGTTGTTCCATATAAACTTTAGGATTCTTTCTTCTATTTATGTGAAAAATGTTCTTGGAACATTGATAGAGATTTCACTGAATCTGTAGATTGCTTTAGGAAGTATGGGCATTTTAATTATGTTACTTTTTCCCATCCAAGAGCACAGAATATCTTTCCATTTCTTTGTGTCTTCTTCAGTTTGTTTCAACAATGTTTTATAGTTTTCATGTACAGATCTTTCACCTCTTTGGTTAGGTTTATTCATAGATATTTTGTTCTTTTTGTTGCAACTGTAAATGGGATTGTACTCTTAATTTCTCTTTCTGCTACTTCATTGTCAGTGTATACAAATACAACTGATTTTTCTATGTTGATTTTGTATCCTGCAAGTTTACTGTATTCACTTATTATTTCTAAAAGTTTTTTAGTGGATTCTTTAGGGTTTTCTGTATATAAAATCATGTCATCTGCAAATAGTGACAGTTTCACTTTTTCCTTTCCAATTTGGACACCTTCTATTTCTTTTTCTTGCCTGATTGCTCTGGCTGGGGCTTCCAATAAGAGTGGTGAAAGTGGGCATCCTTGTCTGGTTCCTGTTCTTAGAGGGATAGCTTTCAGTTTTTCCCCACTGAGAATGATATCAGCTGTGGGTTTGTCATATATGACCTTTATTATGGGGTATTTTCCTTCTATACCCATTTTATTCAGAGTTTTATCATAAATGGATGCTGTATCTTGTCAAATGCTTTCCCTGCATCTACTGAGATGATCATGTGATTTTTATTCTTCATTTTGTTAATGTGGTGTATTACATTGGTTGATTTGCAGATATTGAACTGTCCCTCCTTCTCTGGAATAAATCCCAATTGATCATGGTGTATGATCTTTTTAATGTATTGTTGTATTTGATTTACTAGTATCTTCTTGAGGATTTTTGCATTAATGTTCATCAGTGATATTGTCCTGAAACAGAAAAATTTTTGGTGAAATAAGTTTAGGTCCTTATATCAAATTTAATTATTCGTTTGTGTGATATTTGTCAGAAGGTAAATCTCTGGTATAAGAGGGGGATCTTTGCCATGTTTAATTAATAAAAACAAAATGGGTTAAGACCATGAATTCAGAACGATATATATGGGTCAGCCAGAGGGAAAGAACAAAAGTTTGGAGGTTGGTTTCAGATACATAACAACAATAATAACAATAATAATCATTTATTTGAAAAAAATGTTTTCTTTCTTTTTTTCTTATTGAAATAAGAATGAGAAAAAGTAAGAACACATTTGGAGACCAAACATACAGGGCAAAGATCTCAAAAAAAAAAAAAAATCCTGAAATCTAAGTCTTTCCTAATGATCTTTACTGCAGGATAACTTGCCACATATGTGAAAATACAGTAAACGCTAATCACTGGCAAGACCAACCAGTTACTCTTTGGAGAGAAAACTGGGAAGAATCTCAAAATGCATAAAAAAGAGACTTTGAGAAATTAATTTTGGCTTGTAGGTAAGATTATTTTTATTAGGTCTCCATGCTCGGGAACAACTATGCATCGCAAAGCCCCTGGACCTCTCCCTAACATGTTCACACACAGTATAAACAATATGTGTGTGCATTTCTGTGGCTACTGAGTTCTTTTTGTGGCCTTTCCTGTGTGAAAAGCAAGGATGGGGCTAAGTTTCCCAAAGAAGTGACTTTGGAAATTCAGTTTGAATTGTTTTTAATAGCATTAATGTGATATCTAGATGTCTAAGAAAACTTAAACCCACTCAATCATTTAGGTTAAGGCAGTAGAATGAGTCAAAAATTGCAAAATACCTGTACATCACCTCTCACTACTTAAAGACATTGTAGTCAACACTGATTATGAGAACAGTGGAGGGGCTGGCCCTGTGGCCGAGTGATTAAGTTCACACCATCAGCTTTGGTGGCCCAGGGTTTTGCTGGTTTGGATCTTGGGTAGAGACCTAGCACCACTCATCAAGCCATTCTGAGGCAGCATCCCACATAGCAGAATTAAAAGGAGATACAACTAGAATATACAGCTATGTGCTGGAGGGCTTTGGGGAGAAGAAGAAGAAAAGAAAAAAGATGGGGAGTATTTCTAGTTTCTTTATGTTCAGTTAAAAATCCAGGATAGTATTTTCAGGGAAATAAAAAGAAAGTGATCTAAAGTTCCGCTAGAAGAATAATAAGGTGCTACTGGCCAACACAGTTTTGGAAAAGAGTAACGATAGTGTTTTACCTTGAAGATATTAAAATAGTAATTATATTGTCTTGTGCATATTTATTTTATGATACTTCTTTTGGTCTCTTCTGTAAGTATGAAATGTTTCATAATTAAAATGAAAAATAGAGTGTTACCATTAAAAGCACAAACAATTTAATGGTATACAGAACAGTTCAGATCCAGGTAAACACAAATACTCTGTATTGGATAAAGGCAGTGTCATAATCACTAAGGGAAGATAGTATTATTCAATTTTTGTCACTAGCACAATTGGGCAAATACTTAAGGAAACATATGTATAATTTGATCTTCACTCTCAGGCAAATTCTAAAGGATAAATAAAGTCTATGTGAATAAACACACACAATAACACAACAATCTTTATTTTATAACAATAAAAGACATGGAATACATATAATTACGCAATAGACAACCCAATTAAATGTGCATTTCAGAAGTTGCAGAAGAAATAAATCTTTTATATCTGAATATGCGAATTTATCAGGTAACCTATAAATTCAATAAAATGGGAAAAATATGCATGTAAAATTATAGAGGAATGACAAATAACTAATAAATATATTAATACAGTTAACCTAATTGTGAAGCAAATAAAATAAAGTTATAATAATAAAATGTAATTTTTAAATTAACTAAAGTTGAAAAATATAATAATACTCAATATTGGTAATTGTATGTTAGTTGTACACCATATTCCTTTATAAGAACGTAACTATTCACAAAAATTCTTGGAAAATATTACATTTTCTATTAATTTTCATTGGAAAATGAGTTTCATCCTTCAATTCTTCAAGTCCACCTTAAGAGACACAAACTAATGGAATAATTAGAGAATTAAACAGCAGCAATGTTATACTTTTTAAGGGTGATTTATATACAAGAAGAGGCTAGATCTGCAGAGCTTTGATGGGACCTCAACATTCTTGGGAACTGCAGTTCTTTCTTCAATATTAAATATTTCTAAAGGGTAGTGCTGAGCTCTTTGGAAAAGGGACTCCTCGTATACTGTATTTGTATCAGACCCTTGGCTGTCGCCACCCACTTCTACAGACTTCTGTCTCATACGGGACTTAGGCCCTTCTTCATCCCCCAAATATAAATAAATTAAAATATTAAGGTTCAGAATAGGTTATGATGATGTGAGTATAACAGAAAACACGACAAAGCAGAAATAAATTTGGACCACATCTAGATATGGCTATTTCCAGGGTCCATAGATTAACCTCCTCTGTGGTGTTACTCACCAAGGATTTTTCTTCTCTCTCCTGCTTTTGCTGTTACTTTTAAGAGCAAGTTCATCTTGACCATATCTCAACTTCCCAAATGCCCAGAGTCTGATATCTGATACCTACTCCAGTGTTTTTAGCCTCAGTGAGAGTTAATTTTGAATGCATTTTAATAATTCTTATAATTATTTTGAATATATTTTATATTCAGAGGGTTTTCATGATAGGGAATCTGTTGATCATAATTTATTTATTTTGTTTTCTTATTACTACACATCAGGTAGAAAAGCCAGGTAATATGTATATCTTAATAATTCATATCCTTTATTTTCATTGTTTACATTTTCATTTTTAACTCCTTTTAAGACCACATTAGATGGGAAATAATAATTGTGTTAGCCAGAATCATTGACTTACTCCTAGTTTACTAACAGCATTACTAATATAGTGTTCTTCCCAAGAGTATATTCCTAGCACATCTGACGGGACTGTACCTGGGAATACACACAACCAGCGCCCCATGACTGACACGTAAGAAAAATTCAGTAAATATTTTAAAGAGATGAATGGAAAAGCAAAATTGTTCTCTTAGCTCATAGAACTTTTTACTTTTACCATTTTAAAATCTCCTACTAAGCTTAAAAAATTTTATCTTCTTTTCCCCATATACTGTATGTATCCCAGATTCTACATCATATTATATGAATGTCATATAAAAGCACATGTTGGACCACAGTACTTCCAAAGACTTTGGACACATCAGCATTCTAAAGCCACTGTGTGTCTGCCTGCTGCTGTTCCATCTGATGAATCTGAGCCCATATCGTCCATGTAAGTCAGTTTGTATTTTGAGGTGGTGTATCTACACATGCAAGGCTTCTGTACTTAACTTTTCTACATTTCAGTGTATTAACAACAATATTAATATATTGTTAAATTAGAAAGGTTTCACTCAGCTATATGTGTAACTATTTATACAAATTACACTGATAATTTCACCCAAGGATGTATTTTTAGTTGGCTCCCACTTATATATAATCTCTACAAAGAAACAATTACCATGTGACAGGCCTCTAAAACAATGATATTTATACATTATGCTATAGTCTGGAATGTGCCTGTTAAGTATCCTCTTCTTATTACTAAAACCCATAGGCATTTTCTTGTTCATATTCCTGAGAAACTAATTGGTCCAGCTTTTCTTTTCAAGCCAGACCACATAACGGACAGGGACCAAAAATCAGCTCTGGCTAGAGGTTCTATGTGGTGAAACAAAATAAAACAAAGGATGACCACCTACAGCTGTGCCTGGAAAGATAGAAAGCAAAAGTAATATTTGTAGGAAACATTTATCTCTTGCATGCATCAAGCTTTCTTCTAAGCATGCATACACACAGCCACACACACACATATTTAATTTATTTAAACTTATGATGTAGATACTGTTACTACCCATATGTTAGAAATGAGGAAACTGAAAGACAGAAAAATTAAGATACTTTATCAGTGGTACACAAGATTTTGAACAATGTTACACAGTAGTAAGAAGTGGAGTTATGATTTAAACCCAAGCAGTGTTTTCCCACAATCCATAATCTAACCAACATGTAGTATTTTCCGTGCTACCCCTGAAGTAGACACTGAGAGTGTAGTGTATGACCTACATCTTTAGTTCATAATGTTTATACAACGCATAGCACCGTGTCTAGAATGAACACTCAACTAACACTCTCTTTACCTTTATCTTGCTCTACTATATGCAAAAATAGCATCTGCTTTCTGTTCAGAGACTTTAGGTTACTAGTACTAGGTACTCTAGACTGTCAAGCAAAAATCTTAGCAAAAGCGTTAAACTTAAAAAGTGATTTCTGTTCTTAATATAGTGGAGTAATATATGAGAAGATGATCACAGCTATTTGCCTGGAATGTCCAAGTTTGCAACTATTACTTGTTATGATTATTAATAGCATCCATTTCTTGCTCAAAAAAGTATTCTAATTTGGGGGATAGATTTTATGGTAATCCAACCATACTGAACTACATATACACTGAACTATATACACAGTGCTATTGACTGAATTGTGTTCCCCCAAAATTCATATGCTGAAGCCTTGCCCCCCAATGTGATGGTATTTGAAGGTGGGGCCTTTGAGAGGCAATTTGGTTTAGATGAGGTCATGAGAGTGGGGTCCTCATGGTGAAATACGTTCCCTTATAAGAAGAGACACCAGAGAGTCTGCTCTCTCCACGAAGGGAGGACACAGCCAGAAGGTGAGAGAGCCAAGAAAAGAGCCCCTACCAGAAACTGACCATGCTGGCATCATGATCTTAGACTTCCAGACTCCAGAACTGTGAGAAAATAAATTTCTGTCTTTTAAGTCCTGTCTATAATATTTTGTTATGGCAGCCCACACTGACTAATCTACATAGCATCAAAATATTATTATATACATTGTATGAAATAGTAATAAATTGCATACTAATTAAATTGTATGCATATAACATCTAATTTGCTTTATTTGACCAACTAGGATAAAATATAATGTTTGGTCCTAAGTTATCCTTTCTAAACTTTGGTTTTAGTTTAACTATAAATTTAAAATTCCTAAGCCTAAGGGCAACATGAGATAAATTTATATCACAGTTATTTTTTCTAACCTTAAATGTTGCTCTTCCATGATGGCAAATTTTCTTTTAATTTAATCTTAATTTTGATTGCCACTAATATGAGCAATCAAAATTTAGTTCCAAAACATTTTAAAGATAATTTCTAAATAATTTGTCAGTTGTTATTTTAATGGACAAAGTAAGGAAATTAAATCAGATATTTTTGTGTTTGATATATTTTACTTTTTATTATATATCAACCTCAATTCTCCCAATCTTTGAAAATGTTTATTTTCACAGTTTAAGAGGGAAGAAAGGATCTGTTTAATATAAATTGAAAGATTAGTTGCCATCAATATGCAAACTAAATACACTGAATTCTACTGTAAATGTTAAAATGTACACAATATTCTTTGTCATCCAGGTTGACAAGTTGTTCATTTGTTTGTGTTGTAACCATTTGGGTCTGTTGAGAATTTAGTGGGTCCACTGCTATCGCCAAGTGTATAAATCTCACTTCAGCAGTTCAGCTCTCTGGGCTACATCCGTTCCTATATTCCTGACTTCACTGTTCAGCATCTATCTTATTATACCATAACATATTGAATAGACAATCATATATACATAAGTATAGCCTCTTTCTTATACAATGTGATGATCAGGAAAAAGCATTGCTGTAACTGTGAGAAGCAAACAGAAGTTTACAGGCTATTCAGTTTTGACAAGAGTTTTATTTCCTCCAAAAAAAGATTATATAAATGATAATTTATATTGTTCATAGGTGTCCAAATATGCCTAAATCTGTATATTTCAAATAAAGAGCCCTTTTGTTTCCTGGAAAATCCAAAAATAATTACAAAATAACCTTATACATTGATTAGAAATGTCATTCACTTTTAAAGCACATAAAGAATTTTTTTTCTGTTTCTTCTCTCATAAATATGAGAGTAATGTTATCCCATCAGTCTCTCAGACAATATAATCGGTGAGAATGTGTCTGGAGATAATTTCACTTAGGTGGTTCTGCCATTTATGCTATAACTTCAGACACTGAAGAATATGTGTACATATATATATATATATTCAACACTCAAAATTATATTAGCTTCATTGATAATGCCACAAATGAGACACTATGTTATCACTTGAACCAACAACATCCGAATTCCTAAAATGCCTTTTGAAATATTTCAGTTAGTATTTGTATTCCCAGGACATCAACTTTATATCACAATACTTGATGTTTCTTTCATTTCATAGGCGTGTATGTGTTTTGTTGGGCGTAGAGAAGCATAAGAGGGAAAGTAACAAAATTTGTATATATAATGGCAATTAGATTTGACATTAAGAATTAAAATGATAATATCAAAAGACAGACTGTCTGATTATAAACCAAGTAAAGTCAATAATAACTATATCGTAGAAACATATGGCATTGGGCATAGTTAATATTTATTTCATAACTCATTTTTTATAATTTGTATTTCATTGTCACTTTTAAATAAAAGCAATATTTTATTTGCATGTATTCTTCTCTGTGTTAATGTGTTTTTTTGGTAGTGGTTGTTAAATTCAAGAATTAGCAGATAATGAAAATAATTATAGTTAATATTCAATAAATAAATCCTCAGTTGCAGTGTTAATTGCTTTGCTCATGGTCTTATGTTAACAAATAATTGTCTTACTATAATTTCACTTTAATGTACCTTAAAAAATGAATATAAAATTTTGCTAATATTTTGTTATAGGGAAAAAAAGCTCAAACAGTTGCAAAACAAACCAGCATTTTATAATTGTTAAATTGACATTTCTTCTATGGTCGTTTGTATTACTATGTGCTGTTTATGGATTTTATAAAAATAACAATATTTAACATAACCACATACATTATTTGAAAGACTTAACCATCAGAATGTGTTAAATTTCATTTAAGCAATTTACACGCCCAGCATCAATAAATGTGGGGGATTACTTAGGCCTAGTATTAGAGAAGATTGATTTTCTTACAGATTTTAAGGGAGCTGAGATAGGCACAAGAGTTTTTAATCTATTCCTCCCTGCCTCTTCTCCCCTTCTCTGCTAAGGATCTGACATTATGGATAAAATTGGCTAGATTCTAATGACAGATATTACAAAAAGATTTTAGATTTTCCTTTTTTTCTTCTGCCTTGCCAGTAAAGTGTCTTATAACATCACTGTTTTTCCTCCCTTCTCCATCCATCTGACTGAAACACAGATTCCCTGATATCTAACATTTAGGTGATTTAGAAACATCAAAAGTACATCTTGAATTTTTAATAGGAAGTGTCAGTTTTCTATATTAGAAAGTCATGGACTAACAAAAGATAAGACCAAGCCCTGGGCATTATACGATTTTGTGATGTGTCTCTCCCTCCCTCTTTGTTATGTGTAGGGTGACCTGGGACAGTCTTGGTTTATGTCTGCTACCACAGTATAATAATCCCCCCTTTCATTCTCAAATGTCTCCCAGTTCAAAAGATAAATTATATGGTCTCTCTGTTTATCTGAAATGTAGTAGGGATGGGAATGGAAGCAACTCAGAGGAGCCTGGAAAAAGTATCTAATAGTAGCCCATAGGAACTCTTTCAAAATATACCTCTTAGAGTTGGGCTTCAACAGGGCTCCCACGCAGAGTGAAGGATGTGTAGTCAATATTAACCGCCAGGATGTTATGAGCAAAAAAAGGACCACAGTTCTTTATTATATTATGACTTTCAAGAGTCACCCTCGTCACTTGGCTCCTGAAATAGCTACAAAGGAATTTGAAATTTGCTTTTGTACAATCAAGTAATATTTATATTTACGTATTTAAATTAAATTGAATAATGCTGTTAATCTATAATCATTTTAAAATATCCACTGTAGAGCAATCTTTCAGTAAGTAAAAACAGGTAAATTAGTATAACGACACGGCCACTAGAAGCAGTGGATGAGGAAAGGCTCTTTCAAAAGTTGGGGGGAGGACTGAGACTCTGAATCAGGTTCATTCTGGAAAAGGAAGTTCAGAATGTAAATGTGCTAAACAGGTCAAAAATTAAAACACAATTTTTCTACAGAAAATGGTAATTTTTACTCAGGTTAAGAAACACCACTCTAACTATAATTCACTTTGTAATATTATTTATTAAGAACCTTTTATACACAAGTTCTTCTTCAGGGCACCAGGCAGCTTGGGGGACACATATATGATTGCTGTCATTTTCAATATTGCAGTATAGTCAAGCAGGCAGGCGATAAGTGAGTAAGTAAACTAATGGTTATATACCCGGAAACTGGTAAGTGTAATCAAGGAAAAGAGCAGGAAGCTATTTATAAAAGACAACAAGAAAAGATGTACTGCTCTCTGGTAGTAGACAGCTCCAACTTGATGGGGCTGCCACATGAGTAGGCCTGTGGCTCATAATTACAGTTAGATTTCTATCCTCTTAACAACAATGATTTTTTTCAGCATCAGGCACATGACCTAAGGAAGAAAAATCACTCTTCTATCTGAGAAATGTATTACTTATTGGGAAAGGTGTGCTGCCCTTACTTTGAAATCATGAGCTGCAAGGATGGCTAAGCCTAAATCTACTGGTGGGCATATTTTCCACCACATAAAGAAAACCTTCCTAAGAAAGTTCCCATCACATAAGAGGGTAAAGGTTGGAGATGGAGAGACAGCTCTGACGACATGGTTGTGAGTATGCTTGTTTTCTCTACATACAGCTGGTCTTCAACTTGGCTTCACTCTTTGAATTTCTCGGTTATATGACACAGTGAATCCTCATTTGATTTACACTAGTTGGAAAGTTGAGCTTCTGTCATTTGCAACTAAAGAATACTGACATTTTTCAGAGATATAGGAAAACAGATTCTAGATTTGTGTTTAATCTTGGAGACCTCTCCTACATTTTTTCATTTTAAATAATTACATATTTATATTTCAATATTCTTGGGAGTATAGAGAGAGATGCTTTTTAAAAAAAAATTGGGACCACTTCAATACCTGAATTCCATCTAAGAAAAGCAGCATGAATTGAATTTTTTAAAAAACGAAAAACTTCATTTGTCTGAAGAACTTGTAATGATCTCTGGAATTGTACCACATACTCAAATAAGTACTAAACCAGAAATGAAACAGTCTCGTAATTCTCAAGAAGTCAAAGTATGTAAGTCTCTGTGTGAAAAACACTAAAACTTCTTCCATGGGAGCTGAAGGACACCTGAGTTGGTGGCAAGTTGAATCCCTAAGTGGCCAGATGGTGAGAGTAGGTTAACTTCCAGTAAAGGCAAATTCACAGAGGAGAAAGCTTCCAGAGAGATGAGCAGGAATCTCTTTGGAGTAAAAGGTGTTACTGACTTAAGTTCCGATCACTTTAAAAGGGGATCATTCTCTGTAAGTAAAACAGGGAGCTTCAAACAAATAGAAAAAAATATCAAGATGTCAGTCTACACAGTATTACTGGAGCTTTGGTGCTGGCATACCAATGGGGAGTAGTGGGAGCAGGCTATCCAGGCGGAGTGGAGTATTGCATCACTGACCTGGCTTAGCATTGTTGAGCATCATGATAATCAAAGTGGGCCGATTTTCAGTACGGTTTATTGCAAGTTTTACAAATTGTCTTTGGACAATGCACTTCCTTTTTGCCTGCAGTGGGAACAGAACACTCCAACACCCCACATCCTTGGTACACTCTCAGCTTAGCTAATGTTGATAAAACTGTAATTATTGATCAGGTAAGAAAAGGGACTTCCAGTCTTCTTCACTGGTACAGAGAGTCCTAGGAGAGAAGGCACAACTACAAAATGTCGTTATAGACCTGTGTACAATTTCTCTCTGTTCGTTAACATAACAGCACAGGAAAAAAACACAGTCCTCAACACCAAGGAAAAGCAATAGACTGAGGAGTACTTCCTGAGATGCAAAGACTGTGGTGATGGTACTTTTGCCACTCAGATCTGCCTGTATAAATCCCACAAATCTATTCTTTTTCTACTGCATTCTTAAACAAAGTGACTACAGATTACACGTGGCAGGTGCTGGCCTTTCAGAAGCTTTTGTCCCCTATACATCTGGATGGGAAGTCTGGCCAAGATGAAGGTGACAGCCAAAATAACTGAAGACTTTGCCACCTATCAGTATTCCCCCAAAACTAACCTCACACACTAAAAGTTATAGCCATTACTTTCGAGTGCTGAGATTATGGTAGATACTGTTCTAAGAGCTTAAAATATTTTCTAATTTAGTACTTATAAAAATGCAATGGCGATATTATTATCCCCATGTTAAAAATTATGACTGAATCAGAGAGAGAATAAGAATTTTATTAAGTCTCAGGTAGTATATTATTCTCCTAAGGCTTCCTTAACAAATTATCACAAACTGAGGGGCTAAAAAGCAACGGAAATTTATTCTCTCACAGGTGTAGAGGCCAGAAGTCTGCATCAAGGTGTGAGCTGGCTTGGTTTCTTCTGGAGGCCCTCCGGAAGAATCCATTCCATGCCTCCCTAGAGTCTCTGCTGGCTGATGGCAATCTTTGTATTCCTGGGCGAGTGCTGCCCTCCACTCTCTGCCTCATCTTCATATGGCTTCACTGTGTGTCTCTGTATCTCAAAATTAGGGCTCACCCTAAATCCAAGATACTTTCGTCTTGAGATTTTTTACCTTAATTATATCTTCAAGGACACATCCCAAATTTGACCACCTCCTGAGGCTCCAGGTGGACACGAGCCCAGGCAGTCTACGCCAAATTTGCCTTCTAATCACAGTGTTAATCGTTGTTAAAATCTTGCGTGGCAGCTTTTTGCATGGTCTCTAATGGAATACTTCACTGGCTTTCATAAAGCTATCTTTTGCAGGGTATCTCAATAAGCTAAAGCTGTGACAGTAAACCTCCGGGAAGCAATTTTGCAGGTGCAAGACAACAGGGCCCAGGGATGCAGCTGTTTGATTCCTTGACTTAACTGAAGGAAAAGAGAGACTAAGTCATAGAATTGTTTCTATGTCTTTCCAACAATCCTTTATCCTCATTACTTCCCTCATTTAGAAGGAAGTTGGAGAATGCTAAGTGTCAACTGTTTATATTTCAGCTTCAGCAAAACGCTAATTATGTTCCCTGTTTATTTTCCTTTTAAGCTATATAACTTCTCTTTCTTTTCCTTTTATAATTTATTTAACTATTATAGGCATTAACCCATTAAAAAATATCTTCAATCCTTTGACTTTTAAATTTATTATATTTAAATTTTTCTTTTCATTTGGATCTAGTTACTTTTCTTCATCTTTTTCATCAGAGTCATAATTAGATTTATAGTTTCTTTCTGTATTTTCCGGGTTTGTATTTGAATATTTGTACAGTTTGTGAGAATCTAAAATTTTCTGTCTTTTCTAGTTGCCCCAAATCATTAAGTGAATAATTATTTTCCAATGAATTTAATTTCTACACAACATTAAACTTAATAATTGAGCGTAGTACAGATTTTATATAATACTATTAAACTGGGTTTAATTTATAATATGGATTTTAAATTGGATTTAATTTGTAATGCAGATTTTAGGCTTTTTGTGAGTAGGGGCTATGTTAACATTCCTCAAAATTCTCCGGAGTTCATAAAAAAGTACCAAAGATACACTAAATTTGGATGGAAAACATTTATCTGGATATTGTCACATTTATTTTTCCAGATGAAATTTAGAATATTTTCTTTTAGACTCCAGTAGCCTCAACCCAAAAGCATGGGTCGGAATTAAAATTTTATTTGATTTTAATTAGAATGGTGTTAAAATTATAGTTTATTAGGGAGAAATGTATATCCTCATACTGTGTCACTCCATTTGCTTTTGTTTGGTTTGTTTTCTTATATTTTAGTACATATATGAAATTCGGCATGCAAATAAATAGGTTGTAGTAATATAAATTCTATAGTCTTCCTAAGTTAAACCCAGATAATTCATACTTCTGTTATTGTAAATGGGCCTTTCTATTATACTATACAACTATTGTTCCTAGTAATACCTCTAATAGCTTTTCAGTTAATTGTTAAGAAGAAAATTTTTCAGTAATTATGCCATTTACACAAATAGTGATAAGCTAATTGAATTGACCAGTGCTACAATAAATAATATTTAATGGTGATGACATTAGGGATCCTTGTCTTCTTTCTGATTTTAATAGGAATCCCTTTTAATCTTTCCCCTCAAATATGATATTGGCTGTCAACAAAAATTTTGCTATTTTAAATCTGGTTAATAAAGCAACTAAATTATGCTACTAGACAATTTTTAAACTCTGAAATGCACTATTAATACTCATATTTTTTTTCTCTTTCACTCATTAATAAGGAGGCTTACTTATTAGATTCCATTGTTGAACCTTCTTTTTTTCACCCTAGGGTAAATCTTGTAGGATTTATAAAATAAACCCTGAATGACTTTGTTATATCATTCTTAAAATGTGCTTCAGATTTTAATTTGCTAACTTTCATTTTAAATGTTTGTATGTGTATTATTCAGCAATATTAGAGTGCAGAGTTTTTTAGGTGCTCTCATAGTTGGGTTTTGGTGCAAAGTTTGCATTAGCATTCTGAAATTAACTGGAGGATTTTCTTTCCTTCTTTATGCTTTAGAACAGTTAGACTAATGCAGATAGTATTACTTTTTGAATGTTCAAACAAATTTATCTGTGTAGATACCTGGAACTAGTGTGGTTAGAGAGGGTTAATATTTGACAAACTTTATATTACCACATGATTATTCATTTATTTAGGTTTTCTATAATGTCTTGTAATGTATATTTTCTTTCAAAAATTTATACTGATTTCCAAATTTATCTTGTATTTGTTTACAAAAATAATTCTTTTAATTATTTCAATTTTCTTTCTGTGGTGACATAGACTTTTCATGCATAATTTGTGTTTTGATTCCTATTTTCTTCATTATGTTTTAGTGATTTCATTTTCCAAAAGATTAGTTTTTTAGAAACATTTTGTATTTAAAAAAATTAATAATGTGACATTATATCAGGGCAATTATTCCACATCTGTTTTTAGAGCTGGTTTGATTGGATTCTACTTCTTGCAAACAAATTATTCCTAAGACAAACTGCTTTCTCTTTTTTTATCTATTAGTTTAGGAAATATTTGATCATCTTTTATTGAAATTGCCAGGGTTCTTAAATTTTTAGAAAACTTTACAGGAATAATTCTTTTTTAACACAATATGGCATTTTAAAAATATACCTGCTTGTGTCATTTACATGTATTTCTTAATTGATTTATTCTTGCGTTTATCATCTTTTTGTTTTTTTTAAAGATTGGCACCTGAGCTAACATTTGCTGCCAATCTTTTTCTTTTCTTCTCCATCTTCTTCTTCTCCCCAAAGCCCCCCGCTACATGGTTGTATAATCTAGTTGTGAGTGCCTCTGGCTGTGCTCTGTGGGATGCTGTCTCAGCATGGCCTGATGAGCGGTGCCCTGTCCGCTCCCAGGATCCAAACTGGCGAAACCCTAGGCCACCAAAGCAGAGTGCGCAGACTTAACCACTTGACCACCGGGCCAGCCCCACATTTATCATCTTATTTATTATTTTCTGTTTTAATGTTTTCCTTCTTTTTATTTTTGCTTTTTTGAGCTATGGAAATTTTTTTATTTCTCTCTATCATTTCAGTTGAAACATAAGTTATTCTCAAGTATTTATGCAACATACATAAACTAAATTTAAAAATTAAGTTCTATGTATAAAAAATAATTTGAGGATTGATAGCCCTACTACAAAACTCTCCTTTCACTGTATACAGCTGTAATACACAGGGATGGGTCCTAAGTCATCTTAGAAATTACGTGACCTTTTTAGTTGGTTCTAGGACAGAGCCAAGATTCTCTCAGAAATTTGAAACATCAGCAGTGATGAGCCGTGTTAATATGAGGTTGGGCTCTAAAATCAGTTTCTGTGAATCTCTACGTGTAAGATATGCTTTGTCTTTGTTTCTGTGAGGATACGCTGCTCCTGATCCTAGCGAAGGCCACTGTGCACTTGCATAATGCATCCACGGCCTTCAAGTCACAGAAGGATTTCATTTGTGTTTTAATCCCTGCTCTGTTTTGTATCACCATTTTTACCCTCATGAGTGGCTTATTTTCATCAGAATGAAACCAACTTCAATATCGCTCACACTGAAAAATTTCACAGACAAATACAGCATCTTATCACTATAGTCTCCTCCAAGTGCTGCACTGATTCCACTCAGTTGACAGGAAAAATGTACCCTTTGTTCACCACTGTATCCTTAGCACTTAGTGGAGCTCCTGGCACACAGTAGGAGCTTAACCTAGTTTTGTTGATTAGATAAATAACCTGAAGACTCCTGGTTCCTTGTTCTTGTCAAATGTTGAGAATGCTCAGGTGTTAATTCCAAAAATTATGTTTTCCCTGCATAGTCAAAATCAGTTTCTGCATGTTATCTTTGTTAATGAAAAAACAGCCAGCTAACACTTTTTTTCCACCTCTCATATATCCAGTTTTCTAATTTAGGCCAGCAGTTTGTTATTGATAATCATTTCTAAATATTATAATGTGTGTGTGTTCATGTTTTTAACATGTGTATGTGACTTTATAACCACTCATGACTAAGTATTTCAGATTTAATTTTATATCAAAATGACTTTAATGTTAATTCATAAGACATTTTTATAGAATATGCTTGTAATGATTATTTTTATTTAATTTTGGTTTCTGTTTTTTCATAAACATCTGTGCAGAAATTTTCTTTTATTTTTATGTCACTTGAAATTTTTCTGTTCTATTTGTTTATTTTCCTCTTCAAATATATTAATTATCTATGTAATATCTCTGTTGTCTGGTCTCTGTGGCTATCATCTCTTTGACAATCTTTATTTCAAATTTTTTTTTTTCTGGCATCCTATAAGATTTTCCTAGATTATACTTCACCACTCTGATCTGATGTTTGACAGAATTAATTCTATTCTTTGTTGAATATAGTTTTATTTATATTATGATACATTTGTTTCCCAAAACTCTTTTCTCTGACAAATTATTTTTATCCAGTTTCCTAGTGGTTTATGCAAGAAGTGACTTGATCTTTTCCTTTTCCATCCTCTTCCCCATATCTGAGGTAACTCACCTAACATTTCCCAAAATAAACACATAAACACATAGATTCTTTCACTTTCCAAAAGAAATATTTTTGTACCAATTGCTTAAAAGCTATGGCCTTCTCAGATTACCTTTTGTTTTCCAACTCTTTGTAGAGACATGAGTATAGCCTCTTCTACAACACATATCTCAGTGAAAGACTTGTCATAAATTACCAGTGACAATCACTCTTAGCACCAAGAGACAATAAGTATGTAAACCAGAGAATATATAATAAAAGAGAATCAAGCCCAATCACACTTTTCAAGAGAACAAGATTTACACGTTTATATTAATTTCATCATTTGTTATTATTGATTCAATTTCTCTAATAAAAAATCACATTTTAACATTTGTCCATTGGACCAACAATTTGTGAGCTTTCCATTAAGAAATAAGTAAAGAATTTTTTCCATATACTTAAGGCTTTCTGTAAAGAAGGTTCAGAGATTGAGAGATTGTAATTCAAGATCTTTATTCTTCCAGTGTATAAAAGTGAATATATCCACTTAAACACACATATCACTTTTTATTTTGAAATTATTCATGAGAAATTTGAAATTTCTTAATTGAGGCTGAAATGTTATGAACTATGTCTAAAATATTAGCATGTAAATTTCATTAAAGTAACCTTCTTAAGGGTCTGGCTGGGTAGTGCAGCAGTTAAGTTCACACGTTCACTTCAGCGGCCCAAGGTTTGCCGATTTGGATCCCAGGTGAAGATTTGGCACTGCTTGTCAAGCCATGCTGTGGTAGGCGTCCCACATAGAAAGTAGAGGAGGATGGGCACGGATGTTAGCTCAGGGCTAGTCTTCCTCAGCAAAAAGAGGAGGACTGGCAGCAGATGTTAGCGTAGGGCTATCTTCCTCAAAAAAAAAAAATAACAATAATAATAACCCTCTTGGATTCAATTTAGTAACCGACCTTATTCTGTAGATCAGAATGTGGGAGCACTTAATCACGTGAAAACATCTGAGAACAGGAGTTCTATCTAAACGTTCTTTGTGCTTCTATTGAATGATGCATAATACTTTTCTTTAAAAAAGTTAAACACAATTTTTAATGAGCAAATATGAAATGCACAATTGACTATTTCCATAACACTTTACAAACTATAGGCAAAGCATTTCATCATAATTTTGTCAGTACAATATATGGGTAGATCTGCTTACAGCTCGGATATCATGAAGACTAACAGGGCTGTAATTTTAAAAAGTTGGGCACTCCTTAGAAAACACACTCTATAAATATATAAACATCATTTTGACTAATAGGAAATCAGTTGCCATGGTAGCTTTTCAGGAAATATAATCTTTGTCTTCAAAGCGTGTTACTGACTGAGGTGTTTTTAAAATGTAGGTCATGTGAAATTGGTGATGTTAGACCTCACTACAGCCACTTGCTTTTATAGAAGATTTATTTGAGGTATGGAATTCACTCAGGGATGGTGACTGCTTTTGTGCACCGACTCTGTTAAAGCTTCCACAAGTGCCTTTTACTGTTAAAACTTACACTGTAAAATGTACACATAGACTAAGAATTCTAGTGGGTGGATTTATAGTAAAGGTGATCAATGTCCATTTTAAATAGCTTTTGAAATCATAGGCAATAAACTAACCATTAGGTATGAGTTAGATAATCTATGCTTTTCTCAATCTTTGAATCCAATTTGCACGTGTATGTGTGTATACATAATATTTTGTATTTCCATACACCAGTCAGATTTGACAGAGCAATAGCCATGGTTTTCTCTGATTAAAAAAAATCATGATTTCTATATTGATAACATAGTTGGTAGTGATTACATATTAAAAATATATTAAAGGCCTTTAGTTTTTCAAAGTGGCACTTATTTCACAGCTTGCAATGTAGTGTTCTTCCTTTGTATTTCTCTTCTATGGTTAAGGGTAGAAAGGAATTTAGATATTCTTATTCAAAAATCTCCAAAGCCACAAAATTGTTGCTATTTGGCATAACATATTTACCCTGTTTAAAAAAAGTTATTCAAGACAAGCATCTATGTGACAGACACCACACTGGGTACTAAGGATCTGCTGTAATCATCCCCTAGATCAGGAGCACACAATTGATTGGACCAGAAAATTCCAAGAACAAACAAAAGTGTAAATTTCATACAAACATTGAGTGTTTTTAAAAGTATCATAGGAAAATCATATAGTTGAATCCTAGGTAGATGTTATCAGGAAACCCTTCTCTGTCACAATTTAAGAATTAGAGGAATTACTTACCTGCATTGGGAGTAGGGAAAGCAAAAGTAGGGAAAGAGAGAAACAGGTTGTAGGTAGAAGGAGGGAGAAGGCATTCCAGGAAGAAAGACTAACATGTGCAGACATGACATGGTAAAGGAAGCGAGAAAAAATAGCATCTATAATGGCATGCTTGGGGTTCCGTTTAGCTAGTACAAGAATGTTCTCTATGGGAAAGGAAGTCAGAGGCCAAACCCTGACACAAGTATTAAAGTTTTTTTCCTTGCCAGAGTCTTGATTTGAAATGTCTTTATCAATTCCATGAATCTTTCAATTTATCTCTGGAGTTTCTGAATTAAGTGCTTTGATCATAGGCATGATTTCCTTGTCTCTGTTTATTCAACTTAAGTCTGCCAAAGTCTCCTAGGTGGCGATGGTGTTCTTAGATCTGAGATCACAGATCTGAGATGACACTGCCTTCATCATTCCATTTATTTTCTTGCCTAGAAAGAGGTGTTCTAGTTTTCTTTCAAAAATCTGATGAGGGCTCTTCTCTACCATGGCATGCTGTAGATGGCGTCCTTTACTTGTGTGTAGTTGTGTTTGTGTGTGTGTATGAGAGAGAGAGAGAAATATCTATTTGGATCACTGCAGAAAATAGCAGATTGAAAGCAATACTGCCAGAAAGCAATGCCAAAGCAATTAGGAACAGTAGTATTCTACTCCTCTTTCCAAACCAAAGGTTAGGAGAGGCATAGAGAGAGATGAAAAAGATGGGTAATTAGCGGCTACCTATAAGAATATAGAGTATTAATAGGTCCATAATGAGATCTCAAAACTGAAAATGCTGACTACAACTTGCATTTAGCTAAGCATCTTGCACTTAATAGATGTTTAATAATTAGACCCTAGAGTAGATGAATCCAGATCAGCTTTATATTTATGATATTTGGAAGATGGACCTGCTTTGCTGAGCAAAGTCATTATTTACAGAATGTTAGCATTAATTTTAAATATGTAAAAAAATGTAAATATCTATTCCATTCCTTCCCTGCACACATTGTGATGGTTACTCTACCAATAATTCAATGTTATGTTATATTTTGCTTAGTTTATTAACTTGTTTGAAAGTGAAATGTGACAAGAATAAATCTGTATTTTGTCACTAAAGGTATTGCTAACTATATGTTATTAAATTTTTCTAAATTTGAGCAATTTAGAATTCATATTATATTTCATATAATCCTGCTAATACCTTTGAATGACAATTATGTCTGAACCAAGGGGCTTGTTTATAAATATGATAAAGAATATTTAAACTATATTTTTCTGTACTTTTAAAAAATATCAAAATAATGGAATGTATCTTCGCAAAATTTATATGAAATAATAGTTTGTATATTTATGAAATAGATGCAATAAAATTTCTGCTATAAAACAAACATTTTTCTAAACATAAAATATTGCCGGAAAACCAACAGGGATTGAGCACCATATTGGAACAAAATAGTCCAGAGCTACACTTTCAAAGTTGAGCACCTGCTGTACAATAACCATCTGTGATTAACTGTAATTTAATTATGGATTCATCCCTTTTGTGTACACTGGAAGGATCTCATAGGTCTTCCCCAGTTGGTCGACAATCAACTTCTGGCATTTTGTTAAGGAAACTTGCATATTCTCTTAATAGCACCTGCTAACTCTATCTCATAGCAAATTTTGTAAAGAGCTTCCGGGATTTTATAGTGGCATTGATAGGCAAATAAATTATTAAACCTGGAATCAAAAGCTGCATTAATTAATCATCTGCCTTAGAAAACTGATGCCCTCAGCTTTAGGATAAGTTTGTGTTAACCTGTAAAAAGTCATATGTTAACTTTTAGATATTTAGTGGAATAATTCAGGTAGCCAAACATTTGCGACCCATTTTAATATTTTATAGAGAGGATTTTCATAATTTTATCCACAACTATTTATCTAATTGTTCTCTCCCTTTGCAAGAATTAGATTGCACTAAAATTAAAGGAGTTATATATTTTATCTTTGCATTGAAGTTTATCTGATTGTCCTTTTTATTAGATATTTTAAAAATATTATATTCTCTTATTATAAACGTTCTTCAACAAAATATTACCAGTTCAAAGTTTTCCATCTTCACAATAGCCCAAATGTGGAAACAACTTTCCCCGGACCCAGATCACCTTCTGGAATGTCCAAGTGAGGTACTGTGTGAACTCCCTCTAAAACAAGAAATACGGTAAAACAACTCAAGTCACTATTTCAGAAATCTCACGTTTAGCTGAAGCTGCAGAACGAAATAAAAATCATCTATCTGAGAGAAATTACTGAACTTCATTGAGACAGCAGAGTCTATAATGTTTTAACTTGAGGCTATTCAAATCTTCTCTCTACCCCAATCTGAATATACTAATAACAGGCAAAGAAATTCAATTAGTCAAAAAAATTAAAAAAGAGAGAGAGAAGCCCAGGCTCAAATGACTTCACTGATGAATTCTTCCAAACATTTAAAAAAGATTTAATACCAATTTTTCACAAACTATTCTAAAAAATAGATAACATTTTCCAACTCATTCTTTGAGGCCACTATTATAGTGATACCAAAACCAGACAAAGAAATCACAAGAAAAGAAAACTACAGAACAATATCCCTCATGAATATAAATGCAAAATATCCTCAGTGAAATACTGGCAAACTGAATTTAGCAACATATTAAAAAGATTATACAGCATGATCAAGTGGAGTATATCCCAGAAATATAAGGTAGATTTCAGACACAAAAATTAATGTAACCCTGCCTATTATTAGAGTATATGATAAAAGCCACATGATCATCTCCACAGATGTGGAAAAAACATTTGAAAAATCCTACACCCTTTTATGATAAAACTATTTAACAACTAGAAATAGAAGGCAACTCACTGAGCCTGAGAAAGTGTATCTGCAAAACATCCACAGCTAAGATGGTATTTCATGAAGACTGAATATTTCATACTAAAATAAGGAATAAGAAAAGGATCCGTTCTTACCACTTCTACTTAGCATAGTACTGAAGGTTCTGGTCATGGCAATTAGGAAGGGAAAAAGAAATCAGATGCATCCGGATTGTAAAGGAGGACGTAAAACTAATTTTATTCCTGGGCAACATAATCTTGGATATAGAAAATCCAAAGGAATCCACACAAACACAAACACTGTCTGAACTAATGATGGGGTTCAGCAATATGGCAGGATCCAAGATCAATTTAGAAAAATCAACTGTATTTCTGTATCCTAGCAATGAGCAATCTGAAAATGAAAGAAGGAAACAATTCTATTCATAATAGTAACAAAAAAAAAAAATACCTACGAATAAGTTTAACAGAAGAAATGCAAGATTTGCACACCAAAAATTTCAAAACATACTAAGAGAAATTAAAGAAGATCTGAACAAATGGAAAGCCGCCTTGTGTTTTAAGACTTAACATTGTTAAGATGGCAATACTCCTCGAATTGAGTATCAATTCAATGCAATCCCTACATAGTTTCTGCTGGCATTTTGTAGAAATTGGAGAACTGATCCTAAAATCTATATAGAAATTCAAGGGACTCAGAATAGCCAAAACTATCTTGGGAAAAAAAAAAAAAAGAACAATGGTGGAGGACTCACACTTCCCAGTTGGTACTACAAAGCTACCGTAACCAAGACAGTTTTGCACTGGCCAAAGGACAGACATACAGATCATGAAGTAGAATTAGGAGTCAGGAAACACACCCTTACATTTATGATCAAGTGATTTTTGACAGAGATACCAAGACAATTCACTGGGGAAAAAATAGGTTTTTTAACAAATGGTGCTGGACAGCTAGATATCTACATGCAAAATAATGAATCTGGACTTATGCTTCTTACCATACACAGAAATGAACTCAAACTGAATCATAGACCTAAGTGTAACAGTTAAATATGAAAAATTCTACAAGAAAACATAGGAATAAATGGCTGTGCTCTTGAGTTAGGCAATAGTTTCTTATGTATGCCACCAACTGCAAAAGTGACAAAGAAAAAACAGATAAATTGAAGTTCATCAAAATTAAAAATTGTAGTGCTTTAAAGGACACTATAAATAAAGTGGAAGAACATTCACAAAATGGGAGAAAATATTTCCAAGTCATATATCTGACAAGGAAATTATACCTAGAATATATAAAGAATCTGTACTACTCAATAATAAAAAGACAAAGGACCTAGTTAAAAATTGGTCAAATGATTTTAATCAATATTTCCCCCAAAACAAATATATAAATGACCAATAAATACATGAAAATATGCTCAGCATCATTTATCACTAAGAAAATGCAAATTAAAACCAAAACCACAGGAAACTACTTCCCACTTACAAGGATGGCTAAATTCAAAAAAGCAGACACTAACAAGGATCGGCAATAGTGAGGGGAAATTGGAACTCTCCATTCGCTGTTGTTGGAAATGTAAAATGATGCAGACACTTAGGAAAATAGTTTGACAGATCAACAAAATACTAAATATAGAGTTAGCAGATGACCCAGAAATTCTACTCCCCGGTACATATCCAAAAGAAATTAAAACATACGTTCAAGCAACGTTCGTGGCAGCATTATTCACAATAGCTCAAGAGTGGAAACAACCAAATGTCCATCAACTGATGACTAGATAAACAAAGTAATATATTCACACAACGGAATATTATATGGCCGTAAAATGAATGAAGTCCATTTCAGGAAGTTCAAAAGCTTCTGTCTATTGACTGGTTTACTTACTCTCCCCTTTGTGTGCTTTATTTAAAAATTTAATTTTAATTCTTGCTGATCACCTGGACTTAATTTTCTTCATATGTTTATTTTTTTAATCTCTCATCCTCCCTCCCTCCCCTTCTTTTCACTGCTCTAGGCCTCAGGCGTGGCTTTTCCTCTGAATTTTTCCCACTTTATTTTGCTCTCATTATCATCAATGGGCCTTTTCCCATTTTCCTGAAGCACTCGTGTATCAATCACAGCTACATATCTTATTAACCTTCATTTTAAATTTCTCCCTTACTTATTATCCGGTTTCTTTTTACCTTCTTCTTATTATTCTCTCTCCGCTTTTTTCTTTATCTGACTTATGATTTATTACTGTAAAACATAAATAACATAAAATTACCAAATAACCATTTTAAGTGCACAGTTCAGCAGCATTAAGCACATTCATGTCATTGTGTAACTATACCACCATCCATATCCAGAAAGTTTTCTTCCCGTCTGAAACACTGTACCCATTAAACAAAAACTCATTTCCTCCTCCCCTCAGCCCCTGACAACCACCATTCTACTTTCTGTTTCTTTGGATTTTACTGCTCTAGGTAATTCATAAAAGTGGAAGCATATGCTATTTGTCTTTTTGTGACTTGCTTATTTCACTTAGCGTAATATCTGCACAGCTTCTCCATGCAGGACATGTCAGAACGTCCTTCATTTTTAAGGCTCAATAATATTCCATTGTATGTATATACCACATGTTATTTATCCATTCATCTGTTGAATGAACAAATCATTTGGGTTGCGACCATCTTTTGTCTGTTGTGAATAATGCTGCTGTGAACATGGATATATTAATATCTGTCAAGACCCTGCTTTTAATTTTTTGTGTATATACTCAGAAGTAGAATTGCTGTATTATACGGTAATTCTATGTTTAATTTTTTGAGGACACACTATACTATTTTCCATACAGACTACATGTCTTAGTCCATTCAAGAAGCTATAACAAAATACTATAAATTGAGTGGCTAAATAACAAACATTTACTTCTCACATTTCTGGAGGTCAAGTCCAAGATCAAGGTGCTGGCTGATTTGGTGTCTGATGAGGGCCCCGCTTCCTGGTTCATAGATGGCTATCTTTTAACCATGTCCTCACTTGAAAGAAGGTATAAGAGAGTTCTCTTGGGTCTCTTTTGTAAGGGCACTAGTTGCATTCATTAGGGTTCCACTAAATACTCATCAATCAAATTCTATGTTAAAAATGGCCTTACAGTATAGCAGTAGTAGAAAATGTTTCTCAAAAACGTGTATCTATAAAAACATAAGGGTTGAATTATTTGGAGCAGGAACTATATAGAAATTTTGACAGAGATACTAAGTAATAATGATAATGATCATTAATAATAATTATTAATAATAATAGCTTCTAGTGATTTAAAGCTTAGATGTTGGATAAAGCACATTGCATATTTAAAAGCAAAGGGAAGTGAAGGCAACCAATTCACTGACAATCAGTAGCAGCTTTGGTATTTGGTATCCTACATAAATTTAACCAAGTCACATCAACAGTATATTAGGGAGAAGAGACAAAAGTGTATTTTGGAGATTTAATTTAAAATGAAAGTTACTATTGGACTTTGCTAGAGATTGAACACCTGATCATGACACACTGTATGTTTTTGTGCTCTGAATTTACCATAATGATCTATGTGGCCAACCAAGACATCAAGATAAGTGGATGCAACATGCAACATCATGTGGAAGTGGTAGATATTAGATAGGACTCAGCAGCTGCTGAAGGCACAGGTAGGATGAATAGATTGATTATATAGTGTACGAGCTCCAGGTGCATTGCTAACTCTCCCTCACCAGGCCAAACAAGAAAATTTGAACCTAATATCATAGATTGTAATAGCATCTACCAGGAGTGTATTGTTTTATCATGACATCTCCAGTCAAGGGAAAAGGAATCTTCCTACTGGAGAAAACTTCAAGTGAAACATCTAGACACCCAGTTTGATGGGAAGGAGAGAGAGTCTTAGGACACTAATGCTTGCACAGTTCATTGTGGCCAGATGTTCAGGTTCTTAGAAATAATCAAGAGGAAGATGGGCATAGATGTGAGCCCAGTCTTCCTCAGCAAAAAGAGGAGGATTGGTAGTAGTTAGCTCAAGGCTAATCTTCTTCAAAAAAAATAATGTGTAAAGAAATAATCAGATTGGAGGAGTGGTGAAAAGTAAATCTACCAAACAGCTCACAGGGATGAGACTTTCAAAAAATGCCTTGAATTTAAGGAGCTTTAAATCTAAAAACAATTAATCCAATAAACAAAAAACCTGGCTTGGCATGGGATGTTCTGCTTATTTAGGTAGACAAGAGGACCATAATGTGCATGTCAGTTAACTTTTTGTTCCAGATGAAGTGCCAACTGAGGGCAAAGAGAATATGGAAAAGATAAAGGAAAGACTGTAAATATCAGTGCTGATTCTGTGATAGCTCTCCATATTTTTCTAATATGTACATATTTATGCCAACTTCATTTTCTCCCTGTTTCTGCTGTCACTTTATATAAAAGTCACGTTAGTGCTAGCTTCATAATTTAGTTCTGAGGTTGCCGATTACCAAAGAGGAATTGTAATTAAATGGAAGAAGAATGAACCTCACCCAGAAATGAAATGACTAGTTGATATCTTTAAAGTTCTCCCCAATTTGTAAGAGGGTGATAATTTTTTCATTTTTAAGAGATATAGTTGCTCATTTTAGTTAAATGTATACTATTGTCTGGAAATGTATGGATAGATATTGAGTAGCTGAACATATGGAATATGTTGGGTTTGATGAACTGGCACTAAGCATCTTTCTAGAGGTCTAGAGGCCTTTCTGTAAAGAACAGACTGGATATTTGGAAACTACTTCTCAACTCCCTTTTATTTGGGTTTGTGATGAGAATTCTGTTCTGCCAATTGTCAGGCATTTCCAAGCTAGATTTCAGTTTGCTTCCCCATATTTCTGGTCTGTGGAAGCCACAGTCAAAATGTTGAATGACACGAGGAAGGAAGAGCCTGACAATTTCTCTCTCTCTGCCTCAGGCTCTCTCTCTAGCAGCTAATACAACTTCTCTGTGCCTCCACTCCAAAAATGAAATGCTCATCATGGTTCCTGTTTCTTGGATGACTCTGGTCTCTGAACTCTGGTGACGCTTCCTCTTTACTTTGTTTTTCCTCAGTATGAATAACAGTAGTTTCTTGTCTTTTAGTCTTGGCAGTTGGGGAGAAGATTGCTATTCAGCTTTGGCCTCTCAGAAAGCAAACTGCCTTCATTAAATTGCCTCTGATTTAAATTCTTAGATTGGTTTTTGTGTTTTTGGTAACTGTGACTGAACTACTTTGGACATTTCTGTTCTCAAACAATGTCTTTGAACTGTAGACAGAAATTACTACGCTAGATTCAGTGTTGAGGTAAAACTTCGTTTATCTCAAGAATCTGTTGAACTGGCTGAAATCAGCATTTCAGGGTCTAGTCACCATTTTGTTGATGTTGATCTATAGTATGGCAGTGGCTTTTTTATTGCAATTTTCAGATTCAGTCATGAGCCACAAAACATTGCAGTCAATAAGAGACCACATATACAATAGTCTTCCTGTAAGATTAGTACCGTACAGCCCAGGTGTTACCATCTAGGTTTGTGTAAGTTCACTCTATGATGTTCGCACAATAACGAAATCTCTTCATGATGCATTTCTCAGAACATATCCCTGTCGTTAAGCAATGCATGACTATATACAGACGGCAGCCAAGGCACCGTGTTCTCAAACTCGGTATGTCCAGTGGTGATCTCGGATTTTGTAAGGACTTCTACCTTCTGCTAGAAAAAGAACAAACCTAAAGTGGACTGTCTTCCTGTACTGAACCCTAACTGATACAACCTCAGTGTTTAAAAATATAAAATTAAGCTTAGGTTAAGATATTACATATTACCTTATATTTTAAAACATTTTACATTTTTATCTGATCTATTTTGAACTCTAATTTATAGGAGAACTGGTGTTCAAATTTTACCAAATTTATGAAAAACATTTTTCTTACAATATTAAATATGCTCTTCTTTAAAAAAAATGGTTTCTAGCTCTTTATAGCCCTTCAAGAGTTTCATAAAGCTTAGATTGATTAAATAAATAAAAACTAAACCCTTACTTGAAAGGCAATTTCAAGTGGTTATGTTGTCATGAATTTAAAATTATATTGTTAAAACAACTTTTCTCAAGGGTATCCAATAATTTGGAATATCTAACAACACGAAAGTTTTAAAGTTAAAAAAATCCAGTTTCTCATGGAAAGTTTTTTTTCTCCCTGTTGTGTGGGATCCCAGAATTAAAATGTTAGTACATATCATTATATCTTCATTTGCATTTTAATCCTGCAAACATTTCTTTTAATCACAGTGGTGTTACCAGTAGTACTATGTGATCTGGAAAGCTGAGCTGTCTTGTTTATCTGAATTAATAAATTTTCCTAATGCTAATGATCACCCTATTCTGGCAGATTGCAAATACTACACAAATATATTACTAATCAGAAAATATTGAAGGACAAGGTTACAATGTGTAGAAAATAAAAATGAGCCATGGCAATTCTGTAGGAGACGGATTTAACTTTAAGATTTCTTTGTAGGAATAAATGTTAATAGATATATTTTACATAGAGTCAGGGGCTATTTATGTATATATATATATATATATATATATATATATGGAGAGTGAGAAAGAGGTCTCTATAGATAGATGAAGATATAAATATAGATATATGGAAAGAGAGAGAGACCCTTAAGTACTTTTGGAATGTGTATTTTCATGTAAATTTAATGATGCAAAGTATATATTCACTCCATTGTAATAAGTCAGTTGGCATTTTCACAAAAATTGGGAAATTTTAATTACTACAGCAATTAAGAGGATCTTAGAAAATACTTATAATTAGCTAAAGTCATATGTTTTTGGTGTCACCCTAGAGTTTTTAAGGCACCTGCCATATGCTGTCTTTAATAATTGCTACAGTTGCCTTCTCTATGCAACATAAGTACTTATTCAGTGATAGCGGTTTACACAATATATTCAGTGGTAACTAATACATGTTTGAAAAATGTTTCTTTTATTCATTTCCCATTTCATTTGAAGGAACACTCCTTCCTCAAAAAAAAAAAGATCAAAGGGATAGTGGAATACATCATTTGAGAAGTAATGTAAGTAAATAAAAACAGCCACACTGAAGTAGGGGTCAGAAAATCTGGATATGAAAAAGCATTTACCTCTGTGGTTTGTGATACGGGAAATAGCATTTAACTGTTTCTTACTATTTCTTCCTTTAGTTCAAGTAGATTAATAGAGTACACGTGCATTCTTCTTATGTATATAAGTATGAATAGTAGTGGAAAAGTGAAAAAAAGGCTAAATATAAAAATATATTAGAAAGTATAAAATGAAATTCAAGTTTAAAGTATTTTATTACTCTTTCAAGATAGTTTTGAAAGCAAAGGGGCATTAACAAATTGCATGATGCCTCTGATGGTCAAGAGAACTCTTGTAACAGAGCCCCAGAAGCTTTGGAGGAAAAGGATGATGCATCCTGTTTTCTTTCTTCTCAAATTCTTCTGCCTATAACATGCAGAGAGGCCATCCATCCTCTCTCCTCGCTTCTGCACTTATGCCAGGTCTTAGAGATACTAACAAGCAAAAGGAAAAGGTAAGTTGTGGATTCCTTTGGTACCACCCTTGATAGAAATGAGCTCAGGGGTAACCTTTAAGTTTCTCTAGGTATTAGTGATCCTTTTATATGTGAACTGACTTGCTCGAGATTCTATTTTCTAACATTCTCTGAATTCTATGGGAGCAGAGGATCCCTTCCAGTCCTGGTTGGATGGGACTACAGTTTAAAAAGAATAAATAATATGAGATTACATTTAAATTCATTTGAGTCTTGTCCTCTATCCAACTCTTTCCCCACTGCTACCACCACAAAGCATGAGTAAACCAAAATTTTCTTCTGAAATTTTATGCAATTTTGTATTCTTTCTAGTTTTAAAACCTGTGAGGATGAACTCCATCTTGATATATTTCCTTTTTCTTTTCCTTAAGTCTCTTATACATTAAAAATATTTCTGACTTTCAGAGCAGGTTTTGACTGACTAGTTAGAATTTTTAGCATTTCTGATGCATTACAAATTAGCTAGGAGAAAACACACACTCTCTAAGCTTGAATTACATTTCCAATTTCATCATCAATTAATTATTGGGTAAAATAAAAAAGGTGGTCACATAGAACAAAGGCAGATGGCAGCACCCCCAGTTATAGATGCCCTTATCACTCACAGTTGTTATGGAGCCACACATCTATCAGTGACACTGCACACGTGAGAAGAGGGTGTGCCATATATGAGAAATTCTTTTCTAGCTTTGCCACTGCTCCTTTTATACTCACTATTACATCTTCTATATTTCTGGACATTGAATTTCTAACATTTCCGAACTGTGATCAAAATCAATAAAATCATATTCTCATGTGGGGTGGGGCAGGGGAGCATAGTCTGTCCCTAGAAAATTGTATATCAGTCTCCAAAATTCTAAAATGTGGGAAAGCCTCCCAGAGAGTACCTCCCCACCATGAGGTAAAACGTTTTTATCTAGGTGTTTCTGATGCAAGTGTGGTCTGAAGAGGACCAGCACAAAACTGTTTTCCCAGAATTCAGTCCCTGACTTTAGTAGATGGTCTAATATCCCACCAATATGGGCTAGATTATTATATATATATATATATAACTTTTCTTGGTGAGGAAGATTGGCCCTGAGCTAACATCTATCACCAACTTTCCTCCTTTTTCTTGAGGAAGACTGTCCCTGAGCTAACATCTGTGCCAATCTTCCTCCACCCTATATATAGGATGCTGCCACAGCATTGCTTGACCAGTGATATGTAGATCCATGCCTGGGATCCAAACCCATGAACCCTGGGACACTGAAGCAGAGTGTGCAAACTCAACCACTACACCACTAGGCTGGCCCAAGATCATAATATATTTTATAATTATTTTTTGTAAAAGTGATAATTATTTGATTTACATTGGAATAAATAACTTTTCTCTAATAGGTTTTACACCATTTTTTCTTTTTGACACCATCAAGGACTTAATAGGCTTTCAAAAACAATTGGTTTTAACAGTATAAAATCATATTTTTTATATAATATAATTACCAAACTACTACAGAGTGATTAGTAAAGTCCTGTTTAAATGAATCATATAAACTAGTAGATAGATAGATATTTGTATCTGTATAAACATACGCACAATTTTGTGTGTGTGTATGTATCGTCTTTCTATCATCTATCTATCCAATCTATCTAAATTTTTTTGTAGTTTTTACAATGAGGTGTTTCAGGTCTACCAGGAACATGGAACTAGGTACTATTCATGTGAACTGATTCCTCTAGTGGAGAGACCAATGTCTGGATTGGTCTCCCCACTAGGGTACTCTAGGGTACAAACCTAGTGTTTGTACACTAGGGTACAAACAATGGGTACTTCTTGGAGTCCCCATTGTTTCCATCAGTACTGGTAGCAGAGAAGTTTGATATATGGCTGCTAAATTCTCTAATGAACCAGGAAGGAAACATTTTGTTCAATATTGAGTTAATTTATCTTAATAATTCAAGTTATCTCCAGTTATTGTTAATCATTCCATGTCATTCTCAAATGAGAATTTATTTAATGGTCCTTGTTTTCTGTTCTGTCCACTAAATTATTTTATTATGCTTTATGCTGTGTTATTCCAAATATGATCAAATTGGTTGTATCTCCACATTTAAACATCTTCCTTTGCCCTGTTAAACATTTCGACAATTCTCAAGATCTTCTAAAATTGGCTTTAAAATGTTCGTGTCCTAATGGTCATTTTTATCATCATGACCAGAGAGCCATCCATTTGAAATGGAAAATAAACTCAAGACTTATCTATGATAAGCATGAAAGAAAATAAAGTACAAATAATAACAGAAATATAGAGCATCCAGTGTTTCAGATTAGAATTGCATTTTATTAGATATACAAAAATAGTAATAGAGGAAATACAGACTTTTTAAAGTCTGCTTAATGTTTGTCTAAATTAGGTTTAAAATTTTCCTATATTACTAATTGTTTATATTTTGTAACAGACAGTGTTAAAACTTGGATTGTTAAAGGGTGCCACAAATATACACATATTATCTCAATAATGAGTCAGACCAACTATCCAAAGCCAATTAAGAATGTCAAAAAATACACGAAAGTAATGTCAAGATGTATTAGATTCTTAAATCTTTACATAAAATTTAGGAGAAAAATGCACATAATTCACAGGTTGTGTCTAAATTCTGAAAATTAAACCAATGGTATACACCAAAACATTTATACAATGATATATTTCACTTTAAATTTTATGGTCATATATTATAATACTCTCTCACCCACCGCCCAATATTCATGCTAATTCAAGAAATTGCTTATTTTACAGGTTTCTCCCACAACCTTTACCTTTTTTTTCTTAAAAAAGGCAGCACAAGACAGATACACGGTGTTGTAACCATTTCAAATTTACTGCAGAAATCCAAATCTTGTATCAACTAAAAGCGACCTGTTTATCCTTCCAATTCTGTTTTCTATGGTAACTCTATTTATCACAAAGAAGAAACTACAGAATCACTCTGTCTCTTGGTAGCTTAGTTTATAGGATTTAAAAAAGACTCCCAAATCTGGATAGTGTTTCAGGAAAATCTAAAGAAGCCAATTCGTTTCTGGACTTCCTGCCTCTGTTGGCTGAGTTCACCAGCAGCAATTTCTTCTTCACTGCGGGAGGCAAATCACTTGTGGCTACCCAGCCACCCATACCCTGTCCAGGAGTTTAACTACTTCAGATTATCTGTTTATGGGGCTGATAATTCTAAAAGGTGGTTTTTATTATTTGGTTTTAACTTCCAAATTACAACTCTATCAAGGCAGAACAATTGTGCCTACCTGATCTTTGTGGAAGCATTCCTGCTTTCTTACCCTCAGGTCAGTGAATGTTAGTTTGAAACATGTAGGATTTTCTACTGACAAAGAGGAAAATGTCAACAATTTCGCTTCATGAAAGAAAATGGAGACAATTCCTAGTGTCCAGCCACCAGATACAGACAAATGTATTATTTCACTTTTTGGAGCACTGTGCTCTTACCAGTCCTTATCTAACCCCAGGTCTTCTCCCTCCCTCTTCTGTGATCTTCACTCACCAGGGAAGTAGAGGGCAAATTCTTTATCTGGTATTTTTTTAGTTTCTTCCTCTTATCTCTGATAGTCCCCCTTAGTTTGGCTAGGTCTCATTTTCTTTGTGAATTTACAACAATACATTTTCTCCCACAATATGATATATTGCTTTTCTGTCCATTTCCAGATTTTCTCCTGCTTTCATTGTGTTTTTAATCTTCTACACATTTTCCCCCCATTTGATTACACTATAGAAAGAAGAATCCAGCAACTCTGTGATAACATAATACATAAGTTCACAATGAGATTCGAAAGCTACTCAAAAATTGGTGGGGGAAGTGGCAAAGGGGAAACAATCCTTGTAATTTTTGAGAAAACCAGTGGCATGGTAGGTTTTTTTCAAGCTTTAGTTCATTACTTTCACCTTAGTTATCATTTTTAAAGCTCAGAAGTTAGTTAACTTTTTAGTTGAGTCACCATACACTATTTGAATAACAAATATTTGGGGACTGTGAATTATCTTGGAAATGATAAAGTGTAATTCATTTTAATTTCTTCATACCTTCACCCCAATCATTTAGCTGTTTTAAGTGGAAATTTCATTAAAAAATGCCTTCCCATTTTAACAGCAGATCATGTTCTCATTTAAGTAATTTCTTAAAGCACTGTTCACTTATGTCACTCTTATTAATTCCCAATGTATTCAACCGAATTGCTGGAGCGTAAGACCAGGGTTGGTTGCAGGAAAAAAATGTTTAGATTTTTTAAATTTAGCACATACATTTTTAGAGTTATTCACAGTTAAAAGCTTTAAATTGGAATTGGTCTCAATTTTATATGCAAAGAGGAGTGATTGAAACCTTACAGAACATTTGGTCCTGTCCAAAATGTCCATGAAAACATCGAATCCATGGCAAAAGGTTCTGATATTGGTCCTGTTCAAAACCATTTGACATGGAGTAAATATGCTCATGTATGTTTTGGACAGGCCAAAATATCAAGAAGCTTTGGACATGGAACAAATGTCTTATGGACATTTTTGGACAGGATTAAGTGTCTGCTAATCAAATGAAAAGATGTTTATAGAGTGACTACACCTTCCCACAAAAGAAAAAAGCCTTACCTCTCTTTATAGCCCCTGTTTATCATTCCTACAAGGCAAATGAGATTGCAAAAAATTAAACTAGTTCTCAATTCTATTTCCTCCATTCTCACATTTAAAACCTTGGTTGTTATCTAATTTCTGCCCAGAAAGTTACTCTTATCACCCAGCAGAGCCTTCTAGACCTCTGCAATTCTCTGGACTTCTCACCTTCCTTTGGAAATCTGAGAAACCAGAGTGTTGAGTCTTGTGCAACTTTAATTTTGACTCCTCCTTTATGAGTAGAGGAATATAGATGAATTTCTCATGTAATCCCGAACAGAGACTATGCTAAATTGCTGAAGACTTCATCTCCATCTAGTCATATTCAGTTCTTCCTTTAAGAGGTAGCATTTCTAACATTTAGTTATGTCGACAGGATTCTTGACTTAAATCTAACTTTTAATGCCACTTGTAGTGTTTCACATCCCACTTCTGATGCCAGCTATAGCATTTTTATCGTGTTACATATTTACCTTAAACAACAATATATCGGCCCAAGTGTCAATTTAAATTAAATATAATTAAATATAATATAAATTAGATTTAGATTAATAATTAGCCAAGGATACAAAGTCATGTTGGAAATAATATGGACACACAAAGCAGAAAAGAAATGCAAATATTTCAGCATAAGTTTTTTGGTCCCAAAGGTTTATAATGGTTTAGCAGTGGGAGGACGTTTCAATTTGCCAGTGGCACTGTACACATGAAGTCATGCCTTTCTGGATCTGTGAAGCTCCCTTTGTAAATGTCACTGCCCTTTTATACTTGGAACTTGCATCATCACTCTAGAAGTATGAAATAAGTTATCTAATACATATACATAGTACATAACATATTGATATCTTTCTATTAAATAATAATGCCTGGGTACAAATAGGGGATTTTTCTGGTTCTCGTATGTAACGTGGGGTTACCAAGGGCTCATCCTCACCTGGTAGAAGAAAGCAGAGTCAAGGCTCAGCTATCTCTTTCCTGATTTCTGAAATTATGGAAAGCCCATTTCCATTCATTTCTGATTCTTCTCATAATTTACCAGTAAAAGAGGGAGAAAAACATTACAAATGTTTTGTGTATCTGAAATTAACAATAAATCCCCATACATAATAAATTTCCAAACAGTAATTTCCAGGACAAATATCTTTCAATTTTAACACAATTCTTTTTATTTGTTTTAGATGAAAAACTAATCTGTACATTTTTTTCCTTTGCTCATTCTTAGTCTGGTGGGACGTCTATGAATGACTAAATATTCTCATTAAATGCTATAATTCTCTAAGAAACTCTTTTATATACAGTACTGCTCTTGCCCACTTACCCCAAAAATCTTTAAAACTCACTCATATTCATCAGAATGTATCTTTAGAAATATAATTTGATAAAATTTAATATAGTTTTAAAACAAAAACAAATCTTAGCAGTCTTTCTAGAAATATAATTTTATTTAAAAAGGTTTACTATAAGATGTATGCCTTGAAAAGAGAATGTAACGAATATTTCAAGATCAGTGACACATTTGTAAGGAGAAATATTGTCGATTTTCACTTTCATCGCTCCTCAGATGTGACAATAGATAGTTGCCAATTATACCCATAAGGTGTATTAAACCCAAAACTAATTTAGGAAACCATCAATTAAAAAAAACTACAGCTAACAATAATTATAAAAGTGTGACACTGAAATAGAACAGACAGTTCAGTTGAAGATTCGTACCTACACCTATTTCTAAAGTATTTAAGATGGATTATTTAATTTGTGAGAAAACTGGCTAACATTCTAGGAAAAAAATTATAAATTTATATCCTAATTGTAAACCATGCACTGGTATTCATTTTAGCTGTATTAATACTTTTATTGTAAAAAAAGAAAACCATAAAAGAATTACATGGAATTATTAATATATATTAATTAATCTTGGATGGTAACTTTGTAAGAATGAGATATAAAAGGTAAAACTCTTGAAAATATTAATAAATTTCATTACATAGAAATTGAAACAGATTATAAAATCATCTTTGGCATGACTACAAACACGATAAATAAGTTCAAATCAAACTACAAAGCAAAACATTCACCGTGTACTACATACAAAGTTTTTATATCTTTAATACATACAGGTAATAGTAATATGAATTAGAATACAACAAGATTGATTTTAATTTAATAATATAATATTATTAGGCAAGTTATGAAATAAAAAACATAAAAGATCCTTATATATATTACTAAAATACTCAACTTTGCCAATAACAAAACATTGAAATCAAACAATGAGAGTGAAGAGTTTTTTACTTTACAGATTTTTCTAATAAAAAGTAATACTAGATAGGAAGGGGCGGAGCAAAATGGCGGGGTGAGCTGACCCAGGATTCTCTCCCCTCCAAAATACAACAAAAGATTGGAAGAACTGAATTTCAAAGAATAAATGTAATGCCAGCTCATTAGAGACCTAGAATACCAAGAAGGCGGAGATCATAAACCTAGCGTTACACCTTCGGAGGCGCTGGAACGGTAGGAGAGAACATCGCTCCCTCCCCTAGAGTCTGCGATCGCTGTGGGGGAGGGGCCACGCAACCGGGGGATCATCCAGGACTCCTGCCGCTGATTCAGTGGAGACCCGCTGACGGGGGGAAAGCTTCCATCTGCGGGGACCCTATAAATCAAGTGCCTTGGGAGACCAGAGAACAGAACTGATCTGAACCCAGAGAGGCACGTGTGAGTAACAGCCCCTCCCCCACAGCAAAGCCAGTGGGCGCAGCCATCTTGCCCCGAAGGCGGAGAGCTAACACGCCGCTCTCGACCCCCATCTAGTGGCGACAGGCTGTAACTGCAACTGAATTCTACCACCATGAGAAAAAACCGCTCCTCTACCATCCAGCAATTTATAAAAGCCCCAGACCCGAAGGAAAACAATAAAAACACAGAATTAAGTTCTGAGGACTTGGAATTAGGCAAACTAAGTGATAATGAATTCAGAGCAGCTATAATCAAAAAACTCAATGAGGTAGAGAGAAAGATAGAGAAACAAGCCGAGTTCTGGAGTTACTTCACAAAAGAGATTGAAATCATAAAGAGGAATCAAACAGAATTACTTGAGATGAAAAACACAATGGACCAGATAAAACAGAATACGGATTCCCTGAATGCCCATGTAGACAATCTAGAGGAGCAAATCAGCATAATCGAGGACAGTCAGGCTGAATGGCGCCAGACAGAGGAAGAAAGAGAACTAAGAATTTAAAAAAATGAGGAAAATCTCCGAGAGATAATGGATTCAATGAGGAGTAAGAACATAAGGATCATAGGAATTCCTGAGAATATGGAAAAGGAAAATGGAGCAGAAAGTGTGCTTAATGAAATTATTGAAGAGAATTTCCCAAATCAACGGAGAAGTGTGTGTAGAGGAGGGTTTTAGATCTCCTAGATTTGTCAATGTAAAAAAAGACCCACCGCACAGCACATAATAGTAAAGTTGGCAAATAAGAATGATAAGGAAAGAATACTCAGGGAAGTAAGAAAAAAAAAGAGAATAACCTATAAAGGAGCCCCTATCAGACTGTCAGCGGATTTCTCTACAGAAACCCTACAAGCTAGGAGAGAATGGAGTGATATATTCAAAGCTTTAAAGGATAAAAACCTTCAGCCAAGAATACTTTATCCAGCAAGAATTTCCTTCAGATATGAGGGAGAAATTAAATCTTTTCCAGACAAACAAAAGTTAAGGGAATTTGTAACTAAAAGCCCTCCATTACAAGAAATCCTCAAGAAGGCTCTCATACTTGAAAAAAGAAAAAAGGGAGAAAGGGGACACAAGCCACAGACTAGGGAGACCGATGGATAGAACCAGAACAGGATAGCAAATATTCAACTATAGCATTAGGGTAAAGGTAAGGAAACTACCAAAGCAAGGACGATCTTAGCACTCTAACTACAAATTAATAAGACGAGTTGGAATAAAAAATGAAAATAATTATTTAGGAGGGGAAGAGCAAAGGGTCTACATCAGTATTGGTCGAGTAAGTAAGAGACCACCAGAGAATAGACTATATTATACACGAGATTCTAAATACAAACTTCAAGGTAGACACTAAAATAAAGTACAGAACAGAGTCACAAATCACAGATAAGGAAAAATCTAAGAAACCCAGCATAAGAAATTGCAGTAGTAGTCTAAAGCAAACAGGAAAAGAAACACAGGAAAACAAGATAATGAGCGACAGATTGACAGCATTAAGTCCACATACATCAATAATCACTCTCAATGTGAACGGATTGAACTCTCCAATAAAAAGACACAGAGTGGCAAAATGGATTAAAGAACAAGATCCAACAATTTGTTGCCTCCAGGAAACACACCTCAGCCCCAGGGACAAACACAGACTCAGGGTGAAGGGGTGGAGGACAATACTTCAAGCAAATAGCAAGGAAAAAAAGGCAGGTGTTGCAATTCTCATAACAGACCAAGTGGATTTCAAAATAAGACAGGTAAAGAGAGACACAGAGGGACAATATATAATGATCAAAGGGACACTTCATCAAGAAGAAATAACGCTTGTAAATATCTATGCACCCAACACAGGAGCACCAAGATTCATAAAGCAACTATTAACAGACCTGAAGGAAAATGTTAATAACAACACAATAATAGTAGGGGACCTCAACACCCCACTCACATCAATGGACAGATCATCCAGACAGAAAATCAACAAGGAAATAGTGGAGCTGAATGAAAAACTAAAACAATTGGACTTAATAGACATATATAGATCACTCCACCCTGAAGGAGCTGAATACACATTCTTCTCAAGTGCACATGGAACATTCTCTAGGATAGACCATATCTTGGGAAACAAGGCAAGCCTCTACAAATTTAAAAAAAATTGAAATAATAACAAGCATCTTCTCAAATCATAGTGCTATAAGGCTAGAAATTAATTACAAGAAAAAAGCTTAGAAAGGCACAAAGATGTGGAGACTAAACAACACACTACTGAACAAGCAATGGATCATTGAAGAAATTAAAGAAGAAATAAAAAAATACCTGGAAACAAATGAAAATGATAGCATGCCATACCAACTCATATGGGATACAGCAAAAGCTGTATTAAGAGGAAAATTCATCGCAATACAGGCACATCTTAACAAACAAGAAAAATCCCAAATAAGCAACCTTAAAGCACACCTAACTGAACTAGAGAAAAAAAGAACAAATGAAGCCCAAAGTCAGCAGAAGGAGAGAAATAATAAAAATCAGAGCAGAAATAAATACTATTGAAATGAAAAAGGCAGTAGAAAGGATCAATGAGACAAAGAGCTCGTTTTTTGAGAAGATAAATAAAATTGAAAAACCACTAGCCAGACTTACAAAGAAAAAAAGGGAGAAAGCTCAAATAAACAAAATCAGAAATGAGCGAGGAGAAATAACAACAGACTCTGCAGAAATACAACAGATTATAAGAGAATACTACAAAAAACTATATGCCAACAGAATGGATAACCTTGAGGAAATGGATAAATTCTCGGACTCCTACAATCTCCCAAAGCTCACTCAAGAAGAGGCAGACAATTTGAACAGACCAATCACAAGGAAAGAGATTGAAACAGCAATCAAAAACATCCCAAAGAATAAAACCCCAGGACCAGATGGCTTTCCTGGGGAATTCTACCAAACTTTCAGAGAGGATTTAATACCTATCCTTTTCAAGCTATTCCAAAAAATTAGGGAAGATGGAACACTTCCTAACACATTCTATGAGGCCAACATCACGCTGATACCAAAACCTGACAAGGACACCACGAAAAAAGAGAACTACGGGCCAATATCACTGACAAACATAGATGCAAAAATTCTAAACAAAATTTTGGCAACCAGAATTCAGCAATTCATCAAAAGAATCATACATCAGGATCAGGTGGGATTCATAGCAGGGACACAGGGATGGTTCAACATTTGCAAATCAATCAACGTGATACACCACATCAACAAAGTGAGGAATAAAAACCACATGATCATCTCAATAGATGCAGAGAAGGCATTTGACAAGATCCAACAGCCATTTATGATAAAAACTCTGAACAAAATGGGCATAGAAGGAAACTACCTCAACATAATAAAGGCCATATATGACAAAGCCATAGCCAACATCATACTCAATGGGCAAAAACTGAACCCCATCCCCCTGAAAACAGGAACAAGACAAGGATGCCCTCTATCACCACTCTTATTTAACATAGTACTGGAGGTCCTGGCCAGAGCAATCAGGCAAGAAAAAGGAATAAAAGGAATCCAAGTAGGGAAGGAAGAAGTGAAACTCTCGCTGTTTGCAGACGACACGATCTTATATATAGAAAACCCCAAAGAATCCATTGGAAAACTATTAGAAGTAATCAACAACTACAGCAAAGTTGCAGGGTATAAAATCAATTTGCATAAATCAGTAGCATTTCTATACTCCAGTAATGAACCAACAGAAAAAGAACTCAAGAATACAATACCATTCACAATCGCAACAAAAAGAATAAAATACCTTGGGGTAAATTTAACTAAGGAAGTGAAGGACTTATATAATGAAAATTACAAGGCCTTTCTGAGAGAATTGGATGACGACATAAGGAGATGGAAAGACATTCCATGTACATGGATTGGAAGAATAAACATAGTTAAAATGTCTATTCTACCTAAAGCAATCTACAGATTCAACGCCATCCCAATCAGAATCCCAATGACATTCTTTACAGAATTAGAACAAAGAATCCTAAAATTCATATGGGGCAACAAAAGACCCCAAATTGCTAAAGCAATCCTGAGAAAAAAGAACAAAACGGGAGGCATCACAATCCCTGACTTCAAAACATACTACAAAGCTACAGTAATCAAAACAGCATGGTACTGGTACAAAAACAGGTGCACAGATCAATGGAACAAAATTGAAAGCCCAGAAATAAAACCACACATCTATGGACAGCTTATCTTTGACAAAGGAGCTGAGGGCATACAATGGAGAAAAGAAAGTCTTTTCAACAAGTGGTGCTGGGAAAACTGGAAAGCCACATGTAAAAGAATGAAAATTGACCATTCTTTTTCACCATTCACCAAAATAAACTCAAAATGGATTAAAGACCTAAAGGTGAGACCTGAAACCATAAGGTTTCTGGAAGAAAACGTAGGCAGTACACTCTTTGACATCAGTATTAAAAGGATCTTTTCGGACACCATGCCTTCTCAGAGAAGGGAAACAATAGAAAGAATAAACAAATGGGACTTCATCAGATTAAAGAGCTTCTTCAAGGCAAATGAAAACAGGATTGAAACAAAAAAACAACCCACTAACTGGGAAAAAATATTTGCAAGTCATATATCTGACAAAGGCTTAATATCCTTAATATATAAAGAACTCTCACAACTCAATCACAAAACATCAAACAACCCAATCAAAAAATGGGCTGGAGACATGAACAGACATTTCTCCAAAGAAGATATACTGATGGCCAATAGGCACATGAAAAGATGCTCATCATCGCTGATCATCAGGGAAATGCAAATCAAGACTACACTAAGATATCACCTTACACCCGTTAGAATGACAAAAATATCTAAAACTAATAGCAACAAATGTTGGAGAGGTTGCGGAGAAAAAGGAACCCTCATACACTGCTGGTGGGAATGCAAACTGGTGCAGCCACTATGGAAAACAGTATGGAGATTCCTCAAAAAACTAAAAATAGAACTACCATATGATCCAGCCATCCCACTACTGGGTATTTATCCAAAGAGCCTGAAGTCAGCAATCCCAAAAGTCCTGTGCACCTCAATGTTTATTGCAGCACTGTTTACAATAGCCAAGACGTGGAAGCAACCTAAGTGCCCATCAACAGACGAATGGATAAAGAAGATGTGGTACATATATACAATGGAATACTACTCAGCTGCAAAACAGAACAAAATCATTCCATTTGCAATAACATGGATGGACCTTGAGAGAATTATGTTAAGTGAAATAAGCCAGCGAGAGAAAGATAATCTGTGTATGACTCCACTCATATGAGGAATTTAAAACTATGGACCAAGAACAGTTTAGTGGATACCAGGGGAAAGGTGAGGTGGGGGGTGGGCACAAAGGGTGAAGTGGTGCACCTACAACATGACTGACAAACAATAATGTACAATTGAAATTTCACAAGATTGTAACCTATCAATAACTCAATAAAAAAAAAAAGTAATACTAATAACCAGTGCTGGTGAATGTATGTGGAAGTAGACACTTTGCACACTTCTATAGACTACAGTCTTATGGAGAAAAAATATATTCATATCCTTAAAATTTTTCCTTGCTCTTATATCTTAAAATTTCCCTTGTAGGAAAACATATTAAGAGAACACCAAAGAAGTGAAGAACAAAAAGTCCACCAGCATCATCCTAACAACTGGAAGGTCTTAGATGTGAGTTTTACTCCCCAAATTGCTGGGCTTTTTGAGGAGCAGCTATTAGGAGTGTTTTATAAACTGGGCTCTATTTTAAATTCTATGCATAGGTAAATAAGACTTGGTGCATGCTTAAATTTTGATGTATGTATGACAGGGAGCAAATAATATTATAATCAATCACTTTTGCTAAATGTCTGCAATAAAGCTAGATTTCTGTCTTCTAAAAGCATTAAGGGAATGTTAATACTATAAAAATAACATCAGGCCCAGCCCATTTGAGTCCTAAGTGGGTTTGATTGATCTATTTTTTGTTCGCTTTCTGTTTTTTACCATCTGCTATGTTCTGCGTTACTGTTTGTGGTATTCAGTCTCCCAGATGGTGCCCAATGATTCTGGCCTTCCTTCCCATATGTATCCCTTCCATACTGAATAGGGTTAATCTTTGTAACCAATAGGATATTATGGACATGATGGTGTGTGTCTTCTCAGGGTGGGTCATAAAGGACACGACAGCTTCCATCTTACTCTCTCTCTGGGATCACTTACTCTTGGCATAGCCCACCGCCATGTTATGAGGACACTCAAGCAGCCCTTTGGGAAGGTCCATATGGAGAGCTGAGTCTTTCTGCCAATACTCAGTACAACTTTTCAGATGTGCTTTTGAGTTGCTCTGAAAGTGAATTGTCCAGTCCTATTCAAGCCTTCACATGATCACAGCTAGCCAACATCTTTTTTTTGCCCAGCTTTATTGAGATATAATTGACATATCACTGTATATGTTTAAGGTGTACAGCATAATGGCTTGACTTTCATATATTGTGAAATGATTACTGCAATAAGTTCAGTTAACATCTATCATCTCATATAGATACAATAAAAAGAAAAAGAAAAAAACCTTTTCCCCTCATGATGAGAACTCCTAGGATTTACTTTCTTAAAAATTTTCATATATATCATACAGCAGTGTTAACTATAGTCATCATGCTGTATATTACATCCCTAGTACTTTTTTATCTTATAACTAGAAGTTTACACCTTTTCACCACCTTCTTCCAATTCCCCCTCCCCACAACCCCTGCCTCTGGTAACCACCGCAAATCACAAATCTGGTCTCTTTATCTACAAGTTTTATTTTTTTTTTGGATTCCACATATAAGTGATATCGTACAATATTTGTCTTTCTCTGTCTGACTGATTTCATTTAGCGTAATGCTCTCAGGTTCCTATTGTAAATAAAGCTTGGAGACCTTAAACAAATACACAGTCAGTTACTTTTCCATCAAAATGGGTTTATTCAGGATCAGCAAAGAATGGTAATCCAGGGTCTGGAACCATGGCAAGCCTCTGGAAGTCTCAGCAGCAAAGGTGGAGAAAGTTTTTTTATAGAGGGAAGGGGAACTTGAGAAGACTGCTGTAAACAAAGAGTTCAAGGTGTAGTGGCTTTTCACTGGCTGAGTTGTGACAGTCTCTCACTGGCTGAGTGTCTTGCTGGTCAAGAAGAGGAAATCTTCTTTCTGTTGGGCTCTGCTATCAATGTAAGGTGTGAGAGCTCCCCTTTTTGGCCTCCTGAATCCAATTTAATGAGGTTTCTGTTTATTAATTTTCACATTGTCCCTTTTTGGTTGAGATCTTTCTCTGAAAGAATCAGTGATCAAGAATCAGATTTTCCTGGTTCATCAGACTTTTGTCCCTCGATGCCAGAAAGACCTTTCCTGGGCGTCATGTCCCATGTTAGTGGAAAGTGCACAGATTGGAAACCTATTGTGGCCACCTTTGAGTTACAAGGAGGGGTAAGAGGGGGAATTCTCAGGCATTTTTCTTTTCATATGTCCATTTGTCATCAAGATCGTAGGCATTGGAGATTATCTGAAGTGTTATGTTATCATCAAAGGTTTGGCAGACAAATTTCCAACAGGCCTGGTCCAGATGTCTTGGGAAAGTTGTCTCATCAGATGTGATCTGCTTTAATTTGAGGAAATCTTTACTTTTAAGTCACCAGATGATGTGCATGTTCAGTCAGGGATTAGTGCTTTCCTTAGGTGTGTCACATGAATCCAAGAGTCTATTTCCTGGAGTTTGTGGCACAAGGGTAAGTTAACAGTACCTGATAGAGGCCTTTCCAGGTAGGGGTTGAGGGGAGTCCATCTGGAGGTGTCTTTTCCAATAGGCGAAATCTCCAGATTGAAAGGTGTGATGCTTAAGCTCTTTGTCTCCCTGGACCACACTGTAAAAGAATTGCTCTACCAAAACATGACTTTTTTTAATAGAAGCAATTAGACCTTTGCAATATTGGAGTATATCTCATTTTATCAGTTGTGGGTCCAAAAAGACAGGTGCCAAGTACATTGGGCATCCTGTGACTGTTTTAAAAGGTGAGAGTTTATGAGTTCCAAAGGGGGTGGATCTGAGACCTTGAAGGACCTTTAGCAATCCTTTTGGCTAAGGTATTTGCAGGCTCTCCACAACTTTTGCCAATTGAGTCTTAATAATGCCACTAGTGCATATAACTAAACCAGAGAATTGACGGTGGGAAGCACAGCAAAGTGTTGTAAAACCAGCCAAACAGCATAGACTTGTTGAAGTATCTGACCAGTAAAATGGATTCCTCAATCACTATGAAGTTCAAGAGGAGTTCCCCAGTAGGGATAATCCTTTCTAAATGGACTTTAGCCACAGAAGTCACAGTAGCCTGTCTGCTGGGGAAGGCTTAAGTCCAGTGAGAAAACATACAGACCATGACTAAAATGTACTTATACCCTTGAGACCAGGGAAGTTGTATGAAATCCATTTGCCAAACTTTGAATGGTCCGATAAGAGGTTTAAAATATCTGAGAGCAGTACAAACAGCCAGGCTTCCCTGGATTGTATTTTGGACAAGTGGGACAGGTGAGGTAGGCAATTTTTGTGGCCTTGTTAATATTTCTGCCCCAATATAGATTCATGAATGTTACCATTTTGTCAGCAGACGTATGGTTTAATGCATGTACAGTGGTTAGGAATGGGAATTGCAGAGCCTCTGGTAGGAATGGGTTGTTATTTGGTCTGAACCAGATATTCCTCTTTTTATCAAACCAGTAACTTGAGTTTCCAGTCTTGTTTTTCCTTTTCTGAGGCCAACTGTGGGGCTTCTTTAGTCAGTTTTTCTAAGATGTCATTCAGGGAAATGGCTCTTTGGACCAGGACGAAGGTTTACCTGTTGTTCATTCCTTTAAGAACAACATTCCTTGCGGAAGTATCAGCAAGGTGATTTGTTTTAGTTTCCAGTGAGTCAAATTTAGAATATCCCAGGATCTTAATAACAGCTAAAGTGTCAGGTAAAAGTATAGCTTCTAATAATTCCTCAGCATAGGGGATGTTTTTAATTTTATCTCTGCCAGAATTAAGGAAGCCATGTTGCTTCCACAACATTCCAAAATCATGAGCTACTCTGAAAACTTGTCTACTATTGGTATAAATCTTGGCAGTTTTTCCCTTCGCTGAAGTACAAGTCTGTGCAAGCGTATATAATTCAGTCCATGGGGATGAAGTAGCCATAGGTAAAGGTGCTGCCTCAACCATATCAAAAGGAGTTGCAATAGAACACCCAGCACAGTATTTGACACCGTCATCCTTTAAATAAGAACGATAAGTAAACCATGAGAAGTTGTCATTACCGAAAGAAGTTTCCTGCAGATCATGATGAGGAGTTTGGAGGTTATCGTCAGCATTAAGCAGTCGTGAGGGACTTCATCAGTAATGGAGGGGAAAAGAGCAAAAAGACTAAGGTTATTACAATGCAAAAGAGTTACGTGAGGAAGAGTTAACAAAAGGATTTCATAGGAGGTGAGGTGGCTGACTGAAAAATGTTGTGTGATGAGAATTTAGGAGAGTTTCTAGAACGTGAGGTACAAAAATGGTTAAAGGAGATTCCACAACTATTTTCTCAGTGGCCTTAACCAAAGGGACAGTGGTGGTCATGGCTCTGAGGCAAGGGGTCAGGGTTTCTCTGTGCCACTGGGCTTAGTTGCTGGCTGTAATACCCTATGGGTTGATGGTGCTCCCTACATTTTTGAGTGAGTAGCCCAAGGGCATTCCCTTCCTTTTCATATTCAAAATAGAAAAGGGGAATCTGATAATTGGGATGTCCAAGGGTAGATGGGTTCATCAAACTCTCCTTTAAGGCTTTAAAGGCTATGTTATCCTGTTCTTCCCATAAAATTGGGTTTGAGTTGTTTTTCTTTAGTAAAACATGCAGAGGTTTGGCCATAAGAGAGATATTTGAAATCCAATTTTGGCAATAACCACCTAGCCCGAGAGAAACCTCAAAGTTGACTCTTAGTTTTGATTTTTGGAAAACTTAGGACACCATGAAGCCTATCTGGATCTAGGTGTGGGCTTGTTCTGATATTGGATGCTCTAAATATCAAACCTGGGTTTGGGAATACTGCAATTTCTCTTTGGTGACCTTATGTCCCTTTAAAGCTGAACGTTTTAGCAAGTGGACGCTGTCATTCTGTGAAGAGGCTTGGGAAGGAGAAGAAAATCTTCCACATAGTACAACAAAATAGAGCCTCTAGGGAACTTTGTATCTTCCAGATAAAACTTCTGGATTTGTGAGAAATAAAAAGGACTCAGTAAAACCCTGAGGCATTGCTGTCCAGGTGGATTATTTTCCTTCCCAAGTGAAAGCAAAAATGTATTAGCTATCTTCATCAAGTGGAATACTAAAGAATGCACTGCATAAATCAGTTATAATAAAGAATTTACTTCCTGTGGCAATCAATGTTAGTGTATGAGGGTTAACAGATGTTAATGGTTAACCGATGTTAACGGTGTTAACGGATAACAATGTTGTTTATTGCTTGGAGGTCCTGGACAAACCTCCACCCTTGGCCCTTGGGTTTTGTCATGGGCAAAATAGGAGTATTACAGGGACTAGTACAAGGGACAATGAGGCCTTGAGCCTTGTAATCTTCTATCATGGGCTTTATACTCTAAAGGGATTCGTTACTTATAAGATATCGATTAATTCTGGGGAGAGGTTGAGGGATCTATTTGAATCCTAATGGGAGGTACACTGTGAATTTTACCAATATCAATTAAAGATTTCCCTATGAGGAGGGTGGTAGCTGACTCAGTAGAGACAAACGATCACTGTTTCCAGAATCAGCTCTAGTGCCGTCAGAGATGGAGAAAATAAAAGATGTCAAAGGTTCACTTGATTAACCTGATTGGCTGTTTCAAGGGCTACTGTGAAATTCTAGAATTATTTCCCCCTTTCAGGAGAAAGGAATTTTGGCATAATACTTTTCTAAGAAATCTCTGACTAACAAATGAAGAGGGGCAAGGGAACTAAAGAGAAAAAGTTGTGTGCCTCTCAAAGGGCCTAAACAAAAGAGAATAGATTCAGAGACAAGAACCTTTTGGGGTTTTTTAGAATGCCCACTCTTTGAACTGTTTTAGTACTCTAAGGTAAGGGCTGCTTTGTAGCAGTGGAGTTAAGCATCAAGAGTGTGGCTCCGGTGTCAGTTAGGACAGAAAGAGATTCGTCTCCAATTTGGAGAAATGCTTCCCCAAGCCGATTGAGAGGGAGGAGTGGGGAGAGCCCCTGTAGTTCCTCAGAGCCTGTTATTGAGAATTTGGAGGACATTGGAAAGGCTGGATAGGGGGCTGAAGGACCTAAAGCACTGAAATTTGTAACAATCACTTTTCCAATGTCCTGACTCTGTGCAATAATAGCAGAAATTAGGAGAATTGGGGGTTTTTCAGAGGCCTTCATTTGCTGGAGTCGAAGATTAAGCATTTTTAGTGGTCTTTCTTTCAGGTGACTCATCTAGAGTGTGAGAGAGCTGGTTTGCCAGATTAACTAAATCCAGAGTGGACATAGTTTTTCATTCCATCCTGGTCCTTTTTACTAGAAGGGAAAGGTCCTGGTTCAGCCCATTAATAAACATGGAGTTAAAACCTACCCGGTGGAATCAACATCTGAAGGAGGAACAGAATTTTCTTTAAAAATAATTTGAAGTCTATGGTAATAGTCATGAATAGGTTCATCAGGTTTTTGTGCACAAGCTTGACTTTTGTTCCAATCAACAGGCTTTGGGAAAGTCCTAGGAATTGTCCAATGATGTCGTCTAGCAATTGCCCGAGTCCAATCATACAACAGGTCAGCATATTGGTCTCCTAGTTCTCTAGAGACTTCTCTGGATTTTCCAAATTAGTGGTTTTTATTTAATGCTGGGACTGGCCTTCACTGACAAGCATATGAACTAGCTGATAGAAGTCAGAGAAACCAAGTTGATAAATTTGAATGTCTATATTAAATTCCTCAGCAAATCTGTGAGGATCTTCGATTACTTTGGGAAAATCTGTGAGAATGGTTTTAGCCCAGGGAGTATAAGAAATTAAGGGTTTAGTCTTTGGATCCTCAGAAGGCTTAATTTTAAAGGGACAGGTTCAGAGGAAGAGGAAGTGGGGAAAGTTTCTGGAAAAGGGGAAGTTGAGCGAGAGAGCTAATATGGGGAAACTGAGGGCATGGAGGAGGCACAAGTGGTATGGAAGGGAAGGAGAAAGATGGGGCCAAAGGCAGGGGCTTAACATGAGGAGCCAGGGGAGAGGAACTTGGCATCAGAGGTGGAGCCTGAGAAAAAGAAGCAAGGAGGAGGAAATGAGCCTTCAGAAGCCCTTCTGTCTTTATTTGATCATTTGTTTGCCTCAGTTAATCTTAAAATTTTATTTTACAAAGAGACAACTTTAGACTCCTGGTAATGTTTGGAAACCTCAAAATACCAATCAAAATAGGCGAACTACTCAGTTTTGGAAATTTCAGAGCTATGGTTGTCCAATTCAGTTTTAAGGAAAGTAAGTTTGAGGAGTTCAAAACTTCCCCACAGCGGCCATTAGTATTCTAAATTACTTTTGGTTAAATAAGGGTCCATTTAGTTAGAAATGCACATGAGGAATGACTGAGCTTTTTAAACATAAAGTCAGCTGAAGTCCCTGTAGGCAGGGGTGCCCTCAAAATATTTAGATAACTAGGATCTCATGTCTCAGAGGTTTTTCTCTAGAGTAAAAGAATAATTCTCAAACAGCCTAAACAACTCAGACAGCTTAAACAGCTTGCAACTCAAACAGCTTAAACAGCTTGCAACTCAAACAGCTTGAACAGCTCAAACAGCCTGCAGGCTTAATATCAGCCAGTTCTAAGGGAACAATCTGATTTCATTAAGGTGGACTGAAGGTCGAATCGACGAAGTTCTAATAGAACAGTCTTCTCCCAAGGGGGTCAGGACAAAGGCTGGACTGCCACAGTTCCAATGAAACAGTCTGAAAATCGAACTGAAGGCTAGCACAATTTCAGTAGAAACAGTTCCATTCCCAAAGAAATCAGATCAAAGGCTAGCACAGTGCCAAGAGACAGCCTGATTCAAAGAGTCAGGCAGAAGTGCCACCCTTGTACTCACAGACAAACAATACCTTAGCCACGAAAGGAGGACTCCTTAAAATAGATGCTGAGTAAAGCCTGGAGAGCATAAAATTGCAAAGAGGCTGGAAGCTCAGATCCAGAAGAAAGACCTACCCTCAAACTCCAGGGTGGGCGAGAAAAGCAGTGAGCTCAATGGGTTCTTTTGTGGGTTCTACACCTGTTTGCTCATCAGCATCGAAGTCCTCAGGATACTTCTCTGGATCCCCATATGCACCACCAAACGTTGACCTTAAACAAATAGACAGTCAATTATTTCTCAGGCAAAAATGCGTTTATTCAGGATCAGCAAAGACTTGCGATACTGGGTCTGCAACCACCGCAAGCCACATGCATGTCCCCAGCAGCAAGAGGAGGAGGAACTCTCTTACAGAGGGGAGAGGAAGTTGAGAGGGCTGTTGTAAACAAAGAGTTCAAAGTGTGTTGGCTTTGCATTGGCCGAGTTGTGACAGTCTCTCACTGGCTGAGCTTCTTGCTGGTCAAGAAGAGGCAGCTTTTCTTCTTTGTGTTAGGCTCTGCTGTGAATGTAAGGTGTGAAAGCCCCCCCTTTGGCCTCCTGATCCAATTCAATGCAGTTTCTATTTACTAATTTCCACATTCTGTAATGAACATGGGAGTGCAGATATCTCTTTGGGACAATGATTTTGTTTCCTGTGGACATACACACAGAAGTCTAATTGCTGGATCACACGGTAGTTCTATTTTTGGAAGAGACTTGGGTTCAAATAAATATTGATGGAGAAAATGTCAGAGACTCAATAGAAAGGGTTGAGCAGAAGAGATACACACAATATGTGTGTCAGCCATTTCTTGCTGGACTGTTTGCACATCGCCTTCACAATGTCCCATGTACAGAGCTTTATCGTGGATCCTTGATGCGTGGATGTTCACCAAGATTCTGAGCAAGTACAAGTAGCATATATTTCTGGGACCGAGCAAGTGGGGCACTAACAGCCAGGAAAGGCCAAATTTGTTGTGTGAACCAGAATTTCATTTGAATGTGGAAAGATAGCAGGGGTGTTTTAAGAAACTGGAACAAACAAAGACCTCTATTGTATCCTTTCCTACCAGTGCTAATTCCCCATATTCACTTATGCAGAAAATGACATAGAAAGAAAGAGAAAGAGCAACTGATAGTTTCTTCTCAGTTCTTCCTTACTCAGCAATAAGCTAAGGGTGGAGAGTATTGGTAGAATGAATGTATATCGAGAAGTGAAATAGAAAAAAACCAGGGGATGGCCCTGTGGCCTAGTGGTTAAGTTCGTGTGCTCCACTGCAGGCGGCCCAGTGTTTCGTCGGTTCGAATCCTGGGCACGGACATGGCACTGCTCATCAATCCACGCTGAGGCGGCATCCCACATACCACAACTAGAAGGACCCACAACAAAGAATATACAACTATGTACCAGGGGGCTTGGGGGAGAAAAAGGAAAAAAATAAAATCTTTAAAAAAAAAAAAAAACCAAACAGTTGAATTAGTTTTGTGAAGTGTTTCCACTATTTTGGAAAGAATTAAATATATACACTGTACTAGCTATGAAATATGAATTGTGTAATTTTTGTTATTCCTCATGCACATTAAACGCCCTTATATTTGCTTTTAAAGTTGGTATTGAACAAAATACATGTGAACATTAAAATTCATGTTTAATAATTAAAATTCTTGTTTCCTTTCCTTAGACCTACATTAATGAGCAAATAGAAAAACACTGTGTTAAGTTGAGAGGTGGAAAAAGAAAGAGAAATGTTTTATGTGTTAGTACCTTTAATAATACGTTTTTCTTTCTTTTTGAACACACTCTCTTCCTCTCCTACCCGCTCATATATTCATTTTACATTGGGACCTACAAATGGTGTAGCTGGGCCTGAATGAGGACATAGTCTCACAGGTAAAGAATGCAATGACATCTAGGAAATATGGACAATATGGGCATCTTTGTGCCCCAGAAAAATGGGAAATCAGATTTTAGTTAAGAAATAGCATTCACTTCTAAAGTCATTAAAGAAAATTTAGTAAATTCATTCTAAAAATCTTTCCACAAGATTTCTTATGTAATTTTCTCTGGAAATATAGAATATTAAAATTTAATAATTAGGTTGTGTAGTGATCCCCCCAGTTCCTAGAATGTTTATCAAAATCCCACCATGCTAATATACACTTGTTCCTCTTCCATAGGACGTGGAAGAAGAAGCCGCTTGTTGTAAACCCACAGGCAAGTGGGCTGCATGAGGAATGAGTGGACTTGCACACTCTGTGCCGTTAGCGCAGTTCTGTGTTACAGGCTGTGTAATGAAGAATCTCCGTACCTGCATCATTCAAACTAACTGCTAAAGATTTTTTCTAATCCACATCCATATGCTCCATCCAGACAAGTACCAGTGTCATCCTAAATTAAGCCATGCTTAGTTTCTTTGATTTTTTTTCCATTAAAAAAATCAATTTTCACACATACAAAATTTCCCTGAAATTCACTGGGTTTTTACCATCAGGCACTATTTTCCAGGTAGGTATTTCAGTTCTTAAACAATCAAAGTTGGTCTCAAATGAAAAAAATAAATAAATAAAATAGCAAACATCCAAAGAAATGAGTATCTTATGTAAGTATTCACATATATACATGTGTATTAGGTGCAAAAATTTCACATTTATTGAGGAATGCAGAATTTTTATCTTTTCTATACTATGGTGTGATTTAAATTATTCTTTTAGCCTGATATCATAAAAGACATTCCAATTCCCAAAGCTTTGACATCTGTGCTCTTTGCAACCTTTGCCCAATGTTTTTATTAACTCAATTTAATGGAACCTTTTTTATGGTGACCTTAAGAATTTAATAACTCCTCAATGCAAGGACAATACCACCTGCAGGCTCCACTGGGATTGAACTGTGGTAGTTCAATATGTCTGCTGGAACACACTAAAGACAAGAAGGGGCGGGGGGGAAGCAGGAACACAAATCAGTTACTTCCCTCTACCCTACCCGACAAGTAGTGCTACTGTTTACGATGGGCGGCCCCAGACACACGTAGAAAATTTCTATGGTTGCTAAGGCAATATGCAGCTCGCTTGCAGCTCCCTAATAATATTAATCTAACTATGATCATGTCAGATAGGCTAGGGATCTTCAATTCCAACTGTCTCTCCTCCTGACAGACACTCTGCATATCTTACAGATACGATCAATATGTTATTAGTCAACAACCTGACGCTAGCCCATGAATTAATCCTTTTCTGTCAACCTAGCAGTTTCTAGTCTTTTGTAACCTCATTCCCTCTGTATGGATGAGACCCGGCTTAATCCAATTAAGGTAAAATTAACTTTTTTCCTTGTGGTAATCTCCCTCTATGTTAATTCAAATCTCTGAGGACAGCTGCTTCAAGCAAATAATTTTATACTTGACCTTTTATGTGCAAGATTAAAGTGGTATGGATATATGCATGGGAAGTCAATGAGCTGTCTCTCTATTTTCACCCTCTTTTAACTTCCTAGCAGTGCTTGGAAAAATTCAACTGAACACAAAGGATTGCTAAATGACAGTGATATATTTATTTGGGTTGCAAAAATGACTCTGTCATTTTAGCTTTGTGTTTAGTATATACGATACCTTTGTCTTTTTGAAAGGTAGATTAATAATAAGTGATGACAGAACTGTGGGCAGTATTGTAGATGTGACAAGCAAAGGATGTTAATGGTCTACAATATGCAAAAGCATTTATATTACCGGTTCTTATGTGATACAGTGACATTACCTGCTAAGAAAAAATGCACTGATTAGAAAGATTAGTTCATTCTGAGTCAAGGCATTAAAGCTAGGCTTTCTCTATCATTGCCCAATACAAAGATTATTTTAGGATAGTAAAGCAAGCTTTATTCTTAAGAACTTAGTGTGCTCCGCTTTGAGGCTTGGTGACGATCATGTTTTAAAAATCTCAGATCTAGTAATCCCCAGGCTAACGTTTGAAAGGAGTTTGTCTCCTGGGGCCAAACTGTTTCCATTTTATATCTCTATCTTCCTCTTGTAGCCCACCCCCACCCTTAGCTGGTTTTAGTCTCTATCTAACTTCCTTTAAAGCATTTAGGAAAATCTAGCTTTTCCTCTCCAAATAAAACCTATTCTGAGGAAAAGATAAATGACAAGCCATTTCCACTTCGGTGTGAATTTAAAGAAATATATTGTCTCCCAGCAGCTCTATGAGAATAAAAGTCTTTGACCCTGCTACAGAGAAGTGAAATATTGATAAGAAATCAATGGAAATATTTTTACTTCAGCAAACTCAGAACATTGGTTTTTGTTTAAGTGATTGTTGCTAGGATCAACCATAAGAAGCAAAGATTCTACAAATAGCAGGAAAAATGGTCAGCTAAGACTAATGAAATACTAATTTATTTTATAATTTTTATCAGCAGCAGAATCCCAGTGTGTAGATAACCTACCATCATAAAGTGTTTTGAGAAAATAGCAAACATTTATATACTTTGGCTAGCTACATTTTCATAAGGGACATTTGCTTTTATTTATTCTACTTGCAATGCGTTGGGATGTCCAAATATTAGACATTTTTTCATCAATTCTGGAATACTCTGTAATTTTCCTTGTAAATAAAGATCCCCCCATCCTCTCGCTCTTTCCTTCTGAAATTCCATACAAGTGTGTTGAATATTTGCACTCCTCGAAGAGTGCAAGAATTCTTTTTCATTTTTTTCTCTCTCCTTTTTGCCTCTCGACACTCTCCTTGTATATTTTTTTTAACTCATCTTGGACAATTTTTTATGGCATTTTGTTTGTCTTATTTTATCTTTAAATTAACAGGTATATTTTGTTTCTTTAAATAAACGAATTTACTTCACGTAGTACATCTGATAAACTGCAATATCTTAAGTGTTTGTGTATTTGCTGCCTATTTTTTCTGCTGGCTAACATTCATTGTTCTTGTTCCCTTGTGTGCTTTCTGATGTTAAAGTTCACGGGACTGTGGGATTTATATTTTGATTCATCCATTAAAGAATGATTCACATATAAAGAATTATTTCTTTTCCTTCAGAAATAAATTTTTATTTCACCCAGTTTAGATCACAAATTCAAACGAAGATCATAAAATTAACAACCTTCAGTAAAGATGTTCCCCCCTCTTCTAAGCACCCATGTTGAGGCAGACAATTTTTGCTGTTTCTTTCCGTATGTCAGATGCATTTCTATTTCATCCTTACAAGGAGAAGGTAAGCTTCGAGTTCCAGTTAAATGCAGAAAGCTTCCCGTTAGCTTCCCCACCAAGCTCGCCCAGCCTAAAACTTTACCTTCTGCCCCTTGGTTCAAAAAATTGTAATTTGTGTAAGCACGGGATTAATCTCAGCTCATTTGTTGCAAACCCATGCTTATTTCCAGGCGTGCCTGGAATGTTGGTGTGACCCTCCGCCAAACCCAAATAAATAATTCTAACTGCTGATTAGTGTAGTCCTGTGCTAAGATGTGAGACAGACCAGGAGGCAACTTGCACTTGTTTATCAATCTTGTTTATAGAAAACGAGCAGATTGATAGTTTGTCCCTGGTTTCTGCTTTGTTCTCTTGGTTTTTACTATTGAGCTTAGTCATGTGGACTGCTTTGAGCTACATTAACAGAAGAATATAAAGTCCCTCCTCCTTCATGAGGCAAAGGTCCTCCTGAGACCTAGGCACCTCTCCTTCCATGAGGTGATTCACAATCTGAAGACAAACTGTGAGTTGTGCAACTCAGAAAGGACTCTGGGAGTTGTGTATGTAGGTCTTGGGCCTGTCTGACATTTGCCTGTGCTTTCCTCTCTCCTGCTGTGCCACACATTTTACCTTGAGTGAACATATCCTGTGGAATGTGATGAGTCCTTTCAATTATCTGACCCTGTGTAATTGCTGCTCCAGCATTTGGCAGAGACCCTCAAGGCAAAACCGCTTCAGATCTGCTTGCCTGCAAGTCCCCAGGCTCCTGCTCTCTTTGCTTTTAGCCTCTTAGAATTTCCTATTTTCTTGCTAGATCAGCTTTCCATTCTAAAATATTTTAAAAATATTTTATTGAGCGGTTTTAGGTGCTTTCAGTGGGAAGGTCATTTAGGATGTCTGATATTTTATACTGACTGGGATGAAAGTCAGTGAAAATTAATATAGAAAGAGAGAAACTGTAACTAAAGGAGACAACACCTATTATGTTCTCATCAGAATATTAAGAATGGTTTTAGTGAAATAAATTGCCAAATGCTCATCTTGCATACCATCACTACCATACTTACACGGTGCACACAGGCACATACACACAGCTACTTAGCATTATGTGTGTGTATATGATTTATATATACAATAAATTAGCAGTTCTGAAATGTTGGGGAAGTTACAATGTTTCCAAAATATTCTTCTCAACTTTGTTACTCGTGCCAGAAAGTCCATCATTGAATATGCTTTCCTTTGGCTTACATATTATCCTGTACAAAATGACAAATTATCACAAAAGAGATTAAGCCTTATGCATAATTTTCATCATAAAGTGAATGAATGACTATATCACCCTTTTTACTGATAATAGGTTATAATGAGAAAAGAAGGGAAAAATGATGAGTGCATTGGTAAGCTGGAAGAAGTCTTATGGGAACAGAAATGTAACCCAGTTCAGAAAGGGAGAAATAAGAAGAATCCAGGGGACCAAGACAAAGTTGAACCCATGTGTTTAGTTCTGGCCCCAAATCCCCTGAAAACCCTTGCATCATAGTTCAATCTAACATGCTTTCATTGGCCAGGCTGCTTCTATTTGGCAAAGAAAAAGAAGAGAGGTACCTCCCTGCCTTTGTGGGTCCTACCTGCTTGGCTTCCTTTTAATTGGCACCTGCCTCCTGTCTGAGTGGTGGGTGGTGGAGCCTCAGTGAGTGCTCTGCAGCTGAGCAGCTATGATAAGCCAGCCTCCTTCAAAAAGACTCTAAGCTTCTTTTCTGAGTTTAGGAGATTTTAGTTGGTTTCATTTGTAGAAAACCTACAAGTAAACCCTTCACCTGAAAAAAGATGAAAGACATTTCACATAGAGAAATCACCCAGGGACCCAAACCAGGAGACAGCTGGAGATAGACTATTTAAAAATCTGTTCTGTGGTTCTGATAACTCAAAAGAAGGATAAAACTTTCTGTATAGAGCTCACAGAAGGTGAAATACGTCACACAGTCTGGTCTCATTTCCGTTGGTCTTGTGCCCTTCTAGTTAGCTGAAGAGGCTATTTTCTTCCTTAAACACATTGCTGTGAAGTAAAATAAATAAATAAATATTAATAATGTTTCGAAAGCAGTATTAAAATAGGAAATGCTGTGATTGAATCTGTTAAAATAATGTCTGCCAAAATATTTTTACTGTTTAGACAAAAACCAGGTCATAGTTTAAAGTAGGAAACAATTGACACACTTGTTTCCAGTTTAAGTTTAGTGGTGAAATGGGCAATGAATGTTGTCATTCAGTGGAGATTCAAAAATAACAGCTGTTTCTAGATAATTCTTATAATCTCAGTAAACAAATGTTGATAGTCATAACAATGACAGTAGCTCACTTTGAGACATAGAGCTAATTTGACTAACTACTACCTAAAGTCGCTTCTATTTATTACACCAGAACACATCATTTTCTTGTAAGCTGTAAGTTCTTTTTTATTAACTTATAAGTTTTTTCTATTCTTTTCATCTTCTACATTCTATAAGTTCCTAAATATCACGCCCTTCTTTGACTCTCTCTTTGGGACCCAGAACTTATTGTCATGACTTGTAGACATTAAAGTATGAATGAGTTTTGGTGAACAAATGACTGAATATACACATGCCCTCGTATAGAAATGAATTACTGAAAATTCTCCTAACTTCCCATTCAGTTGTTTTGACGGTGGGAAGCCTAGGAGCATCAGAACATTGTATCTCACGTACAAATACTTTCCCATGCCCCCTAGAGCAGTTCGACATCTCAACAAAGCGCATGTGCTCTGGAGGCAAAGTGCTCAGATTATCCATCTACTAGCTCTGCAATGACACCTGAAGCAGGGCATGTAACTTCTGTCAGCCTCATGCCCTTTATCTGTTAGATAAAGGCAGTAATTGCATCTGACTTACAGAGTTCTTGTGAAGAGTTAAATGAAAGAGTTTATGTAAAACAACTAGAGTGGCTGGTACAAATTAATCCTTAATATTGTTAATACTCATTAGCAATTATTGTTATTAAAATATAGAAACCTCTACTAATCTAGTGATCAATTGACACAGAAGGTCAGAGAAAACATCAAAAATCTGGTCTCATAAACCTATACAATTTGGGAAAAAGAAAATTTAATATAATCTGACTATGGGAAATTCAGAAAAACTTTTGAAAATCCTGGAGGAAAAAGGCAAATCTCCTATTTGTTTCCACATATAGTAACAGTATTTATTTTATTTATTTTTTGAAACAACACTTAAATAAGAAATCAAAATAATAAGAAATAAAGTATAGAGTAATGGCCACTAATGTAATGCTGACATTGAGAAACAACTTTTGCCACTTTTATTTAACAGATGTATGCATCTGGGTACTTTGCCATAGATGACATAAGAGCCACTGACAATTGCCTATCCCCATTCCCCTTGTATCAAGAAACCACTGCAAGCTCCAAGAGTAGCACTTTGTACAATCTTTCAGGTCATAAAGTAATCCACATCTTCCACTCCATATGCAATGTGTCAAATCTCCTATGTAGCATTTTCAGCTGGTGTGGTAAATTTAACAGGGAGATAAATGAAAGATCTGTACACTGAAAATTAAAAGACATTGATAAAAGAAATTTAAAAAGGCACAAATAAATGGAAAGATATCTATGTTCATGGATTCCTCAAAAAATTAAAAATATAACCACATATGATCCAGCAATCCTACTTCTGAGTATATATCTGAAGGAAATGAAATCACCATCTTGAAGAGATATCTGTACTCCTATGTTCACTGCAGCATTATTCACAACAGCCAAGATATGGAAACAACCTAAGTGTCTCCTGATGGATGAATGGATAAAGAAAAAATATATATAATGGAATATTACTTAGCCATAAAAAGAAGGAAACTCTGATACTTGTAACATAGATGAAGCTTGAGGGTATTAGGCTAAGTGAAATAAATTAGAGAAAGAAAGACAAATACTATATGATCTCACTTATATGTGGAATCTAAAAAAATTGAACTCCTAGAAACAAAGTAGATCAGTGATTGCCTGGGGCTGGGAGTAGGTAGAGGAAATGGAGAGTTTTTGATCAAAGGGTACAAAATTTCAGTAATAAGATAAATAAGTTCTGGGTAATGTACAGCATGATGACTACAGTTAATAATACAGTATTGGATCCATGAAATTTGTTAAAAGAGTATATCTTAAATGTTCTCACCACACACACAAAAAGTTAATTATGTGAAGTGATGAATGGGTTAACTAACCTTATTTGGTAGTCATTTTACAACATATGCTTATGTAAAATCATCGCATTGCACATCTTAAATTTATGCAATGTTATTTTTCAATTATATCTCAATAAAGCTGGAAATAAATAATGATCTTCACAAAAAGATTGACTAGAATTGAGATCACGTATAACCAGAAGCCTAGCATCAAAGACTGATGATTAAGAAGGCAATTACAATGCAGTCTTGATTAACAGGATGATTCGGAAGTGCATAACAGGGCAACTAACATGAGATCATTCAGGTATTAAATTTCTGAATATAAATTCAAGGTAAAATTTCATTCTTATGAATTAGACAAATGAGATATCTGAAGGTCTTTCCAAGTGCATGAAGAGCAGGTCTATAGAAGATAGATTAATTTCAAATTCCACTGAAAATCTAGTATCCTCAGTTTCTTCATGTCACTCAAGACTTCCCTGATGTTTAACTTGTGGGAGATAACCATTAGTAACTAAAAATGGATAAAAGGTGAAATAGAAGGGATTAGCACAACCTTAGGAGACTGATTCATGAACAGAATTCTATATCTTAGAAGCATAGAGAGTAGCAATCACGCTCCTAATGGTAAAAATCAGTATGAGCTATCAGGCTCCGACTTTTTAAGGTTGACGGAAGTTCATGATTACTTGTAATTTGCAGGAGTCGTAGCAGGCAAATATCAGAAGGGGGCAGCAAAGAGCTATCCGGGCTAGAGAAAGCACTTAATTTGAAAAGTGAAGAAAGAAGAGGAAGTTAATTCAACTTGAATTAAGTTATATGAAAACTGCTATTCCAAAAAGGTGTCAAATCATATCAGAGTTGTGGACTTGAGGTGACCTCTGACCTTCAGGATATTTTGCCCTGATTTTCTCCCTATCTCTCTGAACGTTTCTCTTTAGTTTTCTTGCCCAGATTTTTTTCTCTATGCATCCCTTAAATATTTGTTTTCCAGAGTTCTGGCCTTGGCCTGCTTTATTCTTACTTTCCATAGTCACCAACACTTTATTTTAATCTATATCCCTTCATTCATTCCTACAGTAATGACTACTATCAATACACCAACAGAGCCTCTGTTCACATATGACAACCTTAGTGCTGGTTAGAAAACTGTGCCATTTCTTGCCAGATGCATTTCCAATAGCCACTCCAATCTTCAACTTAAAAAGACTCATTTTCCTCTAGGCTGATGTAACCCCTACTAGGGTTAATAGTGTCTTGGACAAACCAATGGCTGTTTTTATTCTTCTCTCTCATCCTGTCAGCCAAGCCACACATTGTGAACCATAAAAACTAGTCTCCTATGCTAGGAATTCACAAAGCTCCATCACTAACCTCTATTTCAACACCCAAATTATTGTCTTCCAACCAGACATTTGCACCAGCGTGTGAGGCAGACATGTCAAAAAACAAACTCATCTTTCACTGAAAATATCTTTTCTTCCATATTTACTCTTCTGGTTAATCATGATGCCTCATACCCCATCTGCCAAGGTAGAATGCTCTTATTCACTGCTTCCTTTTTAATTTTATCTCATAAATGACACGGCAAGTGAGAAATCTACTAGCCTCATTTCTCAAGACTTCAATGATTTTGGTATTAAAAGATAACTATTAGTAATTAAAAATGAGTAGAACTAGGAAAAGAAGGGATTTTCTTTTTGCTAATCTTCTGCTTCGAGTACTTTACACTCTTTCTCTCCATTTCTTCATTTAACAACATTTAATCCTCAAACTATTGTCACCTGGTTTTCAGCCCCCTGCTTCCAAAGAAACCACCTTCTCTTTTCTTTGCTATGTCCAGTGTACACTTTCCAGTCCTTACCTTCTCTCTTCAGTAGTTGAAAATACTCGCCTTGCGCTCTGCTGCGGCGGCCCAGGGTTCAGATCCTGGGCTCAGACACGGCACCGCTCATCAGGCCACGTTGAGGCGGCATCCCACATCCCACAACTAGAAGGACCTGCAACTAAGATATACAACTGTGTACAGGGGGCATTTGGGGAGATAAAGCAGAAAAAAATATATATTGGCAACAGTTGTTAGCCCAGGTGCCAATCTTTAAAAAAAAAAAAAGAAAATACTCACCTCTTTTTCCCCAAAAATATTCTACGTCAACTTTAGGGAAGCGTTCTGTCCTGTCTTCTTGAAATCTTGAAAGAAGGCACCATTGTCATGTTTGATGTATGTCTCTTTGTTCCAGATGGCATATAACTGAGCTGAAAACCACCCCTTCTCTAGAGCGCTTTCTTCCTTTGTGAAGACTGCTCTCCCAGGGTGTAGTCCTCAGCATGGCTCAAATAAAACTCTCTACTATGGAATGATTGTCAATTATTTGCATCAATAATAGGAGTAAAAACAATTTCCAAAAACAAAAGCAATAATGGCAAATATTTATTGAGTATTTACTATGTACCAAATATCGAAGTTTCCTAAATGTATCAGGGTCTCCTGCCTCTTGTCTTTGTGCTGGCTACCCCTTCTCTCTGGAATGACTTGCATACTGTGCATTTACTCGCTCCTGTTCTTCAAACTAGGTGCCAGCTCTTCCTAGGTTAGGTGCTCCTTGTTTGTGCTCTCAAGGTATGCTATGCATAATCTGTCATAAAACCATGAAGATATTCTCAAAAAACCATTAGATTCAATTCAAAATTGTTCAAAATTTAGAAAAACTTTTTGAGCCTGTAAGGTGCACATTGTATCTTCAAATGTGTCAGAGAGTATGTGTGGGTTGAGAGGGAAGAGCAGGGAGAGGACGGGCTGGGATGCACTGAGCATCAGAGGTGGCTCAGAGGAAGGCCAAATCAGGGCTGAGGCACTGCTGTCCTGGCCCTCCTAGAGGAAGCCAAATCTGAAGGGAACTTGGAAGTTCTCAAGGTCAGCACGGGAGTACTGGGATGAGAAACACCCAGTGCCAGAGGCCTCTGGCATCAGACTGGGAGTCTGGCTCCTGCCATCTATTGAGGCATCCTCAATCCTTGTCCTGGCCTTCCCCACACAGAGCCACAGTGCAGTAATGCCTCACTCCAAGGACCTGGCCAGGTGTGAGGGACCAGGCTCTGGCCCAAAGGCTGTGTAGGGGCAGGACCTCCCAGAGAGCAGAAACTGGCAGTGAGCTATGCATGCAAGTGCTGGAAGTCTAATCCCTTACGAGAGGCAGAAAGCCCTGGGGAAGAGGCATGGGCTTCTGGAGAGGCCCCTGGGTTTAAAGGTTTAAAGTTAAATAGTCAATCTACCAATTTATGCAAAGTATTGGATATACGGTAATATAGCATTTACATCTGGTACATACAAGTAGGTAATTTAAAGGCCTCTAAATATAGTTAAGAGGAATGTTTAGATAATTAAGGAGATATTTGAGGTTTTGGTCTTTAGAGACCTGTCCTTAATTATCTCTATGGTTGTTTTAGCAATGTAGTGATAAATTATACACTTAACATTATGATAAAATTGGATATATATTTATTGTATATATTTTCTTTGCGGAGATTATTGACTTCTTGGGCTCAGGCATTATTGGAATCAAGAATGAGTTTTGTGAGACTATAGTTGTCCTGAATACATTCATTCACTAAGGATTTTTAAAATGAAATGTAAATCCCAGCTTTTTCTCTGATCGGCTCCATTTTAAATGTCAAATTATATTTAGAATAAGAAGTCCAACTCTAAAGCATGAGATTCAGGTATCATCCCAGAGTAAAATACCATAGCAGATTTTTCTCAGCCTCATCTGGAGGAAAGATAAGTGGGACATCATTGTCTCTAATTTTTACAGCATTGCAGCATGCAGTAGCCAAAGGAAAGGACAGATTTTATTAATTGTATTCATTTTGAGGCAAAGCTTTGGGTATGAAAGTGTCTCTAACATTTCTTTATGTGGTTTAAATCTTTAATACTATATAACCCATTTGCTTGCAGGTCCAAGTCATTCTGGAACATAGATTCAACAGTCATTTTCTCTTTTGTGGAAAGGTAATCTAAGGATTTGACCATAGCAGGACAAAGTACATAAACATTCATCCAAAGGAACTAAAAAGAAAGTCACCCTCTATTCCATCAATAGTATTTAAGTTCCAACTTCATAAATCCTGGTTTTAGGTTTATTCATATTTAAACTGGATCCTGTCTGGATGTCTTTTCCTGAGTATACTTCTGCAGATATTTATTTATCCATTTTTTTCTTGCAAGTTTTGGTTCCACTCCCAGGTACTACCCTTAACCTCTACTGATACCGTTTTATGTCAAGTTTCCAAGAGATCTTTTACTTATAATTCACAAATGAAAGGAGTTCTCTTTCATATCACACATGCCTAAACTAGGAGTATAGACAGCAACTTTGTTAGCAAATTTTATTAGGGATGTATCTGCATTTATTTTGTAAGAGAGAATGTTGGAAGTAAAAAATCAGACTAAGAGCATGGAGCAGATTAAATCCATTTATTCCAATAGCAAGAACTACTGAGTTACTTGAGAAGAGATTTTTAAATTGCCCCTGTTTTGAAAAGGAGATTTCAATCAAGAATAGGAAAAAGTCAGCATGTTCTGTGAGAGTCCAAGAACTCAGGGAAGTGGAGCTGAGCAAGACAGCTGCAGTAACGACTCTGCCCAAGCCAAGAGGTGCACCTGATCCGAACCAGTGCAGACCAGATATTATACTATCTCAAAAACACAAGCTGCCGATCCTGGGGAAATGCTGAAGCAAGGCTACTTTGGCTCAGAAAAGAATTTGAGAGCCCCTTATTTTTACTTTCAAAATATATTGTGCCTTTCCTTTTCATTCATTTCAAATTTTCTATTGAAACTATATGTTGAAGGAACTACATCTTCCACTAGTCTATTCTACAGGCATGGAAAATATGTTTTTTGTTTGTTTTCAGTTGTTGTATTATCAACGTCTAGCTCATGGTTTGGTGTTTGGTAGGTTTTGAAGACACGTTAATGAATGAATGGTAGAGAGGCAGCGCGGAAAGCGTTTAATGATTCCAGCTGAGGACTATCTGTATTAGATGGAAGATATGTCAGTCTAGAAACTGATTCAGCAAAGATTTGGGGCATGAGGTTATGTGACATTTAATAATCAGAGTCCTGATCTCTTCTGACATTAACCTATATAAACAGTGACAAAGACAATTCACATTATTTTTTATGTGCCTTGAAATATTTTTATTTGGTTTGTACTAAATTTAAAAAAATTTACTTCACCATCCTGCTGAACATATAAGTAAAACTTCTATGAAAGTGCAATACTGTGATGTTTTATGTATATTCTTTGATATAGACATGAGATCATTAAAAGAAAGGAGCAACAGTAGGATTTTAAATCACCTAAATGCTAATGATAACAAATTTCCCCATGAACCCACTAAATCCACCTCATTTGTGCACTTAATATCTGTACAAAATAGTTGACACTCATTCATTTATTCAGTCTAATTCACTGGTTCATTTATTCAATGACAAAACATTTTAATGTTTTTTTATTAATATATACATTATGCAGCAATTACATTATGTCCATTTTGGGCTGGAATATTGAAAGGACTCTTGTGACTACACAAAAATTACTCAAATGAGTCTTTACTAAAAGCAATGTGTATGTTAGAGCAGGAGAAAAAAATCACAGGCAACATCAAGGAGACCCCAGACATCGAGGCAAAGTTTTCAAGATCTTCTCTCATTCTCTCAGGTCTTGCTTCATCTCAAGATCACAAACGATGAAGATACATGTGATATATCTTGGCATCAGGCAAGCTGAGGCTAAAGCTTACTGAGGAGTTTTTTGTTTGTTTGTTTTAATATTCCATTTGTCACATAGGAAAATCAGGTTGTGTAACCAGTTAAATCAAGTGCACACTATTAGTCTATATATTCGTGTAAACACTGCTGTAATGACCCCAGGGGAGTCTCAGGACTTTAAGCAGCACAAAATAAATCACCCATATAACATCTCCGCTCTATCTTGGCCAAGAGTTAGTAAAATGGAGCTGTGGTAGCATAGGCCCACCACAGATCAGCTCTAAGTTAACCCTATCTTACCCACTCTTCTTTCCCTGAAAATTGACAGTTGAATTGTACTTTCTATGGTAAGCACCAGAGTACTGATCTGAGTAAAGAGATAAACTGTTTTTGATTCTTGAGGGAAAAAAGTACCACAGCAGAGTCAAGGTAACCAATTTGATACTTGTTACTTTCATCTGAGTAATGTGATTTGTACCCTTCCAAAGTCACTTCTCACCATTCTCCACCTTGTTCTACCTGCTGGAGGCTGGTCTCTGGGGACTGCAGCAGTGGAATCCCTAGCCAGCTGGTTTCTAGTGGAGTTTGGCCAACGAGAGCCACTGGAATAAAATAAGATTTTTGGAGAGTGTGAGATTGGGCATTCAGTCCCTAATTCCACCCCTGAAGGGTGGAGGTGAATTAGTTGTGTCATCCATCTACGTGATGACAGCTCCCGTTTGCCAGCATTCTCCATACAGTTCTGTCTCCAGAATGCTGTAACTTTTCCTTCCTTCTTTCACTTCTTCCTGGGAGAGGAGTGGTCGTTTGCCACAGCTACTAACCCTGGGTTACTACACCATCCTTGCTGCTTTTTTTAAACACTGCTATCATTTAAGAACTTTGCAAAAGATTCTTGAACAAAAAAGCTAGTAACTAATTTCTACTTTCCAAACAAGAGCCATATCTGGCATTTTCATCCTTTGTTCCTCTTATTTAAGACACTCTTCTCCACATTATATGGACTTCTTCCAACCAAACTAATTTGTGGTTTCTCCTTAGAAGTTACTTCCTCCAGGAAGCATATCCTGTTCCCCATAATTTGATGGTCTTCTCCATCTGTATGGTCACACAGCATAATATACATCCCTATCACAATATTAAAAATTATATATTTTTTTGCTTTTGTTTTTTGTCTGAATTCCCCATTAAATTGTGGGTGAGTGATGGAAAATATATGTTTTATGTATTTATTATTTTTTCAATAACTTATTTCTGCATCTAAACCATGGTGGACACTAAACAAATATGTATTGAATTGAATAGTTAACTAAAGGATAAATAAGATTGTAGAAGGCACTGATTTGAGTTCCATGCCCACTGGCTTAATTATACTCAGAAGAATTTAAGGGGCTGAAACACAGCAATGTATTCTATTAGGCACTGAGGATACACAGATTTGAGGTTCTCCAAGTTTATGCTCTCCATTAATTCATTAACCTGGACTAACGTGTTTGTCACATTTCATTATAATACATTTTAAGTTTAGATTTTCTTTTATTCTCATTTGATTTTCTCTCAGAAGTGCTATGACTTGAATTATCATTTATGAGCTCATTTTTACTATTTTAAGCTTAATACTTAATACCTTGCACTTTTGATATTCCCTTCCAAGTGAAGGAACCTTCAGGTAGGCAATGTTTTGATCTCTTTCTGCCCCAAATAGAAGGAGGAATAATTTATATTATTGATAATTTCAGGAAAACAACTGAATTTGCATTGTCGCCTTCTCTTTGAGATATGTTTTTCAAGGAAGAAATATATTCGCTTATCCTTTTAGCCATATGGTAAGCTTAGCAGAGCAGACCTTCATGGGGGAAGCCTATGAGCCCGCAGACTGCGAATACTGCCAAACAATGGAGGCTGAGTGGGTTTAGTTTTTTAAATTTATTATTCAAATGACCATCATAGCTGCATATTTAGACAATATCCTCCAATTTTGTTTATGAGTTTAAAAACAGGTGATATTTTAATCATTCTCTGACTCTTACTTCAGTTGGTTCCAAATTCAGGCAGAAAAGATAGGGTTTATTTATTCAGATTCCTAAAAGCTCCAAGAATTCCCACAGATATTTTAAAGACTTATCAAACTCAACACATTAAAGTATTTTATCTCTATACTTCATAGTGCATACAGAGTCCATTAAAAAGAGGTTGTTTAACTGAATGTTTGATATGTAAGAAAAGAATCCAACAACTGATTACCAACTCAGTTGTGGTCCTTCTCCTTTCTGATCCTCTTTCAAGTACACTGACACGTCTTGAATCATAGGTGACAAAGTTAACACAGTTAGTCTGATTTGTCCTTCAATGGTGGTGATCTTGAGATGAAGACAACCTTTGAATGCTTTAACAGATTCTTTGTGGTCTGGTTCTTCCCAATATGTCCTGCTTCATCTCTCTGCCCTCCCAATTTATAGTCTCTATTCCAAGCATACAGATCTTTCTATCCTGGAAAAGCTGTGAACCGTGTCACCTACAGGAATTTGCATCTGATAATCCCTGTGCCCAGGCTTCTTCTCCTTACTTCTATGCCTGACCAACCCTTATTCACCCTTAGAATGAACATATTTGCTGCATTCCTCTTGGAATCCTCCTTATCCTGCTTTGGATAGCAACTGTATCCACCCTCAAACTTTTAATAGACTCTGTTTTTTTGGGGGGGGGGTGTTGTTTTTTTTCTTTTTTGCTGAGGAAGATTTGCCCTGAGCTAACATCTGTTGCCAATCTTCCTCTTTTTTTGTGTGAGCCACCACCACAGCATGGCCACTGACAGACAAGTGGTGTGGTTCTGTGCCCAGGAGCTGAGCCTGGGACATGAGCAGAGCCTGCTGAACTTTGACCACTAGACCATCGAGGTTGGCCCTAATAGACTCTGTTTTAAACTTCGATGCACTATTTACTAAATGTAATTTTCCTATTTTTAAATCTGTATTTCTCTTAAGATTAATGACAGGACCTGCGTCTTCTTTAATATTATATCCCTAGGACCTAACATGACTTCCATTTTATGTAAAGGTCAATAGTGAGTAAGGAGTGACCAGATAATAAAAAAGTCTCTCTTGAATTTCCCAACACGAAACTAATTAACAATTACCTTAAAAAGTTGAAATCAAGAGACATGAATCTATTATACTTCTAATTGGTTTTTATTTTTATTTTGGCTGCTTTTTTGCTTATCTTAAAAAATGAAGATCATTTATCTGGTCTCAGAGAAAGCACTAATGGGTAAAGAAAATAAATAGCCACATACTAGTGTAATTTCAGAAGTGACAAAAATCTCTCTACTATCAATATATTTTAAAGGGCATATTGATAATAAGATTAATACAGAGAGGACATTAGATCCCTGAGAAGTGGAGAAAACATTATTTAACACGTAGCAAGAAGGCTTTGATGCCTTCCTAGAAAGAGGGTTATCAAGTTAAAATATCGTAAATGGAAACAAAATAAGACGTAACAAATTGTGAAACAGTTATCCAGAGGAAGTGTCAAATGATGGGAAATTTTGATGTTATTGACAGATAAAAGGTACTGTGAAAGTTTCATGAAATAATTTGTGAGGCGGTATCCAGAACAACGCAAAGAAAACAAATATTCTCTACCAGTGATATTAATGTCCTGGCCACTTATTTCCTCATATAATAGGGATAATTATAAAAGGATCTACAATACCATAGATAAAAAATTTCACAGCCAATTTCTTTGCTTCAATCTCACGCTCACTGAATCCAGTGAATTACTAATTAGGATCTTAAGCCACTAAATAATGAAACAGATGTCCTCCATTTTGAAACTATGGAAAGAAATGTATCTAGCAAAATTAATCTTAATACTCAAATACCCTTCTGGATTACAGATCAATCTGATAATTCCTAGAAGAACTATTAAACTTGAGTCCATGACCTCCCTCTCGCTGTCTCCCAAGGAATCTGCCCGAGCAGCTGAAAGCCCGCTTTTACAGGTCAACATTTTAACAACCCTGCATATGAGGAGAAATCACGTTATCTTAACTTGTAATGTGTTTGATATGCAAGTTAATAGTCTAACTCATACTTTAATTCCTCATCATGCAAAGTAAAAGCATCAAATTCAATGGAAATAATTTGCATTTTCAAGTTTCAAATAGATATTAAAAAAAACTCACAAGAAACAAATTTAGAAGACCTAATGCAGACGTCCCACAAACACAGCAAAGTAGAAAGGACGTTGCATCGTAGATTCATTAAGCCACTTACGTATCTTAGAAGACAGTTGTATCCACGAAAAGCATTTATTTTCTTCCTAGTATTCTTTAGTGCAATGTGTTGTGACCACTTGTAGTTTTATAATTGGAATGAAATCACATAATTGAAATTAATCATTGTAATGTTAGAAAGTAAATATACTGGTGGCAGATGTTCATATGAAATAATTTTTGATGCTTGTATCTTGGAGTATATTAAGCAAAGTGCAACAATATGACAAGAAAAGGAAACATTCAAAGTACGTACTTGATTTCACAAAATAAAACATTTTATGTTGTTTCTTTCCTATATTTTGTATGTTTTTTTTTAAAGATTTTATTTTTTTCCCCTTTTTCTCCCCAAAGCCTCCCAGTACATAGTTGTATATTCTCCATTGTGGATCCTTCTAGTTGTGGCATGTGGGACGCCGCCTCAGCATGGCTTGATGTGTAGTGCCATGTCCACGCCCAGGATTCGAACCAATGAAACCCTGGGCCACCTGCAGTGGAGCGTGCAAACTTAACCACTCGGCCACGGGGCCAGCCCCCTACTTTGTATGTTTTTAATTTGAAAGTTTTATAAGATCATATCTTTACCAAACCAACGAAAATTTTTGCCACATTCCCCTTAATTTTATAGTCATACTCCTCCTCACCAGACTTTTTCCTGTCCATCAGGAAAATAACCCATGGCTCCCTTTAAACAACTAAAAATGGAACTCTTGTTAGCAGTTTACAATGGCTTCATAAGTAAATCATTTTATGAATAAATTAGTATGGAAAAATCTGTTGGTAGCTTTAGTGTGGAGACTACAATGTATAACATGGTCAGTAAAGGAAAGAATTCTTCATGTGGTACCAAAGGCCCCAGCTTGCATGTTTTTTTTACAAGTTAAATTACGGAGACATCTGGGACAAAATATTACCTGTTTTAAAAAAATTGCTAACTTTTCCTATTCTTTCACAACTATTTATGAATTTATAAGTATACAATTATGTCCTTGTAATGTGGATGCTGAAAAGTATGTGATCTTGACTAACATTTGTGTCATAAATTTTTTTCAGGACAATTTCCTAAAATTCTTCTGGCCTTATCATAACTATTATAGCACCTTTAGTCTCTATTGATGTTCATGGAATTTTGATGATGGTGATATTTTTTAAAGTCCTTTTGGCACAGGAGGAAGAATGCCACTGTGTTCCACCTGGGACACAGAGCTGAAAGCTTCAAATTGTATTGATGTTGATGATGCAAAACAACCAATTCTTATTTTTGAAATATTGAATATAAGACTGTTCCATTTTACATTTCAAAAAGATCATTATTAGCTAAGTAATTAATTCGCTAAGAGTACATTCAGACCATAGAACAATGGCCAGGAGAAAGTTGTTAGTAAAGAAAATACCTAGTGGTACTTAACATAGGCCAGTGTTGCTGAAGAAGTCCTTTGGATGGATGTGACTTCCAAATGCCTGCTCTTGAAGGGAGATGCAAAGCTAGAGAGCTGCTAGACTTTCCCTTCCCTTCAGGAATTAATTTGAGACACATTTAAAAAATGGTAGATGTTTGCAGTGTAATGCTCAGATATTTTGCCAAAAATTTGTGTTGGTTTTAGTCCCCTGGTCCAATATTCCCAGTGATACTCCCGCGTCTGCAGACTCTCCTCCTCCACATTTCAGATCATGCACAGACTAGTTCCACGTCCATCAAATCAAGTCCTTCATGAAGCACATCTCCTGCCTTGATTCCCGTCATTTTGGACTCAGCCTCATCTGTTCATCACATGCTTGTTTTCTTGGCTGAGTTCGACCCCTTCTAGCCCTCTTGCTTCCTTTAACTCTTCCCTGACCGGCCATCAGAATTGTGACGTACCTTGTCTTTGTTCCCGTAGCACCTTAATGTACTCTATGCATTTTAATCCCTGATTTACTTATCTCTTTTTATCTCTAGATTATAAAGTCCTTGACAACAAAATGATCATGCATAATTGTGCTTTGATTTCCTAATGAATTAGCATAATGCCTGGTATGTAGTATGTGCTCACAAAATGATTAACTGGTTAATAAAATGTGTTTACCTCCCGTCTACTTACCTAAGTCTTACCTGTCCCAAAAGACCCACTTAACCACTTATATGAATTCGTTGCCAAGAAAAACCTTCATACATAACTGTCCTTTTAACTCATTCAACTCTTGAATAGACTAACATACCAAAACAGAATAATATTAAAGTAAATACTAACAAAATTATCCAAAAAGAGACAATGCACTAATTGTAACACTAATACAATTTGCCATAGATTGAGTGCTTACTATGTATTATACAGTGTGCTAATTTTAGGGGCTTCATCAAATTCAAATCTCACTAATAATCTATTGTGTATATATTAATACCTTTGTAACATATGCAAAAATAAGTGACTTGTCCAAGGCAACATAGTTTGGGCACTGGTGCATATGAGAGTTAATCCGAAGACTGTTTTACTTGAAAGTCCATTATAATTTTTGAATACTATATTATATCCTCTATAAAACATTTATATTTGAACAATATGTTTCAATAAATATTAGTTATTAATTGCAAATTTTATCTTGTGTTGTTCTCCAACTGATTTATTTATGGCAAACTTTGGTCTCAATTCCATGAGGCAGAGTGCATACTTTCTCTCATAACCTTAACACATCTAAGTTAGAAGTGGCCTCTTACTACTTGTCAAATATGCATGGGATAAAACTGGCCTTAAAACAACAATGCCATGGACATCAGCACAGGTAAAGAAGATATGGAGGTCAGATAGCACTGGACACTAATTATTTATTATATTATTTTAAGATCATTATGAGCCTTGATTATCTAATTATTAAAAATAGGAAAACACAAGTTTAGACGGAATTTCTAAGCAAATACAAAATAATGGGTATTCTGCAGCATGCAGTTCTCTATGATCATTTTAAAAATTGAAATGTTTGTCTAAAATACATAAGTTTTATAACTATTTTGGATTTGAATTTCATTATATATCTTGCCTGAAACTTTGAGGCTACATGTGCTAAAGGTTACTTATGGAACTGGCCTGTTTATAAAGGAAGGATAATAATCTATTTCTTCATTCAAAGTAAGAATACAGCAAATGTATATGCATTCATTTCAGTTTAGGTCTCTCCTTCCATAGTTTTCTCAGTGCCTAGACGTCTAGGCCTTCTGCTAGCCACACTCCAGAGAAAAGAAAGTCTATTTTTTTTGTCTGACATGGCTTTAAATGTTATCAGATCTAATTCTAACTTCAGCTTTAATCAAAATGTTAGAATAGAACAAATATTTCTGGTTTGTGTAAAGCTCAGTTAAAGGGGAAAAAATTAAACCTATGGACGTAAACAGAAACATGAAAGTTCATCAGATTTCTGGATCTATAAGCTCTCTCTCACTTTTAGATCAAGATTAAAGGTATTAGCAATCCCAATATATCAGACCATCCATTAATCCACGTCTCTCAACTGATGGCATATTTTGCATACATCACTGCAGCACATCACAAGGATAATATGGTGGTCCATGGTCATTCACATGGAGAATCCGTTATCTTATACACTAATAGTACAGAATAGACAATGATTATGAAAAGTAGTGCTTATATTTTGGTTTAGAAACTTCTTTAAAATGGATTTTCAATTCTTTGGGTATTATTTCACCTTTTTTAAAAAATTAATATTTATTACATTTAAAAATTAAAATAAAAAATACTAAAAGTTGAGTGATTATAGGAAAAGGTTAATCTTACAAAATAAACAACTCATCCCAAAATACACTTCTATGTAACTAGTTCTGTTTAACTCTAATGTTTGAGTGATATATCTGTTTCATGATCTATTCTAACATCCAGGAAAAAAAAAGCATGAATGTTTTGAATTATACACCAGAAAAGAAACACAAATGCAAAAAGGAAACATAATATAAGTGCATATTAGCCACTATTTATGAAAATAATGTCAAAAATTTTAGACTATCATTGTAAAAGTTCAAAAATGAAAGCACTTTCACAACACAATGCTAAAACCATAGCTCAACTAAATATTTCATGAAACATTTGCAGAAACTGTAATGATGAAATATAAATGTTGCTTGCTAAAACAGTAATGTTTCACCAGTTTAAAGAGTTGTGTGCTATTAAACCATGTTTTGAGACTCATTATTACTTCACCTATAAAGAAATTGTGCTCATGTTTCAGAAATCATCCGCTTTTGTTTCTTCTCTAATATTAGGGATATCATGGAAAATATTGTTAATCACCAACAGTTCCACGTTTTATTGTTTAAGATGTCACAGAGGACGGACTGTGCTAGGTTGAGTAATGGCCCATCAAAGAAGTCCACATCTTAATCCCCAGAATCTATAAATATCTTACCTTACATGGCAAAAAGAACTCGGTAAATGTGATAAGGTAAAGGATCTTGAGATGGGAACGTTATTCTGGGTTATCTGGGTAGGCCTAACTTAATCTCAGGAGTCCTTACAAGAGGGTGGTAGGAGGGTCATAGACACAGAAGGCATTGTGTTGAACAGCAGTAGGATAGAAATTTGAAGATGGTATGTTCCTGGCTTTGAAGATGGAGAAAGAGGCCAGGAGCTGAGGAAGACAGGTGGCCTTTCTAAGCTAGAAAAGGCACGAAAACCCCTTCCTTCCTCAACCCTTCAGAAGGAATGTAGCCCTTCAAACCCATTTTAGGACGTCTCATCTTGAAAACTGTAAAAGAATAAACGTGGTTTCAAGCCACTAAGTTAGTGGTAATCTGCTACAACAGCAACAGGAAACTAGTCCATCTTCCTTCTGCTACAGACTACTGCCAACAATACTCCAGTTGTTGACGTGAGTCAACAGTTATGTTCCTGATTCAAATTTCCTTCTTAAAATTAGTTTCCTAGGAAATCTGACCTAAATTAGGAGTGGTCTGAGGAAGCCAAGTCTGACATAGGGCCTTCCCAGAAGGAATATCACAACAAATACGCATGGTGAGGTTTTCCCCATTGCTTCCTCAATGATAACTGCAAGCCTATATTTAATTTACTGTTTACTTGAGAAAGGAGCATATCCCGATATTTCAAGAACATGGGATCCAACTCAACATTGATACCCATGGACTCAAAGTGTTTTCAAGTCCTCTGCTATAGATAGGGGATTTACGGGGGCCAAATAATTAATGGAGACTTGGTTAAGTTACAACTCACAGCGTGTTCACTTGGGACACGTACTCTAAATGTGTGGTTGGGACAGACTTATTTGATAATTAACATAACCTTCACATTGGTTCCTTAGCCAAGGAAGAAAGAGCCAGTACAGTGGAGATTGGCAAGTAAAACCTTTTGGTACTGAAACTTTTGGCCAACATAATGAAATAAAATCAAATTGTATCTGATAGAAAACAATTCTCCATGAATTTCTCATCTTTCTTCATACCCACACATTAACAGCCCAATTCTCAAAATCATTTACATTCTGGAAGACAGAAAATGTATCCCTCCCCTCCCAGAGAAGATGTGCTTTCATTACAGGGTAGTAAGGATAATGTCTTTCTCTGGAGGAGAAGATAGGCAGGTTTGCCAGCACCCCTCTTATAAGAACAGGTGATTGCTAAGCTTGCTGTTTCTCAGCTGTGACACAGGCCCTCTCTGTGCATAGCATCCACCTAGGCCCCCAGCCACATTGCCACAATGGAATTTGTGGGTCAAGAGGAACCTATGTCACCTGCTATGCTCTGAGTAGTAAACTGTCAATTTATTTGGACTTCTCCTCACTGGTTGAATCTATAGAAGTGTGACTAGTCAACCTAGCAGTTTTTACGTCACGGTTTTACTTAGGGACCATATGATTGTTTCACAGAAGTCTAACACATATTCCAAAAGCAGTGTGGTTTCCAGCCCACAGGAACTTAGCCAGCACTATTAAACAGAGACCTATGGAAAGTTTGATCCACTGAATACAATCCCTCATAACTTTCCCCATTACACAAAGTCACTCATAATATAAAAGACCTATTTTACAGAAAAAAAAAGGCGCAGCAGTGGACACATAACTCTGCTATCTGTTGGTCCAATCACATTCAGCACCACCCAGAACATCCCCCTGCGAGAGTAAGAAAATGTTCTTTTGAAGGTTTAATTGATCTGCCGTCTTGGAGATAATGTCATACAAGGATGGCGTGCTATCCTCTGGGACACAGTGTGCACTCTAAATTAGTGATCATGATATGATACCATTTCCCTGAGAAACAGAAACCAAAGCATGGAGTAGGAGCGGCTCCGCTTATCATCATACTCAGTGATCTATTTCAGGAGATTTATTTTGTATCGTCACAACACTGAGCTCTGAATATTTGGAGACTATAGTCCCAGATAGGCACTTCTTCCACCAGTGGCAGAGCAAGTGTTCCTCTAAACTTTAAGTTGTCATTTGATCACTTCAAACAAGTTAAAAAAAAATCACCGTTCTGGCAGGTAAGCTATTGTTACACAACAGGGACAGGGGACAATTTGGCATTCTCATGATGCACTTATTTATCTCTTAGAACTTCTTTGTCTTATTTTCATGATAAATGGGCAAGTGCCTTAGCTATGAACTGAGAAGCGCCTAGTGATCAGAGGTTCAGACCACTCGGAGGTGGGGTTCTGGGTCATGCCATCAGGGAAGTCACCTCAACCAGCAGAAATGCTAGTGGTGGGTGAAGACATCTTAGAATGGATAATACAAGAGGCAGAAAATGAATATCAGGTATGGCCGGGAGAACAGGTTTAGGGGCACAGTTATAGTTGGTCTCACTAACCTTCCTCTTACAGGTTTATTCAGCAAAAGAGACTGGCCAGAATATTGGAGAAGATGTTTCCAGAACTTCTTGTATAAAGCAAATGAATCCATGAGTCACAAAAGGTAGACAGAAGTCGATGCTTTGCTGGACCAACCAGAACTTCCCTTTGGGACTAAGATACTCATTTCCCCAACTGAGTCCCTCTCCAGACTCTGTCTTCACCAAAAGAGAGCTGCTTTACCCAAAGTCACAGTCTCATTTCAGGAGCTGCCTGCATTCAAAGACCAAGTAGCATAGGAAGCCTAGAACCATTCCTGCAGGGCTGGATAACTATGAAAGGCCATGCAGGCTTTAGGACTCCCCATGCTGTCAGCAAGGTCTTTGCTGCATTGCTTCACAGCTCCATTCCTCTCTCTACCCAATCCTTCCTCTTTGGTGCCTTCATACGTGTTGATCCCAAGTCATTCTCTACATATTAATTCCCATCTCTGGATATTCTCTAAGGAATCTGACCTAAGATAAGTATGAGAAGCATGGGAAAGCTGTGGGTAATTTTGTCAGAATATCAAATGATATTTATTGCAAATAGTGTATGTTCTCTATTTCACTTACTCCTAAAGATGACCTATTATATACATATGAGAGACATGTTTTGAAGCACTTAGTGTTTTCTGAATTAGCCATTGGTATGACAATTGGTATGCTGAAAAATCCACTGTTTCCCTGAGCAAATTACTTGTCCTTTTATACAGCAGCCCACAGAATTGAAGTGTAAAACTGACAAACCAGTTTTTCAAATGAATTTGTAGAGACTTCAGCCAAAAGTAAGACAGAGGTAGAAGGAATATTGTTCACACAAGAGAGAAATAGATTTTCTGCTTTGACTGCTCACAAGAACTTGAGATGACAAATGAACTGAAAACAGCAAGATCTCTTATTTTCAGGGAAAATGTCTTTATGTTTCATTTATCTGGTTATCAAAATATACAGAATATTTGAATAATATTCTAAAGTCCACTTCCAAAAATATTGTGATGTTTCCTCCATCCTAGCTATCTTCCACAAATAATATATGATGTAATGCAGATTCTCATAGACACATTTTTAGTATTTAATCATAGACATTAATTTGCCCATCATTCTTGACACATTTATATCCATTTTCCTTATACGATTACTCATTTTTATTTTTCTGATTTCATTTGTCTTGATGTTAATTGTTTTGCATATGCATTTAGTTGTTTTATGTATAAGCTGCATAATAGGCTTTTTTTCATCTAGTCCACAGAATAAATCTAAACCTCTTAGCAAAGAAGACGAGTTTTTTAAATTGGGCCCTGGCATTTTAGTTAACACTTATGACTTGGTGGCCTGGATTATTTCCCAATTACTTGACACACCTACACAGTATTGAGAGTCTCTGCTTTTGCTTACTTACACCTTCCCCTTGAAACTTTTCTTCGCTGGACTTTAAATTCATATTTGTTTTTCAGGTACAGGTTCTCTCCAAGAACTTACTGACACATCTAAATTTTATACTTTATAATTTATAAATAAAGAATAAATTCTCTTTTTAACATGTTTGCCATTATACATTTTTACTGTCTTCAATATTTTTGCATTTTAAAAAAACTTAAAAAATGTAAATATTGAAATATTAAAATTGAAAGACATATGCCCCAATTTTTTATATTTTCTTTTATAATTTCTGTCACTTCTGGCTTTCAATACCTCTTCCTTCAAACATTTGAGACATACAGCATTTATTTTAATTCCATTTCCTTGTTTTTAAATGTAAACCTTAATCAAACTGGAATTTATCTTTGTTGAATGGTGTGAGAGATCATTTAAATTAATTCATTTTCTTAAATATTAAGCGAGTGTTTCTAACGTTATTTAATAAATGTTACCTTTCACCTCCATTAATTTGGGATTTCTCTTTTATTTTATGTGAAATTCTTTTCTATTTTAAAATCTGATTGGGAAGGTTATCTGTTCAGTCCCTCTGTTTGTCCATGTTATCAAGGATCTTTTTTTTAAAATCATGAGTTTGAACTCAAAAATCACCACAAAGTTGAAGCTTGAATGACTGAACAGCTAATTAACATAACTAGGTTTTCTCTTCTGTAAAATGTGATATAATTAAATCTTACTGTGAGGATGAAATGTAAGTTTATATTATGTCCACTACCAGAATTAAGAAATGATAATCCCTTACTGTTTATCCAGTCATGAATTTGTTTAACAGAATATAAATTTTTTAACTCCTATTGTATTTCAGACACTCAGTGTGGCATTAGGATATATTAGTGAAAGCAATTTTTGAAAGAAATATCCTTGGGGCCAGCCCAGTGGTGCAGTGGTTAAGTGCACACGTTCCACTTCGGCGGCCTGGGGTTCGCCGGTTCGGACCCAGGTGCGGACATGGCACTGCTTGGCAAGCCATTCTGTGGCGGGCGCCCCACATGTAAAGTAGAGGAAGATGGGCACGGATGTTCGCTCAGGGCCAGTCTTCCTCAGCGAAAAAAGGAGGATTGACAATAGATGTTAGCTCAGGGCTAATCTTCCTCAAAAAATGAAAAAGAAAGGAAGGAAGGGAGAAAGAGAGAAAGAAAGAAAAAAAAGAAATATCCTCTGCTCCCCAAGATGTGAGAGTATTTTGACTGGGGAGGACAAACAGACATGTTAGTACTTGACACATGCTAAGATAGATGTATATTTATGTGCTAAGGTAATGAAAAGGATTCCAATAAGACAATTTATGGATCTCCAAGAGGATGAGTCCTAAAAGAAGTGATGCTTGAGTTGAGGCATATATATTCTCATGAAGTGATCAGCACTACACTGTTAATCCCGGGGGCCTAATTGTAAGGCATGCTGTCAACACTCTGACAGTATATTCTAGGGGCATTCAAGTGAAAAAAACTTTTTGAGATTATTTTTACAAGCATCCTGTTTCTTTTAATGTTTCTTACTTTTAAACTTATAATAGCTTCACAGTTGTCCTTAGATCCGGTAATTAAATGTCCTTCTTTACTGCCATCAGTTATCTTTTAGACTACCATTAAGTCTGAGGCAAGCTTTCATTCTGTTCTTTTGCTGTTATTTTGTTTCCTCCTTCAAAGTTTATAGGTTTGTTTCTTAATTTGTGTAATTTATATTTAAAGAGAATGCATATGTCCATATGAAATTGCTTGCTTTTTTTTTTTTTTAAATCAAGGCAAGCCTGTTATATTTACACAATCAGTGCTTGCTTTCTGTTCATGAAATCTGTCTTCTCTTATAACTTTGCTGTTACGCTGTTACTTCTGTTTCACTTATTCTGGTACATTCCTTAAGGGCTATTTTCAATATTTGTTGAACTTTTTTCTCCATCTTCATCGATCATGAATCTTTATTTTATACAATTCTTTCCTTGTTTATGAAATGGAAATGTCATTAGCTTTACGTTAGTCATTTCGTTTTCTACGCTTTCAATTTCACTTCTCTGCCTTCCGTTTGAATTTTAATTCTTCTGTATAATTTCTTCACAATCTTTAAAAAATGGTTCACCTTTTCATCTCCGATGTGTTTTTATCTCCTAACCTTCTTATTTTGTTTTAGACTGAGTTTTTTAGTATCCTATTTGAGAACACACGCTTTATATTTTCTAAAATACTCTCCTATTTTATGTGATATATTTGTAAAAAACAAAAACGTGCCTTTTCTTGCTATTGTTCAAGGTAATGATCACTTTATTTTTATGGGGAAAAAAAGACAACAGAACCTCACAATTGATTTCTATCTGTTTACTAGTGATTTCTTGATTTATAAAAAAGCCTATACGCAGAACCAATGTTTCTCAACAGGTCGCAGTGACTTGATTGCCCTTCTGCTATTTCCTAATGCTTTTCCTTATGCTCTAGGTTGATCACAGAATCAGTTCCATAGATGTCATCACATCACAGATGTCAGTTCCGGACATTGATGACAGGTTGTACAATACTGACACGAGCAAGCCTTGATCCTCCATTGCCATGATGAACTGAGCTGGAAAAATTGCCCTGCTTCCAGTCTATTTTTCTGGCAATAGGGAACCTAATTTTATTTTTTAGATTTGAGGCTGTCTCTATCACTTAGGAACAAAACAAAAACAAAAACAAACAACCTTTACTTCATTGGCCATAATATATTCTACATGATGAAAAACACAGAAAATGAGTCACGATCCCCTGAAATTCGATACATAATAAAATTGTATCATGTTTCATCAGATTTCTCTTTCTTTTATAGGAAAAAGATATTAGAGATATATCAAAACACTACCCTATCATTGTTGTATGTCATTCTCAATAATAATTTTGTACTTTTCTTATTTTTTGCTTTTCTGGGATCCATAAAAATGCAAGATATTCTTTTTGTTTGTTTAAAAAATTTGCATAAGTAGCATCACACTGCATTTTTTTTTAACCTTGATAAAAGGAACAGAAGCAGCTAGACTTTCTTGATCCTCTTTTTATCTAATTTTAAAATGAAAATGACAATAGGAGGTTCAGCAGCCATGTTGTGATTATGAGTAAAAAACTAAGATTCTCAGAGACATCAGCTCTAATATCATTGAGCTGCTGCATCTACTCCAGACTTTTATTTCAAGAGAATAATAAACCCCTACTTGTTTAAGACACTATTAGTCAGGTTTTCCGTTTCTTGGAGCCAAAAGTAAACGCTACCTAAAAAAAGAAAAAGAATTAATAAATGCTACCTAAAAAATTAAAATGTGGAATTTTTATTTTAGGAAATCTAGAGATTCTAGATCGTTACCTGTAAGCAAGCCAAGACAAATAAGGTATTTTTCATAAAAGCAGTCCATAGGTAAAGAGGTCCCTACTAGCAAACGATAAGTGCATCTGCCAGATGTCGGTGTTCAGTATATTTATGAAGTAGTTTGAACAAGTCACCTTTTCTGTTTCCCACAGTGGATGCCAGTAAAAAGAGAGAACGTATTATAAGTATGCTATGAAATTTTTCTTCCCCATTACTTATTCAGAGAAAAGTATATACTTTATTTCCTTTTTACTTAATCAAGAGTTGATCCCATTTGGAAAGCCATGTCACTTAAGACAATATCACTTGACATACTTGAATGATGGATACAGCTCATCTGTATCAGCCATCAGTCTGCATTTGCAGCTGTCAAAACCATAATTATTTGACGTATAGGCACATGCGTATGACTACTTCAATATTTCTTTTTTATATTGCACCTTGAGTATTTGCCTATTGAAACGTATATTATTTTATTATAAATTACTTCCTTTAATTTCTTTATTATTTGCCTCTTAGGGCATTATGTCTTTATTATTTTGAAGTATCTGTGTGGGAAGTTTATATTACCTGTTAAATTAATTTCAAGGAGATACAAAGAATGTTATAAAGTATTTGTTATAAAAAGGAGGTGCTTTGTGTCTGATGTGGATGAGAACTACTTTCACACTTTGCAAATGCTCTTTTTTCTGTGTGCAGCACTGTTTCCATCTCTCATTCCCCTCCTTCATCCAGCTTTCTTGTCTGTTTTCATGTATTTATGCAACTTTCAAATAAAAGGTATTCATCCTTCACATGTCTCCTCTGTGAAACCCTTAATAATTTAGTCCATCATACATTAGTGCTTCTTTTCTTATGTTCTCCTAAATTTAATAAATGCTTTTGCTGCTGAGTTATCATACTATACTGCACTATTTGGCTGCCCATCTCCCCTTGGAAACCCGAGAGCCAAGAGAACAGGAACCAGGCATTTTAGTCTTACTTTTCTTTGAGTATCTAATATCCACTTAGTGAGTATCATAGCATTTAGTGATAATCAAAGATTTGTTAAATAAAGGATATCGGATAAATAAAATTTTGTTGAATAAATTCAAATATTCTCTACAGTATGTATTCCACATTATGAAATATAAATATCTTTTCTTTGTATATCAAAAAACTCCAAAATATACTGAAAATATGCTTCACTAAATTTAAATAACAATGATTAATGATATCTACAAAATTAAGATAAGACATAATCCTGCTCTTAAACATCTTAATTCTTAAGTACTATATCAAAACTCTAGGCATACAATTACATTCTTTGTAAAACAATTACAATATAAATAATAACAGTTGTTAAGAGAATAGATTTTTAAAGTTCTCTTCACAAGAAAAAGAATTGTAACCAGGTGTGGTGATGGATGTTAACTAAACCTATTTCTCAATCATACCTCAATATACACATGTATATACATTGTTCTACACCTAAAACTAATGCAATGCTATATGTCAATTATATCTGAATTTAAAAATTTTTAAATAAAAATAACAGTAAATAAATAATAACTGAAAAGGTTTTTTTCCATATTCATATGCTTTTACAAATACAAGTGCTATTCTCAAAGTAAAGTAATACATCGTAGTTCACACAGGTCCAATGATTTCTAACCAGACTTTCTGATATTGATAACTTTGCATTTCATAGTCAAGTTTTTTAAATGAGGTGCTTATCTCTTTACCATCATAAATTATTTCTTTGTAAAATACTCTTTATTGTTGAAATTTGGTCTTTCTGCTTTAATATAAATATTGCTTAGTCTTTGTAGACCAATAATGATAGTGTACATTGATAAAATCTCACCTTTCGGAACCTATATTTCCCCTTAGAGAACTAGTAAATTGTTAAAGGAGAAGTGATTTAATTGATTTCATCATTGTCTCTGCCTTGTAATGTCAGCAACTTAGCTTGCTTCAGCCCCAGTGCATCTTAATCGTTATATTCAAAGACAATTGCTTGACTCCCCCACCCCCAAAGCACTCTTGGCTTTCATCCATTTTGTCTCTTTCAATAGTGTTAGATTTTTCTTCTGTATCCTCTTGGGTAAAAACCTGTAGTTAATATGCAGAGCATCTCACTTTGTAATCAGTACTTCTGAAAGTTTGTTACCAATGTTCTCTAAGGACCCTGCAAATCCTGAGTCAGGAGGAAACATCAAGCCAATCTAATTATTCTTTGCCCTCAGCCTCACATCAATGACAAAATTACATACTTACTATCAGTGCAATCAGTGATAATTTACTAACAAAATTATTATTTGTTTAAGCTATTACAATGGCATACATACATATGTACTTTGCATGCACACATCTTGCTATAGAGCACTTAAAAATATTTATACTATGTTAATCCTATTCACTTGTTTAGTTATACATGTTCCTTAAGGAGATGTTGTATTTCATTAAGTAGCCCTTCTGGGGCAAGCTGTCCTTATCTTTTTCCTCTAAAGAGTTGCAAGTCTGATAGCTCTGTAATAAGTATAAGATGCTTCACATTATTTAAAATACTGTCACAGGGAAGTACAACCTGTTCAAAGTCCTCTGTGTCCTATTTAAGTCATTAATTAGCTTCTTTTTAAATGAATATTAAAACCAAGAGGAAGGGTGGAAATGCATTGGCAGGGGAAAATTCTAAACTCTTAGGAATTTAGAGTTCCTTCTGTTTATACTAAAAATCCATGAGTGTTACAAAAGCGTAGCTACCTTACAAAAAGTGTTTCATAACAGATTATTTGGGATTTAAACACTATAAAATACCTTGAAAAATTCAGAAGTTTTAAGTGACGTATAAATTTGAGCCCAACACATAGTCTTATATAGGATAAATGTGAAAGGAGGAAAATAAGAAAAAAGTATTCCTATGTTTGGATAGATTTGTCACATTCTCTGTCTCAAAAAAAAAAATCTAGATTCTATACTGTGCATTATTTGATTTGCTGTTTACTCTAATTTGTGTTATATTGCTTTGTGGTGTCTTGTGCTAGTATTTAGTAGTTATAGGTAAAAAAGCGTTTTATAAATTTTCTTATACATGCTGATGGCATTCTCATGCTGCACTTTACATTTTGCAAAAAATAGGTACATATATAAATAAGCACCATGATAAATCCTAAGTATTAATATAGAGAAAAAGCATACTTAAGAGGCAAGAAGACAGATTATTAGTTAGGAAAGGCCAAGAGGATAACTCAGTTCATCGCAGAAACAGGGCAAGTAACCAGTCATCAGACCATAATTAAGGAAAACAAAACGCATCATCAAGCAAGAAGGGAAAAGGGGATTGAAAACCAATCATGTTTGGCATTAATGGTTTTCCTGCTCTCAAAGAGTATGAATCTTGCAAACTGAAAATTAAAGATGCAATTTTAATCCAATAAATATTTAGTTGTGAAGTTAGGATTCTTTTTTTCATTTTTGTCAAACATTTAGCTTCTTATCATTTAACAAATAAAACATGTATTTTTAAATCATTAAATGGAATTTCTGTATCACTAAAATTATTTTATAATAAGCTGATGATATTCCAAATGATAAAATGGAAATTTGCTTTGAATATAACAATGTCTTCAATTATGTTGGATTTTATGCCTTATTTCATTATAAATTGATGTCTATTGGACAAGAAGAATTCACTTAAGATTCAATGCTTGTTTATCTCAACATAGACTTTGGAAATAACCATTCTAGGCAGTGGATCTATTAGCTTAGAGTTTATGTTTTTTTTGTCTTTTTCCATCAGATGTAAAACAATTTTAACGTTAGTCATTTTAAATTGATAAAAGAAGTAGTAAAATGACTTTGGAAAAATGGGTCTAGTGAAATTTTACTTTTTATTTTATAGAAATGTAGAAGAGAAAAAATTCCAAATCTTTTTTGGTTATGGTGATTTTCTTTTTGTTTTTTGAGGAAGATTAGCCTTGTGCTAACATCTGCTGCCAATCCTCCTCTTTTTGCTGAGGAAGACTGGCTCTGAGCTAACATCCAGGCCCATCTTCCTCTACTTTATATGTGGGATGCCTGCCACAGCATGGCTTGACAAGTGGTGCATAGGTTCACACGTGGGATCCAATCTGGTGAACCCCAGGCTGCCAAAGCGGAATGTGTGAACTTAACTGCTGCACCACCAGACAAGCCCCATGTTGATGTTTGTATTTAAAAATAAGTATATGAGACCAGCCCAGTGGTGTAGTGGTTAAGTTTGCAGACTCCGCTTCGGTAGCCCAGGGTTTACCAGTTCAGATCCTAGGCGCAGACCTACACATTGCTCATCAAGCCATGCTGTGGCGGCATCCCACATACAAAGTAGAGGAGGGTTGGCACAGATGTTAGCTCAGGGACAATCTTCCTCACCAAAAAAAAAAAAAAAATCAGTATATGATCATTACACAAATAAAAAATGAATTTTATCTTCATATAAATTCATCTATATCATGATCTCTATCCACCAGAGCAGTTCTTTCAGGAAAGCCTATGCAGGAAAGGCACTGAGGTGACCTCCAGCTTACAGTGAGAGAAAAACCGAGGCCCTCAGTCTGAAAGTCCAAAAGAAACTGAATGCTGCCAACAAGCTTGAGATCTTAGAAGCAAGTCCTTCTTCATGAGCCAAGCTGCAAACAAGACTACATCCTTGGCTGATATCTGGATTCTAACCTTGCAGAGGCCCAAGCTAAACTGTGCTTGGACTTCTGATCCACAGAAATTGTGTGCTAATAAATATGTGTTTCTTTGAGATGCTAAGTGTGTAGCATTATTGTTAGGCCGCAGTAGATAACCAATACACCATCACTTACACCCTCCCAGTGAGAACGAATAGGCATTCTTGAGGGAGGAGACAAGAGAACATGGTAGTTTTCATTCCTGGTAGAGTAAGGAAAAGCAGAGAAATCATCATAGACGGATTTCTCTCCTTCACTGCCTCTCTTTTTCCTTCCTTTCTTCCTTTTTTCCTTTCTTTCATTTTCTTATTTGTTTTTTCCTGTCTTCTTTACACATTCTATGCTTCCTACACAAAATAACTAACTTACTCCCATGGTTTCAATGATCATATCACCAAATCTACATCTTAGATTCTGGTATTTCTCCCAGCAGTCTTGCTCTCTGTACTATGTTCTCAGCATGGAGATCTCTTACAGTAAATGCTATATCTTTTTCCACAACTGCTAATTTTGAAATAAAAATTTGAAACTAGGATGTATTTAAAATCCATATTAATACTCAGATACCACATTCAGGCTGAGTTACATTAATTTTCAAGATGCTTGCTCTGTGACAGGTGCAGGTTTGAAAGGGTTTGCCAGTCCAACTGGAAAACAACAGCATGTTATTCATCTGGAAATGTGTCAGCAAGCTTTACTGTAAAAATATTTGGTAGTTTTAGATACACAAGTGTAGTTTTCATATTTCTAATATTTAATCTAATTACATAATTTAGTATTTTTATTTTCCCAAATATTCAGAATTGTGATACAAATAATTATTTCAATATAATATTCCTCTTGAAAAGTTCTATCTCAATAAATAAGTGAAGAAATGCCATATATGACCAAAACAATAAATATACTTATTTAATATAGTCCAAGAACTATGTTGTTCTGACATTAGAGGTCTTCTCTGAATAAAATTTGTTAATTTTAATCCATCATTAGAAACATAATTTTGACTTATTTAGCATTATAGAGTGAAGACTGTGTGCAAAATACATGAAAGTTCTCAAACTTTGCCCTAATTTGCTTCTTTATTTTGATACATTATAACAAAAGAAAGGCAATCTGGTTTACTTACTCAACAGGTGAAAAGTGTAATTATCATGCATGCTAATACTAGTTTTTTTTTAATACAGCCTTAGGAAGATGGTTTACAACCATTCATTTATCTACCTATTAAAAAACGGGTTGTGGATATTTTTGATTGTCTATTATTAGGGAAGTAGTATGACAAGAAAAATAGTGAAACTAAGAAAGAAATAGCTGCATAAATGGAAGAATCAATCCTAACAATAACCCAACTCTGAACTGCTTTTGAATTTTATTTCCACCTGTATGTTAATAGGCAACACACTCAGCATAAACATAGCAGAATTCTAGATTTCCTCTCAAAACAAATGTGTTCATTGCTTAATTTCTCCCAACTCAGGAAACAGCACTATGATTCCTTTAATTGCTCAAGTAAAAATGCTAGCAGTTTTGTAGGTACTTAGCTTTCCTTTAACCCGCATACGCAATTTCAATAAACAATTATGGATCATGAACTGAGTGATTTATTATGCTGTGACTGGAGATAGACACAAAGATAAAATAACAACTCTAATCTCAAGTTACTGGGTACAGATAGTATAATAAGGAATAACCAGAAGAGGATGCCAAGTGCTCCGGAAGTATAGAGGGAATCAAAGAATTGACATAATCAAATCCGTATATAAATTCCTTCAGAAGGAATATAAGTTAAAGAACATAAAATTAGGGAGGAGCTAGTCATAGCTGTCCAAGCATGAGAGTAAAATAATTAAACTAAGGAGAAAGGTCCTTTTCAATAGGTTAATTTAATGACAAATTGCGACATCGGTCAAAGCTAAGATAAGTAATGGTGAAAAAGAATACCAGCATCCTTGAAGGTCTAGATCATGGAGATGAAAATCCTGAGGTAGACAACTTAAATATTCTGATAATTGGAGGAATCTAGAACAAACAGAATACTGTGATTCTGAGTGTTTGGGGGGCCCAGGGACTACCACTGAAGTCTCAGCTCTTCATGTCTCAGCACTTAAAGAGACTTGTAGAAGGTGGGATGCAAAAAAAAAAGATTTAAGAAAAGGAAGAAAACTTAACAGTGATTAATCAGGTCCCAAGATTTTAAAAGTAATAGTTTGACTACATTTACAGCTTTAATAAGTAGTTAGACCAGAGTTATCAACATATATCTTTTATATACTTATTGGGTCCTATATAGGGGATGTTTGAATTTGAGTGGATACACTGTAAAGATTTAAGAGGGCAGGTATTTACGCAAGTGCTAACTTTAGAAGGTGGGCTATGCTATTTGAGGAAGATGCTATACTATCTGATTATAGTATGGAAAAAGTAAGATTCCAATTTCGGAAAATATGAACACAGGGAAAATATTTAACCCTTCAACTTTATAAAACACAAATTCATTTTCTCATTTCAGTTTTGGCAGAATGCATTCCAACTTCTTCCAGTGCCTTGGATCCTTCGTTTTAAACTATCTTATGATGTATTACAGCAATACATTCTTGCCAATTAACTGAGATTTCTTGTTGACAGAATATCAGCTGATATACAGTTCTCTGAATATGTATTTGATAATACGGGGCCAGCAGTTTCTACAAAATGGAGTTATTTAGATCTATGAACTTTTACATTGGCAGTTTTCAGAAATTATATCATTGATAATGGAACAGATTTTGCCTGTACCATCTGTTATTATTCAGAGACTTTAATTCCACACATGAAAAACTAGTTGATAAAAAGCATTCATGCTAACACCACTGAAAGAGATTTCTCCTCGAAACATTATGATTTAATTGTTTTCTCAACAATATGTTCTTGATAATCTCAGCTATAGAATAAGACACAATGTTTTTTACTACCATTTCCTTTCTGAGCCTAATTTACCATTTGCCATCACATAGCAAAAGAATATAACCAGCAAATCAACCGAATTGCTCACTAAGGAAATTTGCATCATGGCAACAGAAAGAAATGTCTTTCATTCCAATGACACAATAAGAAAGATAATTGTCACAAAACATCCATAATGCAAGGAAAATATACTCAAAATATTATTGGAAAAGACCCAGACTATATCTCTGAGTTGCTGCCAAATTGATTTCTTGCTATTTAATATTCCTCTGTCATAATAACTCTTTTTATCATTATCAATGTGATCAGCTCTGCAGTTGATTTGACCCAATCACTAAGCCACACAAAGCAACAGATTGATGGCTTATTTTGCAGCCAGTGTGTGATATAATTTCAACATGGCTCTGATTGTCCGAACATCTGCTCAGGATGCTTAGCTAGAATTAACACTCAGAGATAGAGTGGTAGGTTTTTAGTGAATAGCTTAAGAACCATAAGATATTTTATCTGTTCATTTTATATTGTGAGATAAACATCAAAGTCAGTATAATTTGGATTTGGGAATTAGATTACTCTGCATACAAATCTTGATTCTATCATTAGTTAGAAGCTTTTTTAATCTTGGTGTCTTCCTCTGCACAATGGAGATAATCCTTTTACAGAGCTATTTTTAGAATAAAGTGAAATAATGTGTGAAGAGTGTTTCTTGCTACAAGCATTACCCCAGCATGGAGATTAAGAACCTGTTCCCCAAGGCCAGACAGACCCCACTCTGCAACAAGTTATTTAAGGGCTTCTGCCAAATCAGTTGATCCTTTTAATCATATGTTTCCTCATTTGTAAAATGGAAATTACTCCTTCAATATTTATTGAGCACTCATAGTGCCCTCATGGAGTTTATCGTCTAGAAAGGAGACAATAGTACCTAACATACGGAGTTATTTTGAGTTTTATGAGAAGCAATGCATATACAACACAACAGTCACTAATAATTATTTTGTACGATTGCTAGTTGTTGTTTGTGTCATTATTACATGAGAGAAACCTTAAAAGTGTGAGGGTTTAAAGGGATAAAAGTGGCGGTGTGGAACTCAGTGAATGAAGAAACAGAAGACACAGAAGGAGAGAGGAGTGGTTAGGTGGGGGCTGAATAGGATGGGTGATGTCTCCAACTTGCGTTCCTAGAGCAGAGAGTCTGCGCAAGAAAGTAGTGGGGGAAAAAGGCTTGAAAAAAAGTCTGGTTGTGCTTTATGAAAGACATTGGGGAGTTTAGGCCTTATTCTCTGGGCAACAGGAATTCACAGTACCTTCTGAAGTAATACTATTATGTGAGTAATAGGGTAAGTGGCCAATTGGATTTCATTTCCCCCCCTTATGAGATATGCAATTCTTTAGACCCCATCAAGGTCAAATGTTTTTAGGGGAAGCATATTTAAAAATATAATGAATCACTCCTATCAGCATATTATATATTATAGATTTGTGATCTTCTGCTATATCCCTCTTAAAAGAAAATAGCCTTGAGCAAATTTAGACCCTTTCCACATAGTAAACTGTTGTTTACTTCTCCTTGTCTCTATTTTATCTTATCTGAAAATATAAAGCTGCAACTTCAAAGTCATTAGGAATAGAGAATCTGTCCTACACTTGAATATCCTTCACATGAAGTGCACTCCAGAGGAAGAATTTAATGATTATATACCAGACTGATGCTCTCGACACCCCTGAAACTCTGGCATGAAGGTCATTCTACAAGGAGTTACTATAAGCAGAGGCCCACAGCTCTGCTCGAAACTCAGAGTAAGCTCCTCTATAGGTTGCTTCCAGAGGTGAATCTGACCCTTACTCTTGTTTCCTTGGCAGGCAAACATCTCTCTCATTTCATTTTGAATTTAGTACTGTTGCAAAAATCAAAAGAGGGAAGTTTAGATATAAACACCCTCTGCTTCCAAGCGGAAATGTACCAAGGTTGCTGTACTGAGCTGGAAACTGGATTTCTAATTTCAACCTAAGAACTAATTTGGAAAGGTGAATGCCCTCACCTCAATAAGTCCTTCCTCTCCAGAGTAAGGAAAAAAGAAGCATACTGCCTGATAATGCAGAGGCATAGGATTAGTTCTTGTGTTGTAAACAAAATTTGAGATTCACTGAAGATATAGGTATTATACTCTTATATTTTATATTTTCTTCTCATTGTACAAAGAAGCAATTACTTGCCCTGTGGTATATTTTTTAATCTTTCTAATAATAATGTGTTTAATTCATCATCTAACTTAGTTAAATAGGAAGAGTATTCCCTTAGTAAACTGAGATTAAAAAGAAATATGAGCCTACTGGGAGAAAAAGAAGAGCGGACAAAATTAATCAGGAGAAACTAAATTTTACTGGAAAGATTAGAACACTATCCCAAGGCAGGCTGTGAATGACCTGAGGACATAAGATTGACTATATCAAGAAAAATAAATCTTCCTAAACTCTGTCAATGTCAGTAACTCTAAATTAATAACTCCAAGTAAATTTGTAGTTTTACTGTCTAATTCTGACTTGCAATGTTTGGATTTGTAAAGAACATCACACTCAAGCCCACAGTAAAGCAACTGTTAAATACTACATACATAACCTCCTAAAAAACAGACTCTTTCCCAGTTTGTTCTGCAATGTGATTATCCTGTAACTCATGTCCTCATATCTATATTTTAGCCTAAGCCACGGTAGTTAGCTCACAGAATTAGCTGACCATGAAGGTGATAAGCTTGGGAGAAAATTTAACAAGGAAAATAATTTCATTTTCTTTCCAAAATATTGTCTGGGTGATTTATAAGGATATAAGAATTCATGTGCTAAAGCAAGAAATAACCAAAGCTCTAATTTATTCCCTGTAATTGTATATTAAAATAGTAAACAAATTCTTTTGAGTCAATAGAATAATATGAATCTTGACTTTCCAAAATGTATAATATTTTTTAAATGTGTTAAATGACATTTGAGCACATATATATTTTTAGAGATCTGACAGAAAGTCTGTGTAAATCCACAAGCTTCCCTTCGTGGGTTATACAGCTCATTGAGATCTTAAATTGAGATCTTTGAAGTTTGATCCCGGGAATACTATGTACATTTGCAGTTCTTTTATATTTACTGCTATCCATTTATTTTATTATCACTAAATAGTGCCAAATTAGTTATCACTTAACATTACTAATATGAGAATATTTAGTAAACAATTTATCATTTTGCACGTTTATACATTCACTACAATCCTATTCTTCCTAGTCACTTTGTCATTAAAAGAAAAGAATGTAATCTCAGAATTTCCTGCACAGACTTCAACAACAGGGATGCATTATTAATAAAGTAAAAATGAGCATACACATTCTTTTTCAGAGTGATTACCCGCTGGCCTTTAAGAGTATAATTATTTCTTTTAGCCTTTGAGCTGTGCTTGTTAACATTCAAGATGTTTGTTAACACATGTAAACATGTGCTTTTTTCAAGTCCAGAGTCTGTTCATTAATGAGTTAACAAACTAGATTTAAATTCGGATGGGATAATCTCTGTGTGATCTTTATAAAATTTAACCTCCAATAAATTCAATTTCCTCATCTACAAGATGGAGAAATTGGCACTGATCTTGTAGGGAAAATCTGAGTATTTAAATGAGATAATGAATATTAAAAAATCTATCATATTGCCTGCTGAATAATATGTGCTTAACACACATGTATTTTCAGGAAACTGAGGAAACAAAATATTTTTGTATTTCTATATCATCGTAGGGTTAATCAATTTCCTTTATCAGTAGTGTACAGGAAGACATTTCTAGTCCTGGTAGGCTGTGCCCACCAAAATTTACCAATTGACCCAGTTTTACCTTCTATCATACTTTATAAAACATTCTATCTCTAGAGGCCTATGTAAAAACAGATTATATTTTACTTGATGAATATAAATTTATCTACTACTCAATACTCTATTAATACAAAAAAAAGTTTTAATAGCCAATAAAACAATTTTTAACAAAAAGAAATTTCTTTTTTGGTCAACTTAGAGTATAAATCTAGGTTTCCAATTTTGAGATATCTAGCTATTAGTATTGTTGTTAAATGAGCTCTACTGGTTTCTGGTTTCTTTCGATTATGTTGTGTTCAGAGTTCATATTATAGGTTCTGATTAAGCAAAAAATCATTAACAATACTCCTTTATTTTGTCTAAAAACTTATCTTGCAAGGCAGTTGGCATAGAAACTAAGAGCAAAACTCCTGGATTCAGACTTCCTGATTTGACTACTGGTGTGGTCAATGACTAGCTTGATGTTCTTGAGTGGTTACTTAAAATCCACCTTCCTAGATTTTTGTCCATGTAAAATAAGAATATTAATAGAACCTATGTCATAAAATGATTTGAAGATCAATTGAGTTAAAATATATCATGGTAGTCAACAAAATATAACTGTTGGCTGCTATCATTATATTGCAGTAGTGTCCAAAAGTGAAATGTAGGCCTTTTTGAGAAGGTTCCCACCGATGTCAAGTAAAGTTATTCTGACCACTCCCATGCCCCAGTAAGAAGAAAATTTGTATCTTAAAACAAGCTGTTACTCTTAAAAAATATAACCAAATAGCATTAGTTCTTCATCAAAGTTTATCCAAGGGCATATCTTGAAGGTTTTCTTTGAAATATAGATAAAAAGATTTTTAATTCACTGAAAACAAGTTAATAGATTTGGAATTTTGTTAAAACTCCACTCTGGCCAACAATTCTATCTTTTAACAGATTCCGATTAAATGGAGCAAGGCTTTTGGCTTCTGTCTAGGATGGATAATCTGGAAAAAGTATCTCATCTATTCTAACAACAAGAATCAGTCAGATAATGTACTAAATCATGAATCCAGAGAGCCAGAGTCACAGAACAACCAGCTAGACTAGAATTGAAAGAAAGACAAAAGTTTCAAAGGAGATGCAGGATATGAGCATTAGCTAGTCTGCGGCGATAGGAGAAAAACAAGGTCTCCATACAAGTAGATAGCAAGTATTCAACAATTTTTTCTAATGAATTACTAAAGGCCAAGTGTGGAACAGCATGAGGATATAGAACCTCAAAGTGTTGCAGACGCAAGTGGAGTTTGCACACACTCACAGGCTGTTTTCTGTAGAACACACTGGGTTGTCACAAAGAAGACTGAGACAAGAAGTATTCAGGACAATGCTTTTCTTGGTGATGCAAGGCTGGATGAGCAGAGGGACTACTGCTACTCAACCTGGTACCTCCTCCACTAAAGAACAAATATTAAGTTGCTAGCAAAGGGAAGGACAGCAAATGCTTTTGCACAAAAGCACACGTGAAGACCCATTGCGTCTGGAAGAGATAAAAGAAAAAGATCCTCTAATCCTAGAGAAGGAGCAGGAAACTCTCCTGGGTCCAGACTTCTGGAGGTCTCCTGCTGCTGGCCTACCTGTTGACCTGGGACCAATCCAAAAAGTGTTCATTCCATTGTTTGTAGTCAAAGCGAGTCGGAAATATTTGGTCTCTCACAAACTTCCTTTTCTAACATTAGGCCATTGAAAACTTGTAGAGGAAGCCTGTGCCTGTTTTCCTTCCACTAATCTCTTTATCCCAATAAATGATCCACTAGATGGAAAGTCTAGACATCAGCAATATGTACTATGGTCGTTCCCATTGAGGTTAGAGAAAAAATTAGAAATAGGATCAATTACAAGCCTAAAAATTAGGAAAATACCTGAGAGCTATAAGTAAGTATTTAGATATATCCATGCTTTCTTCTCTTTTACATTTGCCATGTTATTTTTCCTTAAAATGTGTCATTGTTTTGGAATAAATAGATTCCAAGGAGTGAGATTTTAACAACATTATTACCACAGTGGTCACGAGCAATAGATAATGTTCTAACTTCAGAGCAACTCACTAGGATTTAGTGTTCAAAAAAGACAAATATGTTTAAAGTTTTCTATTACAACTGTAGAGTTTTCAAAGAAAGTAATCGAGTAGTTATTAAAAATTAAGTTTTGTGGAGTTTTAGGAGGAAAAAAAGATGCCAAAGTGAATTCACAGTAAACCACTAACACTAGACTAAACTACCATCTTTCACTATTCATCACTCCTTTAATTTTCTCTCTGTTGCCTATGCATATTAGACTCTCTGATGCAGCACTCCCTTACAGGCATAATTAATACTTTTGACACTTGCTAATCAATCATATCAAGTTGACAAAGCCCTAACTTTAGTTAAACCCAGCAATTTGCTCTCAAGAAGCTATATATTACCTAAAAACATCTCAAAACAGTGTTAACTGGGTCTCTTTAAATTCATAACCATCAGTCTCATATTGGCATTCAGCACTAATAAATTATAGCACTAAATTTTCCTAATAAATTTGTTTGCACATTTTCCATATCCCAAATCACTTCACAGTATAATCCCACTTCTGTTTTCTAAGGATAATATCACCTCTGATGATAGGCAAATCTAGATGATATGGAGGATCATTTCCTTCCCCTTTTGGCAGTTCAACAGAGAGTTCTCTCAACTGAGCAGCAGAGAAGGCCTTTGGCTGAAGTCAGCATTCCTGGCAGGCCGGGCTTTTAGCAGAGCCCTTGGTGTGCAGAACTTGGACCTGAGTATGCACACTTCCCAGTATTCTTCAAGTTGCTTTGAAATAGTGCTTGTTACTTAGAGGAAGTAGAAGTTCTGTAGTCCAGTTTAGGCTGACCTATAAGCGTGTAACACAGTGTGGGATACACTTTCACTTTCACTTTCACTCTCTTGGAATGCCCTCTGTCACAGGGCCATGTTCAGCCCACATGGGCTCTCCTCTGCTGGAAGCTCGGCTCGCTTTGTATAGAACTTCCTTGCCCAGCCTCTGCTATGGAATAATGAGCATTCTGGGGATTGAGTGTGCTTAACATGTTTCTGCTTATAAGATTACCCAATAAATGTTAGGCTGTATCTGCTCTTTAAGGCAGAGTGTCCATGATGCTCTTGGATGGCAACCTCTTTCCTATTAAGAAAATGTAAACAATCTTTTGGAGACTCATTTGCCTTGTCTCCATTATACCTGCCAAAAGAGCCAGTTTAGCCTACTGCTTAAGAGCCTGTTTTCTGGATCCCACCTGATGGGGTTTGAATCCCAGCTCCCAATAATCAGCTGTGTGATCTTGAGCGAATTGCTTTCCTTGTCTGTACCTCCTTATCTGTAAAACAGGAATAATACAACTTTGTAGGGTTGTAGTGAGGATTCAGTTGATATATGTCTACTACTTAAAACAGGGTCTGACATATAATAAACCAATATTAGTGTTGTTAAACGAATAATGTCTATCTGTAACTACAACCAAATTTTCTGTGTTTCCTACTATTAACAATGGAGGATGGACGAAGTGATTTTCTCAAAGGCCAACTCCGTTTCAGTTCTGGATGAGAACCCAATTAGTCTTTGAGAACGTCATTCTTGCATGCCTTCCTTTTCTCAGCTATCATAAATTTTTAAGTCTTCTGGATCATTCTGACTAGCATAAAAATATTCTTTATTGTCTCTCAAATTAATAAAAGTTTCCTTACCCTTTATCCACTCTATCGACCCAATTATCTTACCTCTTTGACAACAAATTCACAAAAAGATTAGTTGTGGCAGGTTGTACTTTCCAAAAATGTCCCTAGCAATATTTCTGGCTCCACTTCAGAATGTTTCTGGTTCCACAAAGAGATGGAATTGTCTCCCCTCTCCCTGAACTCAGTGGGATTTTGTTACTGCCTCTATAAATAGAATGTAAAAAGTGATGTCTGACTCCTGAGCACAGGTAATAAAAGATGATATGGCTTCACCTGACTCTCTCTTAGCATGCTTACCCCTGTGGTTCAGCCATTCCAGAATGAAGAAGCCCAGGCAATATGGGGATGCCAAGTTCAAAGGCTCTGTTCTACGGCGCTAACTAATATCAGCCTCCATCTAGTTTCATCCTCCAAATATGTGAGTGAGCAAGTCTTCAGATGGTTCCAGCCCAAGCCTTTGAATCTTCCAGTTTTAAGTCTCACCTATTATGGAGCACAGACAAGCTATCCCTGTCATGACCTGTTCAATTCCTGACCCACAATATCCATGAGTGTAATAAATATAGCTTCATGCTGCTGAAGTGTAGAGGTAATTTGTTATGTGGCCATAACAACTAGAACATTTGTTTTTTAATAATTAGAGTGACTTTACATCAAGGCTCAGCAATTTCCATTAGGAAATGCAAAGTTGATGGAGATCCAGAAATTATAAGAGAAAAGTTAAAATAAATAAAAAATCCTCTAGAAGTTCTGACATCCATATAATAGAATTTCTAGAAAAATATTACGAAAAATGCAATAAAAAATGAGTAAATGAAAGAAGGAATTCTCTAAAACTGAAGAAAGATTCTTCATCTTACTTGGTAGGTACAGGTTTATCCATTATTATTTCCCCAAATTATCCAACTTAACATGATCAGAAAATATATTAGTGGTAATTTTCCCTTCCTACTTTTCTGTTTAAAAAAGTTATTTTAAAGTTCCTCAATAATCAGGAGTATTAAGCATATAATATAAATTAAAATAAAAATTCAAAACAAGTGTAGTAATATTAAAAAGGATTTATGGTAGAGTTCTATATAAAATTTATTTTCCTTTATCACTGTCATTTTAGATTGTTATCTTACTACTGTGAATCTAAAAGAAATGTAATAAAAGTATCCTTCCCTGTAGGATGCATGACATTTGATATATTTACTATTGTCATTGACAAAAAACATTAATTTTAGCTTTCCAAAGAGTAGGACATTGTCTATTCATAATTTATAAACACACTGTAATTTAAGTTTTTAAAAATTGTCTGCCTTAAAGCAAATGATGATGGATTTATGTAATTTTCTGTTTCCTTTGCATAATTCTTTTGCATCAAAATTACTTAACATTTTGGGCAGAATGCTGGGAATTGCATACTTCTTGCTAGTGACAGATATGTGCTTAGTCATCACTTTTACATAATTTGATGTATTTCCAAAATTATAAATTAAATAATTCCACAATCAAGTGAAAATGTAATCATCTTCCTATCCTGAAACATGGACCATTTCAAGATTTTGGTATCACTCTAATACTTGTTATCAATAACAACACTACCTGCAAAGTGGTGATTTTTGTTATCCCAGTTTGTACACAATTACATTTCTTTTTCCTGTTTCCTTTGTTAGTTTCCACATAATAACAACTTTGACCTTCTCAGGACCTTCAATCCAGTGACCTTAACCACTTTTTTTTTGTTTTTCCTTCCATCCATTCTTGCCCTTTCTTCTCTGTCATGTAATTATTTTTCATGTTCCTTGGGGATTACCACTTTCATTTCTCTGGCCTCTTTATTCTTCCATTAAACACACAAGGCAAATACCCCATGCTGGTCAATTTGAACTCTATGCCAACTTCCTGTCTACACATGAAGGACCAGTCAATATGGCTAGAAAAAAACAAACACCCAAAGGCACCTGCCCCATAGCTGAATGGCTAAAGCTCTGTGCACTCCGCTTTCGCAGCCCGGGTTGGTGGGCCTGGATCCTGGGCGCTGATATACTATACTTATCAGCCATGCTGTGGAGGCATCCCATAAACAAAATAGAGGATGATTAGCACAGATGTTAGCTCAGGGCTAATTTTCCTCAAGCAAAACTAAAGAGGAAGATTGTCAACAGATGTTAGCTCAGCTCCAATCTTCCTCACCAACAAAAAAACAGGCACCCAAATATGGTGGCTGATCTTGTTTTAAACTTTAACCACATCTCTCAGGAGTCCCCCAGAATTTTCCAGCAACTCTGTTTCATTTCCCAAGATAATTTATCATCAAATAATCTTTCAGATAACTCTTTTACAGGTTTTCATCTTTACTCAAACTCAGATGTCCCGTATCTCCTCTTCATTTTTGCCTATGATCTTGCTTCTTATTGCATTGAAAAATAAAAGCAGAGAAGGGTCTCATTGTCACCCAACCAGATATAACAATTGTTTGCGTCTCTATTCATAGTCTCTGTCTTCCTTCATGTTAGAGTAAATAAACTGTCCCATCTCCTTTCAGAAATCAAGCCTTCCAATAGTGCACTACATTTCTTCTCTTCTCCCTCCTCACTCAGGGGTTTGGGTTCTACAAACATTTCTTCTTTCTCCTGTCAGTCTTTTCTACTTGATCGTTGATCATGCTCATAAAAACAAAGAAAAACGAAAATACTCCCTTTTTAAAGAAAAATCCTTCTTTCACCTTATGTCAAACTCCAATTATTGGAATGTTCCTCAGCAACTTTTCAGATCATAACCTTCAAAATAGTTGGCCACTTTACAGTCTCCACTTTCTCACCTCTGATTCTATCTTGAATACACTGCCACTTCCACAAAATGAGCCCCGTCAAGATTGTCCGGAATGAGGATGTTTCCTATGTGGTGAATCTTCAGTGCTCAAATAAGATGAGCAGCAGCTTCTGAAGAATTGATCACATCCTCCTTCTAGACACATTTCTTTCTCTTGATTGGCAGGACACCACCCTTTCCATATGTTCTCTCTTTTTGCACATGTTTAATAGCTATGTGTACGAATTAAAGATAAATTCAAGCAAAAATATTTTCATTAGGTTAAAACATTTAAAATCACCACTTTATTTTGCATTTTATTTCAGTTCTCTTAAATTTTAAAAACTACTTACTAGACTATAAATTTAATCTTCCACACAATACTATTCAAGAATATAAAATTTAACTATGCTCATGTATGAATATTTACAGTCTGGCGATTGTTAAATCTATCCAGGCTTTATTTTGACATTTGTGATGAACAATAATAATGTGTCAACTGCTTTGCTATTCACATTACTGTTGTTTTTTCTAATTTATTTTTGAAATAAAATTTCATGTTTAGCAAGGAAAGTATCATAACAAGGAGAATTTTTTAAATCTACAAATAAGATGTCTACCCAAGCTCAATGTATTCAAATGATTTAGAATCTGACTCTCATCTTTAACAGGAAAGAGACTTTTTTTTTCCATAATCCGAACAAATTTGTGTAAAGTAAGCTCGAGAAGCACACCTTTAGATGTTCTCTATCTCTGCTTTAATCCCTCTGCGAGGATACAGGTAGCAAAAATGTAACTTGATGCCAGGAATCAATTAAAAAAAAAATTCCTCTATTCAGTAGATTCTGCCAAATACTCTGGCAGATTCACTGTCTCTACTTCCTTTGTGCATGACCCTCCGTCCTCAGTGGAAATGTGGTACTCGGCAGGCAGACACAATTCTGTTGCCTCTATGTTTACCATTATTGCTTTTATTTATTTATTTGCATTTCTAGAGTTGACTCATGAAACCACTTTATAGATGTATATTCTTCTCTCAAGTTAAATTGGATGACTTAGGAATAAGAAGAACTATGAATGGGTGATAAAAATGTGAATATGTGATTAAACTAATGAAGAAGCATTCTACCTCCTCACTGCAAAGAACAAACTTTTTTTTAACGACGTTTTTAAAATGTCATTAGCAAATTTTTTTCTTCTTCACATTGAGCTGGTTATTAATCAGATCCTACCTGGGAACCTCTAGAAAATATAGACCCATAAGAGTAAATGACAGTAAAAGATGAATAAAAAATGCAACAAAACACTTTCTTGTTTAAGACTTTATCTTATTCTTTGGCAAACAGTGGAACTGGCAGTATGTGCAGAGAACAAGCAGATGAATTACTTGAATAAGTGAGTATTTAAATTAAAAAAGCATAGAAGTGAAAGAATTAAGTCATATGGTTATTTTGGAAGGTAGGATCCACAGACAGAGAGAAGAGCAACTGCAAAGGGCCTGAGGTAGAATCAAACCTCATGTGTTGGAGGGTAGCAAAGAGGCCAAGCTTGGTGGAGCAGACTGAACAGAGCTGTGTGGGACATGAAATGTGAGATAGGGGGAAGGTGAGCAGCGAGCATGGTTAGGACTGGGCCCTTTACCCAGGCTGAATAACATTCGCTGTTTTTCCTCATGGCCATAGGACATTTGGAAACTTGAATTCTCCTCGAGCATAAAGAAAATGCAATAAAGCTTTTCTGACCACAATTTCTGATCACAATCCAATAACTTAGAATTAAGCAGTATATCAGAAACGCTTAACTGTCTATAAATAAAGAACTGTTTTCTATCTAACCACTGGATCAAAAGGAAATTACCTCTTAGGTTTAAATATCTAGAAAGCAATGAATAGTACGTAATAACATGTTTGAGTCACAACTAAAGTTTCATTGAGAAAATAAATACTTTAATGATTTATTATTTACAAATAATAGGCTTTATGAATTAATGACATTTTAAAACAAGAAAAATCTGAAAATAAGTGGGTTAATGATTTGATTTAGGAAAAAAATCAATTAAAAAATAGAAGTCATGAACTGATAATAAAAAATCTGAAAATAATGAATGAAAATAATAAAAATCTGAGCGCAAAAAGTTGCAGGGTTTTGTTTCTAATTTGTTTCTTAACACTAAAATATACAAAAGCCTAGAAAATATGAATAAAAAGAAAATCAAAACATAAAATTCTATATAATAATAGGAAAAAACTCAGATCCTGAAGACATTTAAAGATAGCATATCATAAATTCTAGTCTGAACTTTGAAAATCTAGACAAAATAGATAATTGTCCAACAAAGTATCGAAATTGACCCACTTAGAAGTATTAAGTCTGAGCAACAGAATAACCTAAAGAGATGGCAAAATGAAGAAAGCACTAGAGCCAGTTTCCAAACTTTAAGTTGAAGATGTTTCCTCAGCTCTTAAAACAGACGTTGACCAAAGGAATGGGCAAAGCTTTTCCTAATATTTTTATTAGGATCACTTAACCTTAGCGCTGCAACTTGATCAAACAGTAAAAAGTACAAGTGAAAATGGAGGGCTAGTTTCTTTTATGGCTATAGAAGTAAAGATTCTAAAGAAAATAACAGCTAATTGAATTTGGCACTGTATCGCTGGATGGTATGTGGGTTGCCAGAGAGATTGTATTCTAATACTGTAAAGATATTTTTACATTTAGAATTCTACTCTACAAGTATAATTTACTTAGAAACGTATGTAGAACCAAAAAAAAATCTATAAGAAGCAGTAATTTAAACTATAAATCTAATTAAATAGCTCCAGAAATCTATAAAATTTCAAAAAAGGAATGTAAAACAAAACCTGGACATTGGTTAAAAAATCAATTAAGTTATTAAAATACCAATTAATCACAAAGAAACGTGATTTCAATACAATTTTTTTGATAAAATTATATCAGATTCCACATTAATAAATGATTGTCTAGGGTAACCGAGAATTAATGTTGACTTCTGCGAGTTATGCAGAGCGGACTGGATCAACCAACTCCTGGGTGCAGGGACAGCCCTTAGCAGCTAGATTGAGTCTTCATTTTCTTGGCAAATCACGTAACTAGGTCCTGTTGTAACACAACATACAGGTAGTGGCTTCCAAAGGAAAATGTGGCTGCTATCTGTAAGAGGAAAAAAAAGAAATGATGGCTGATAAACAATCACCAATGTCCAGCTCAGCATGTCAAATAATACATTTCTGTGGATTAAAAATTCACACACAAAATGTAAAGCAATAAGCAATACTAGGTATAAATGCAGGAGAGTTTTGAATAAACTTGTAGTGCTAGAGACCTTTGCAGTATTTCTTTGAAATCATCTTTTTTCTGGTTAGACGTAAACGATTCTTTTTCTACCTACTTATTATGAATTTCATATTTAAATGTTCCAGTTATATCATCAGTCCCTTTTTCAAGAAAATAATGTGACAGTTGATTTTTTTATCTGATATAGACTAATTGTGTTAATATTTTTCATTGAGGGTCTTGGATATCTGGCTAGACCCTTTGGTTACTGACAAGCATTATTTAACCGTCTTTGAATTTAAAACAACTGAGAAAACAAAAAGATGGCCCCGAAAAATGTGCATAAATATGGTGTATTTTATCAATTGTAAGACACATTTGTTTTCAAAATTTTAACAGTTTTGAAATCAGGATGAGTTTTTAATCAATGATGTATCATGTTTGATTTAAGAGAATTGTTTCCTTTCACTATAGTAGCTTAAATGGTGTGTCTTACAATTGATGAGTATATATGTTTATTTTCTCTGTAAGAAAAATTCACCAGTGATATCTAAAATGTGTATATTTTATAAAGCATCAAGAAGATCAGCAAAAGTTATGTAGAATGACACTCTGATTTGTAAAGATTAACATTTACGAAGGAACAAATTACTTAACATAGATATAGAATAAACTGTTAAAGCTATAAATTGTTCTTTAAGCACTGTTTTCAATATATAACACTAGTTTTACATGTGATGTTTTCAATGCCATGAATTGTGATTTTCTTTATTTCCATTAAGTCTTCTTTAACCATGACTAATGTTAAGTATATACTAAAACTTCGAAATATATGGAATTTTTATTATAGCTTTTTGTTATTAACTTCTAATTTGTTTTTTTTTTGCAAAAGAGAATGGGCTATGTGATACCAATTCTCTAAGATTATTTAAATTTACTTAACGGCCAATCACATAATAACTTTTTGTACGTGTTACTCCATGTGCTCTGTAGAAAACAAAATATTTTCCCATTGTTAGATGCAGAATTCTGAATGCATGCATTAGCTAAAGCTTATTGATTTTGTTATGAATTTTTCTACATATCTTCCGATTGTTTTCTGTTCAACTTATCAGTAGCTGAAAGGTATATTGAAATCTCACACAAGGACTTTGGATATTTCAGTATTTTCTTATAATGTCCTATATTTAAAAAATTATTTTGATATTATTTTTAGATGTCTATACTTTAAAATTGTTAGACCTCTTCGACAAATTCAATTTTTTCGCAAAATATTTTTACCATGTCCTCAATGACACCTTCGATCTAAAGTTATTGATCTAAAAGTAACATAGCTTTATCTATGTTTATTTCTTCAGCGTATGTTAGAATACTGAGCTAATCATAACAACTCAGGACATTTTTGTTAAAGGGAGATCACGCTTATTAGTTGTTTATATTTAAAAGACTGATTTTAAGTGAATCTGAACTCTTGATGTAAGATAACTATTTTTCAGTACAACATAAGACTATTGCACAGCATTGAAACACTTAGCTGTCAATGATCAGTATAGATAGCTATTTCAACTTGACTTTCTTCAACATCAGGCATTATTATTATAGAGACCTGGATTTTGACTGTCTTTGCTTCGTTCTCAGCTGCTTCTCCCCTGGTCTTTGTAACTGACCTCTTGAGTACTAACTTAATATAGTGCAAGATGTTCTAAGGACTCTGGATTGACACTTTCTAGATTGCTTGCCAGGATCTAATTCTATCCTCTTGATTCAAATCTACCCCTTTGCACTATTTCTTGTCTTTTCTACATATGCCTGTTTTGCTGGCAAATCCCCATACAGAGGGAGTTCCAGGTAGTTATTTGCTGCCACCTGTTGGATCCTGAACATTGTAATTAGTGTAATTTTAAGCGATATTTTTTTCTAGCTGCAAATAGATTTCTCACTTGAAACCAAGAGTTTAAAGTGGGCCTCAATTAAATAGAATACCGTTGGCAACAACAGGTTTCACTAACAGTTAATACTTTTAAAAGTGTTGCTAAGTTATCTTATGTGGTTAGAAATAGCTGTGTGGAAGTTAAAAATTTTTCCACTATATTCAAAATGTAGAGAGTGAATAATTTTGTCTCAGGCACAACTCAAATATAAGAATAGCAACATAAACAATAAACTTTCCAGATCTTTTAAAAATAAAGAACATTTTATCTTATGGATTATGTAGATATGTATTACTTATATTTAACAAAATCCAAATATACTTCAATGCTATATATTTTATGGAACTATAAATAAACTTTAAATTAATATTCAATTCATGCAAAATATGCTTGCTGCCTGTGAAAGGACAGAGGAAGTTAGGACTGTTGAGGTTCACAAAATACTTAGAGATTATTTTTAGTTAAGTGAATTTTGTATTGTATAATTTGTGTATAATAAATAGCACACATTTAAGTATGCTGCCTGAAGACTTTTATAAATGTATATACCTATGAAGTAATTTTAGGGTTTTATCAAAGACATGGATAGCACATTTCTTAAAAATGAAAATCAGAAGAATATTTAATTAAGCTTAGCATATACTTACTACACAATCGTTTTCAGAAATCATGCAGCTGCTTCAATGAAAATTTGTTTGTTGTTTATGGCCTATGACTAGAATTAAGGGCAATATGGGTGAGGTTATAAAAGAGACACCAAGTTTTCATATTCAGCAGACCCAGGGCATTCCACAGTAAGAAAAGGTAACTGAAAGAATCATTTTACTTTTTAAATTAGGGCCTACTTCAGCTACCGTTAAGATATAATAAAATGAATTAAGTAAAGTAACATTTGTACTTCTTCACTAATTAAGGTTTAAAAGCAATGTGCTCTCAACGCAGAGATGTTTAGGAGAGTGGTTCTCAAATTCCATTTTATTCACACATAAGTTGCAAACAGTGGTGAAAATACAGACGCCAAGATCTTCATTACCTCCTTCTAATTCAGTGTAGATGAGGTATGGTTATCTTTATGTTAAAACTCCCCCAGGTGGTATAGATGCAGGTGGTTCCAAGACTGTTCTTGAGAAAGAATAGGAAGGGAATTTTTTTCTAAGGGTTTGAGATGAGTGGTCATATTTCACAGGTATGTAAATTAGATATAACCTTATAATTTCAATAATAAAAGGAATAAAAAGATATGCAGTAAGAGACTTGAAATAAACGGCAATTTAACCAAGTGAGCTTGGTTTCTTAATGTTTTCAGCCCATCATTGTGATCTTCTCTAAGTTTATTTTAATTTGCTTTATAGTGAGCTTTGGACAAATGCATGCTTATTCTTAACTGATACAACTACTTTACTTGAATAATTTTTCGAAATAATTTACACAGAAACAACGATAGCTAGTCAGTGTTTGTATGAGTCTGCGACTGATTTGCAATACTCTCCTAAATGTAAGTATCACTTAAGTCCACCATCAATCCTCTTAGCTCTACAGACCTTTGAGAAAACTCTTTACTGTTTCCAGTAGTTCATGGTTAATAAGAAAAGCACAGCTATTGAATGTGCGTATAACAGGAGGAAGAGGAGAGCTGGTATTAGAGAGAGGGTAATTGAAATGTAAGTAATTGAAGCATAACAAAAATCACTGGTAAAGGCTTTTTATCATTTCAGTGAAGAGCTCAGTCTGGCCTTCAATTGCTTCCTATAATTTCTGTATATAAGCCTTCACTCACTCTCTCGCTCTTTCATAGGAAACATTTGTGATGTCAGAATTACAACCTGAGGTTACAGCACTGTGACATTTTCAAGCTCTTCAAGGTTTGTCAAGCACAGTAATTCTATTTACTAGAAGGCTCTCATCTCTCATACTCCTTAATCATACAGGAAGTGGGAATCTATGAAGTGTGCAGGCTTAGAATAAAAGGAATATGTTTAAATGCTGCCTTTAGGACACAAAGATATGTCAGATTTTGAAAACAGGGTAATCTTAACAGACAATTTTGTTTTAGCTTTTTTTTTTTTTGAGCTGGCATGAAAATTGAAATGAAGTTTTCTACATAGACTGCTAAAGCTCAGAAAATCTATTTGACGTCTCTAGTCAGTTAAGCATATTTTGGTTGAGTGCTGAAAACTTTCTATACACCACATTGAAATATTGCATATTTTCTGTAGCTGAACTCATCAGAATTATTTTTATAGTGAAATTAAAAATAGAGAATTATAAGTACTTCTAAATTGAAATTTGGGAAGCTTCCAATGCAGAAGATGCTGTTCAGAAATATTTGGAGAACATTGTTTGTAAAATTATGTTGAACCTATTAGAAAAACAATATTTAATAAAATTGTATTCAGTTATTTTATCAGTAACAACAACGTATTTTTTGAATGGTGTGTACATTGGGAATATAAAAATTTGAAGGCACTGTTGTTGGATACGGAGAGTCCATTCATGACAAGAAACATAAGAGAATTTATAAAGCAAACAGCATCTAAGTGATAATTTAGTCATTTTATAAACATTGGTTTTGGAGATATAATGGAAACATATACAAACATAAACATGTCAACAAAAATAATCCATAACCAATCTATATATGAAAATTTGGGAGAGTTTATTCTGAGCTAAAATCTGAGGACCATGGCCTGGGGCCTTTCTTCCCAAAGGAAGAAAGAACACCGAAGAAGTGGGGTGCACAGAGTGGTTATATACCCCCAAATAGGATGTTTCACATTTGATTGAAATGTCCCTTTTACAATCAATAGTCGAGAGACTGCTCTGTCGACACAGAGATTGATGGACAAATCAGGTAGGTCTGCTGTCTCGGTGAACACAGCAGGGTGGCAGGTCTGTTGTCTCAAGCTGGTGGTCACAGGTGAGCTGGGTGGTCAAAGGTGAGCACAGCAATCAGTTCCTAGCCTAAGGAAAGATGCTTATCCCTAAGGAAATGCCAATGTGGGGGAAGTTGCACCTTTATCTTAAGGCCATTTGTTCTTGCCGTAGTAAGTGTTTAAAGCAGATATACAAAGCATGCTCAATGGCCACAGTCAGGCCCTTTTTGGAAAAAAACAAAGTCAGGCCGAATTAGGTGTATACCAAATGGCTTCCTCATATACTCCAATATATCCTATTGCTTGCCATTTCTATTTGTCAAACACAAAGATAATTTAGTGCCAAAGTATTTGAGAAAGCATTTCTAAACATTTATTTTATTGTATGCTTTCAGTTAACAAAAATAACAAACATAATGAAGATAAGAATCCAACAATATAGAATTTTAAGTTAAGAATGCTAGCAATCTAAAAGTAAGAATTTTCTCTCTGTGAAAGACACTGTTAACAGAATGAAAGGCAAGGCAAAGACTGAGAGAAAATATTTGCAAAACACATATATGATAAAGGATTGTCAAAATATACAAAGAATGCTTAAAATTCAAGAATAAAAAAATCCAATTAAATAATGGGTAAAATATCTGAACACTGCAGCAAAGATACACAGATGGAACACAGGCATAGGGAAAGATACTCAACATCATTTGTCACTAAGGAAACGCAAAACAAAACTACAAAGCAGATACTACTACACACCTAAAAAATGGCTGAAATCCAAAGAACTAACAATACCAATTGCTGATGAGGATGAAGAGCAAGGGGAATTCTCATTCACTGATAGTTGGAATGCAGAATTGTACAACCACTTGGGAAGGCAGTTTGGAAGTTTCTTATAAATCTCAAACATAATCTTAACATAAGATCCGGCAATTGTATTCCTAGGTATTTACCCAACAGATATGAATCATATATACACACAAAAACCTGCATGTAAATGCTTATAGCGGCTTTATTTATTATTGGCCCAAACTGGAAGCATCCAAGATGTGCTTCAGAGATGAATGGATAAACCAACTGGAAACTGGTACATCTATACAATGGAATGTTATTAAGCAGTAAAATGAAATGAGATTCCAAGCCACAAAAAGAAATGCATGCATAAATCTTAAGTGAATATCGCTAAGTGAAAGAAGTCAGTAGGAAAAGGATACATACTATATAATTTAATTTATATGCCATTCTGGAAAAGAAAACGATGGAGGCAATATACAGATCAGGGTCTCTAGTCTTGGGGGTAGGGCTTGAATAGATGAAGCACAGGGAATTTTTAAGGTGGTGAAGCTATTCTGTTTGACACAATAATGTTGAATTCATGATACTATGCATGTCAAGTGCAATGAATTTTACATCACAAAGAGTGAAGCTTAATATATACAGATTTTAAAAAATCATTTGGGAGGTTAGGGGTTCCTGGGATGGAATGCAGACTGTGACGAAAGAATCTAAATGTATTATCAATGCATGAAATAACTAAACTTAAGTGGGTAGTAACTCGGGAAATGAGTGGAGATTGTAAGACTAAAAATGAATGAAAATTTACATAAAAATTATATTAGATTTGGTAAAGTTATTTGACTATGGGGTATGGGTTAACAATTCTGAAACCATTGTACATATATGCTAGAATTCAACAATGAAATACATGGACAGCAGATGTTGCGAGCCAGGTTTGTCACTGTTGGATCAAGAAGTTCCAGACAAGCAAGATGAGAAAGCTAAAATGATCAACATGTTAACAGACTAGAGTTGAAGATAGTCTGAACTCATGATTAGCTTAATGCAGATGAGGACACATACATATAAAAATATTTATAGATATACTTGTATATACTGGTTAGTATACACCATATATTTTCATGCTCTGTCTGCTGAGAGAATCTAAAAGACATCTCAGTAGCAACCAGCACACATGCACACATACAAACATACATAAATAAATAAAACAAAAATGATAACGTGGTTATGTCAAATAGACATAGGAGACAGAGAACTCTCCATGGTCAATAGTAGAAGAATTGCATGTACCAAAATAAATAATGTTGTACTGGAATATGACCCAACACATAAAATAAATATCCACGAGTCTACACTGATATAAATAAATGATTATTAAAAAAATAACTGGAGGAGAATAGATAAGTCTCTGTGCAGAAGAATTCTAAATAATTTTAAGTAGATGCCTCACCCTTAAGAAACTGAAGAATATCTTCACTCTTTAAGTAAGTGTGCCCATAGTCACTTCCTTCCAAATAGGACAGTACAGAAAGGAGGAAAAGAAGAGTGACTTTATGGAGGAGAACTCTGACAGACACTACCTCAGTCGGATGATCAGTGGTGATAAATTACGTTGATGCTTGTACTCTCGATACGATGTGATTAGACCGTCACTTTACCTCTGTGATCTTCCTCCCCAAAGTCCACGACCCCAGTCAAAGCATGAGAAAAGAAAGAAAAACTCCCAATTGAGGGACATTCTACAAAATACCTGACCAGTATTCAAAATTGTCAAAATCAACAAAAAACAAGAGAAGTCTGACAAACTGTCACAGCCAGGAGGAACCTAAGGAAACATAGCAGCTAAAGATAATATGACATCTTGAGGGGAATCCTGGCAGAAAAAAAAGACTTTAGGTAAAAACTAAGGGCATCTGAAGTATGAAGTTTAGATAATAATAATGTATAAATATCAATTCATTAGTTGTGACAAATTACCATACTAATATAGTATGTTAATATAGGGAAAATTGGATGTGAGGTTTATCAAAAATTTTTGCACTGTCATTGAACATTTCTGGGAAAATAAAACTCTAAAATAAACCTTATTCTTGAAAATTTTAATCTCCACTTCACCCCACAAATGTTACTTCTTTTTAGTAACATTTCATGTTACTAAACACATGTTACTAACACGTGTTCAAGTTTTGGTGTATTCTTCCATGCATCTTTTGCATTTCCTATAAATTTAATGTTAATGTTTCATTCTTTTGAGAAAAAATGCATTTTGTGACTATACATCAGTGGTGAAGCCTGCCTTTTCAGATTCTAAGAATCTCATACTGTTTTCTTGGAGATACTCCGGCATAGAGTTTTAATGGATGCATTTCCAGCAATCAAAACTTCATGAATTTTGATATTAAAATTCAAAAATTTCAGTAACTTGCCACAAAAGTTACTTTTTTGCATTATTTTCATGAGTGACTTGCTTATGTTGACAATTATGCCCTCAGCATTTTCAAGATATGAAACAGAGATAACTCCCTCACTGCTGGTTTATGCTGAAGAGCAATAGAGGTCTTCTGCATAACAATAGATGCTTTCCCTGATATTCAGTTCCTGAGAGCACAAATATAACATGACTGAGGGACTGTCTATCTCTCTCAACAGGTGATACCATCATTATATTTGAAATCAGTTTATATTTGGTGGTCAAATAATGTGATGGTGAGAAGAAAATCAGTGTGAATCGTTTTCCTCAATTAAATATAAACGTTTATGTGAGAACATATAAGAAAACCAAAAGTCAATGAAATTATAGCAATTTGTCATAAGAAACTGAAGGATCACAGACAAAGTTGTGAATAACCCCCAATGCAAGACTGATAAGGGATAAAGGAATTGAGGGATATATATATACAATAATTGGATTATCTAAAAGGTGTAGAAAGGAAATTTGTACTTAAATTTTCCTTAGATAGGAAAACAAAAGTAAAATTTAAGAGTATAAACAGCTAAAATAGTTCAACAAAAGAAGAAAATTCTGAAGTTATTTAATCTTCAATTAACTGTAGAATGCATAAATGCTGCATCTATTTATCCCCCATTAAAGAATCTTTACCATACTCATGCTTTCCCGTTGAATAAAATTTCTAAATTTCCTAGCCAAGGGTTTTTTTTTTTTTTCTGCATGTGTTTAATATTTTTCTCTGAAAATATTTCTGCCTGGATCCTGCCTTTCTCAGACATAAAGAGAAAAATACACTCCAAATAAAAGATTGTACAAAGTTACAGATCCCACTTTTAGATGGGTTTTCAGTCTATGAAAATGAAAAAATTATCCTCATAAATTCAAACGACTCAAGAGAGACTGATATCCTCTACAAGGCTGTCTAGAAATTGATGTGACATTTTGCCAGTATTTGCATCATTTTATTTTTGTCATTGTAGTAGATAAAACAGACTCTGAACACATATGATTTATAGGCCAAATTTCATATTTTAAGTCCTGTGTTTATTGTTTTTTCTAGTCAGTGATTAACTGAGACCAGGTTGAAAGTGGAATTTATTTCATTAAACTCTGAAGGGACTTTTTTGGGATATTGAAAATGTTCTCTATCTTGATTGTGGTAGTCGTTGGCCCAATATACACATCTGTCAAAAGTAATAAGTGCATTTTTGTATGTAAATTTACCTCAATACGGTTGATAAAGAAAAAATTTCACAGAAATAAGACAGTCATGCCATAAAGTAAAAATTATCATTAGCTATCTGATATGCAATCTGATAAGTAAGTCCTTAGTTATACGTCATATAATTGGTCAAAAAAAGAAATCTCTGCTGGTAGGTACTGCTGAAATTCTTCCACACGACTCCGTTAACTGTGAATTGGAATATAATTTAAGGATAGAGTGAAGGCTATGAAATAAGGGGAAATCTATTATCTATTTTTTATATGTTTGTTGTTCATTAATCTCTCTCTAGTTTCCAGGAATAGTCATCAAAATATTTAAATGAAGTTCCATTATTTTGAAATTGTTTCTTTCAAAATATACAATCTTATTGGATAAAGAGATATAATGATGGTAACACAAAATATTGTTTTACTGACATAAAGCCAAACATATGCGCGACGTATTTGATAGCCAAATAAGCTTGGAAAATAATTATTTAAATAATTTAAAACAGAGTTCTCTACTCTAGAACTTCTTAAGTCTTTGGTATATTCATATATTTCATGATTCATTAAAAGGAAAAATATACTATGCAGAATTGCCCATTTTTTGAAAACAACAGTTTTTTGCATAGCATTGTTTTGGTCTTCTGTTTTGTGAGGTAAGTTCTGGGAAAAACTGATGTGAGTATTTCCATTCCCCAAGGCACAGTCTTGCCTCTATATGTTTGTAGTTACTGAGGAGAAATGCAACGCAATTCTCCAATGGCAACTGCTTCCTCCCACTTTGAATACTACCCTTTGGTAAAAGAGAACAAAATGTGCTGAGTGGTACATGGATCTTAGAAGAGTACTCACTATGGTTTTGTAAATGATAGTTTATATCATTAATTAGCTTAATGCAAAGCCTTACCCTGCTAACTATTCTCAAAAAAGTAATTGTTATATCTACTACAAATTTCCCTTCTCGGTGAACTTCAGCCTTTCCCAGTGTATGCAAGCAATAACCTTACTACTTCCCATCTTTCTAAGCATTCTTATCTTATCTCCTTGTTTCCTCTGAACCAAGACACAGAAACACTTTGTTGTTTTAGTTTAGCATGATCAGTAATTTTGTATGCTCTTCTGGATATAGGCGTTTCTATCTAACTTTTCTACATAATTATAAGTCCTTTCAAGAGCATTACCATGAGTAAGACCTACTCATTCCATTAGTATGTGTTTCTTTCTTGTTAGCACTCTACCTCAACATCTAACTAAATACAAATACATATTAGTATTCCAAAAGACACAAAAAATCCTTTTCAGCGAGGTAATTATATATGATTAATGAGGTTTATCTCCTTGTATTTATGCTTTTACAGAACATTTTGCTCCTCAATAATGGTAGAATTATATATTTGGTTTTGGAAAATGATTGCTTGAAATTTAGCTATGGAGATTAGCCCCTTTCATGATTTCAGTGTATGAAATATATATAAAAAATAAAAAAAGAAAAGAACAGTATTAGACATTTTAGTCATAGGAGTAGGTCACAAGCAAGAAATAACTGACTTGACAACATTTTGATGATGAGAGGCAAATGGTTCTGCACTTAAAGAAAAGAAAGAGAAAAAGAATTCATCTTTCCACATGGGCAGTTATCCGTTAGTCTCCAGGTTCCTAAACATAGTAACTTAACAAAAAAGAAAAAAGCCTAACCAGTGATCAAAATATAACTCTCTCAGTTTTCCATATTTTTTGCAATAAGATAAACAATTCAAAGTTATATATTCATTGGGTGTTTGAGATTAATATATGTATATACTTTGATGGTGCTACTGGACACTGGTAACAATATGCCTTATACTTTCAAAATACAAGAGGTGAAAAAAATCTCATTGCTGCTTTGGGCATATTATGGTATTGCAGAAAGGTATTACTGTTTTAAATTGATATTTGTATTTCTATATAATGAACTATGTAGAAAAGAAATGATTCATGTCTTCCACTTATCTCCAAAAATTAATGTAAATTGGCCTTTTTTCACCATACAGATTTGAGAATAAACCATTTATACAATATTAATGTATTGTTTCCAAAGAGAAAATCTTTAAATATTGTGTAGAAATAGTCTTAGTGTAACTTGTCTAGTTAAATATGTTCCCATGAGACTAAAAATGTCCTGTTCTTATTCATGAGAAGAATCGAATCTTCTTAACAGGGTTAACTGATTATTATGTAACTGTAATTTTAAAATACACAGTGCTACATTTATACATAAGCGTATAGACATTTTCCCTTAAAATACCTCAGTCATGCATAAGCTAAATTTTAAAATAATACTGACATATAACAAAATTATACTTTTAATGATTTGACTGCATGTTTAAGATAATGTCTTTTCTAAGAAATGATGTAACAGGCTATAGAATCTACTAGCAGAAAATTAAACAAATAAAATTTGTCCTATAATCATATATTGTAATATTATTTGATTGTACATATTTATAATATTATATATGCTCATTTGTATAACCATATTTGTTTTCATTTGTATAACCATCCATCAAGATACATACTGTTAACATTGCTTTACAGAAGCAATGAGATTAACTTTTAAAAAGGGTAAGTAGTTGTCCAACGCCATAAAAGTAGTGTTAGTGCAAGGAAACAAAAATGTATGGTATGCCTCTCTCCTAAGTACATACGGGTTCCACTCTAATGTACTTTTCCAATTGTTTTCATCTGTGAAATTTAGTATTTATGTCATGATATGATGTTCATAATGGTTAATGTTCATTGAGCAGTTATTCTGTACCAGGCACTGTTCTAAATTCACTTTCATGTATTAACTGTAATAATCTTTGTAACAATCCCATAAATTAGGTACTATTATTCCTTCCATTTTATAGATGAGAAAACTCATGACTAGAGGGACTAAACTAAGTAACTTGCTGAAGTTCTTGTTACAGCTAATGAATAGAATGGGGATTTCCCCTGGGTATCCTACACTTGGAGGTAAGTCTAGATAATACCACAATTCTGCTTCAGAATGATTTCGAGACTGGTGTGAAAGCTTAAGATCTTCTTTGTTCACTTAGCTCATACTGCCAAGTTGAGAATTTACACTTAGTGATGGTTAGTTTTACGTTCCAACTTGGCCACATAAAGTTACAAAGATAGAACAGATGGATACCCAACATCTCTTATCCAGTTCTTCCTATTGTTGACATCTTACATTGGCATGGAATCCTTGCCAAAACTAAGAAACTGAGATTGGTACATGTATCAGCCAGGTGGCATTTGCAGCACTGGGGCAATGGCCTCCAGCTATATATTCTCTAAATATATATTCTTGTGGTAGTTTTTTCTCATAGCCAGGATTTTGTGGTCCAGTAATCCAGAGGTGGAAATGGGAACAGCATCACCATTACTGCTGGTGATCCACTAACAAAAATTTTGTTTCTTGTCCCTGCAACTTTGTTCTCTGCTTATGTAGAGCTCTTCATTCCAAAGGGAGGAATGCTTCCACTAGGAGACACACAATGATTCCATTGAATTGGCAATTAATTCTTCCACCTGGCCACTTTAGGGTCCTCATGCCCCTGAATCAAACAAAGAAGGGAGTTGCAGTATTGGTTTGAGTGTGTGATCCTGAGTACCAAAAGGAATTATGCTGCTGCCACACAATAGGAGTAAGGAAGAATATGTCTGGAATACTAGAGATCACTTAGAGCATTTCTGAGTACTACCATGTCCTGTCACTAAAGGCAATTGAAAACCATAGCAACCCAATTCACAAAGGATTACTAATGACCCAGCCTCTTCAGTAATGAAGGTTGGGTCACCCCAGCAGGCAAAGAGCCATGACCAACTGATGTGCTTGTTGAGGGCAAAGTTAATATGGAATTGGAATTGAAAGAAGACAGTTATAAACACCAGCCACGATGAGGTGAACAGTTAAAGAAATTAGGACTTTAATTCTGGAATTGTTATGAATAGCTCTTTATTTTGTTATGAATATGTGTATAATATATATCAAATATTTTTACTCCCTTTCTTATCTGCTTATCTTCTAAATTGAATATGTTAATAATACCTAACTCTACATCCCGTTATTTAAGTTGCAGAGTTATCGAGAGCAGTGAACATCATTCAAGGACTTGGAATCCTCTTTTAGAGAAAGGGTTTGTTTAACAAGTTTTCAGATGTACGCAGGATAGATATGCCACGTTACGTGGAAGTATGGCATTGTTATTTGGAGATTAAGAATGTTTTAAAGATATATGTATGAGTGCCAAGTTACAAGGAGTGAACTGTGATGATTAGTCCTTTAGAGAAATCTTCCTTTTGAACAGGACGCAGAGAACAATTGAATGGTATGCTAATTATTGTACTGTTTCATATTGAAGCTGACTAAATGGCCTCTAGTTTTCTTAGGGAATGAATCATTTCAATAATTTCTAGGAACTTTTAAACCACAGGCTAACACTTAGTTTCTTGTACTCACGCACCTTCCAGTAAATCAAAAATCCTGTATGAGAAGCTATAACACTCAATTTTATTACCTTAAAGGCTATAATACTAATATTTCTCAGATTGACTGCTATTAATTGTAGTAATATTGGTTGTAAAGTGCTTTAAAAGTGATTTCTTCATGTGAGATACTATGGATTAATCTTATACTAGTAACTATTATAAAGAGAATTTATATAAACAAGCTTAACAGCACAGGGAATAATTTTTGATTGAATAATTATGAAGCATGACATATTTGAGCTATATTCAGCAAAGTTTAAAAGCAATTAGTCATAATAGCAACAAAAAACAAATTTTAAGATACTCCACAAATATTTTATAAATAGAGCTCACATTAGTGGTAGGCTAATTATTTGGAGCTATGCAAGTTGATTAATTAGAGAGGAGAGTATCAGGACATAAGCTGGCGTCAAAGAGAGTAACTGGAGATATGCATATTGAGTGGCCAGAAGGCGACTGGCTAAAACGCAAAGGACTAATTAAAATTTCAGCCCCAAACAAAAATGGGACTACAGTGGAACATTCGTCAATCATAGCGAGACCCTCCACAAACCTAGAAATAAATAAAAAATAGAGGATCCTTGGCCTTATTGTTCTCCACTTAACTAAGAACAAAGTGTTCCTAAGAGAAATGTATTGACTAAATATGCCTCAACCTTTTCTTAAGCCAATCCTCTTAGGATGCTACTCTACCAGAACAAGAAGATAAACACATGTATATGTTTGTGAATGAATATTAATGCTAATGAATACAGTGACAAGGGTCATTCCATGTGCTTTGCCTAAGCTTTCCTCTCAAAGGAATTGTGCCTTCAGAAATAAAAGTCATCAACCTGATTTGAAACTGAAACACGGCAGATGGTCAACATATGGTTAATATGATGCCAATAGGTTATTTATCTAAGGAAAATGTTGTATTGTCAAATATTATAAGTCAAATTAAATATTTTTGGGAAGATAATTTGGGAACAAGGTTTATATTTGTAATACACAGACTCATATAAAAATGGCTGAAAACAATGGCCATGTCTTTGCATTTTATATAACTTTCATAGTGCACATAATTCAAATGATGGGTACAATTCTTAAAAATAAGCAATCCACAAACTTGCTTAAGAAGATTTCGTATAAAGGACTAATTTCTGGTGACAGTTCTGGTGCTGCAATCCACTAAGCAGTTGAATGCGAAATTTAACCCAGTTTAACAACATTCAAATTAAATAAGGTGACTGGGGATTTTGGACAAATAGAAAAATGTGTGATTAAAGCTTTTAGAGGTTTTGGCTATGATCAATGATTTTATACCTGGTTGATTCAAGGTTATTTTCAATTAAAATAGTATATGACACACAAACAGATTTCTGATTTCATGTTCTTTGTTGAAACAATATTTTGTCTCTTCTCTAAGAGTATTAAATGTGTTTAAAATAAGCTGGGCAAAGAAAGAATACAGATGTGACCTGGAAAATTACGAGTTGTACCTAGTGGTGATACAGAGTGAGCTTCTCCTATAAGAGAAAACATGTTGTCATATATCATGGACTTTACAATGATAGCTATTTTAAAATATTAAGTATCACTAATAAAAGAAAAGAAGCTTTCAATTATAGTTGTAAATTGTCACAGGTTTTTAATATGCATCATGATTTAAGACATTTTAAATTGTGCAAAATGTGCATTTGGGAATGAATAAAATACAGTTTTTATATCACAAATAAATTAGTTATAGACATTTACAAAGAAACATGAGTCATTACAGAGAGGTATTTGAGTCCCAATTATCTAAGTAGGATATTTGTACTTCTTTTCTGTTTTCTCATAGATGATACAAATTCACCTGTGTTAATGATGTCAAAATTCCTAAGTGTTGTGGGTTGAATTGTAGCCCCCAAAAGATGTTGAAGTTCTAACCTTCAGTACTAGGGTTATCTTTTTTGAAAAAGGGTTTTTGCAGAAGATTAAATTAAGATGAAGTCATTAGAGTGGAACCTAATCCAGTATGGCTGTGTTTTTACAAAAAGGGGAAATTTTGACACTAAAACAAGTACACATAGGGAGAATGCTTTGTGAAGATGAAAGCAGAGATTGAAGTGATGTATCTATAAGTCAGGGAACGACAAAGGTTGTCAGCACCCAACAGGAGCTAGGAGAATATCATGGAACAAATTCTCCCTCACAGAACTCAGAAGGAACCAACCTTGTGACACCTTGAACTCTGACTTCTACCCTATAGAACTGTCATTGCTTAAGCCACTCAGTTTGTGGTACTCTGAAATGGCACCCTAGAATATTAATATACTAAGATAAAATAATTTAGCAATACTTCAGTAAAATGTTTTTGATGCTATTGTTTTGAATATCAGAAACAAGCATCACAACTTGTTTCTTATTACTCTTCAGTTAGGCAAATAATTAGAACCCTAATATTTCCAACGTTTTTGTATACTGACTGCTATTTGACTGTTCCTCTCCTCCTGTAGTAAGACTATGCATTTGAAAAGTTACAAATAAAGGATTTGTAAAAGAAATGAAATATTTGCCACTACTAAGCAGGCAAATAAAAAATGAAAATCTAAAATCTTGTGTTTCCTTAAATTGGTTAATATTTAGGCAATAGTGAACGTTTCCAGAGATGCCTCATGCTACAGACTGGAACAATTTCACTTCTCTGAATGTGTGTGTGTGTGTGTGTGTGAATGTGTTTGTGTGTTCAGGAATTGGAAGAGGACTAGACTTTCACATTTCCTTCTTCCATTGTACCTTTTGTTTTGTTTTGGTTTGGCTTTCCCGCACAGGGCCTACTCTTTGTATCTTCTTTTTCTGTTTTTTTTTTTGAGGAAGATTAGCCCTGAGCTAACACCTGCTGTCAATCCTCCTCTTTTTTGCTGAGGAAAACTGGCCCTGAACTAACATCCGTGCTCATCTTCCTCTACTTTATATGTGGGATGCCTACGCCTTGCCAAGCGGTGCCATGTCCGCACCTGGGGTCCAAACCAGGGAACCCCAGGCTGCCAAAGCAGAACGTGCGCACTTAACCACTGTGCCACTGGGCCGGCCCCCACTCTTCAGATCTTCATTATAGTTAGTGTTAAAAAAAATTACATGTTAATTAAATTTGTCAGTGTTGGATGCTTTGTGCATCTTAAAAGAACACCTATAGTTTAACCTTAATTTTTACCTGTTTATACATAGTGAGTATAGGGGAGCAAAGACTTTCCTGCTACTCTTCTGAGTTCTTCACTGACCCCCTGTAATAAAAGACAGATAAACAGAAAAATAAACAGAAGTTTACTAATGTGTATACCTCATGTAAACATAGAAGATACTTAGGGAAAAATGGAGTAACTCAAAGAAATGCCTTAGAATTCCAGTTTATATAGCACCTTCAACAAAGAACAATAAATTCATGGAGAAATGATGAAGGAAAGCATAATCCTTATGTCAAAATTACATATTTTGGGCTGACATTTTGCTACCCTTCACTTTGATAGCTGGGTCTATAAAATAAGCAACAAACAAGTTAACAGGAGAAAAGATATACAATTTACTAATTTTTGATATCACATACACAGTGGATATCACAGAAAAAAAAGTGAATACCCAAAAGAAGCTGCTTGGCTCCGAAGGCTCTTGTTGTGCTTGAGGTGAGCCTTTGGAAGAGCTACTCACCCAGACCAGCCAACCAGGAGGCCAGCCTGCCTGCAGAGGCTAGTAAGCTGGTTGCCATTCTCTTGATGAGTTTCACCTCCTCATCCAGGAAGTGGCTCCCCAGGAAGTCACAGAGATGGGGGATCTGTACAGGCAGAATCCAGGGCATGCAGATCGAAAAGGACCAGGCTCAGGTTCTTCTCCAAGGCCACGGAGGTTTCCATGGGGTCCAGAGTTTTACTCCTCTCATCTTGAGAGAGTTTCTGCACATTCTGGAAGAGGGCATGGCCACTGTGCTGGTTTTGCATTTTCAAGAGATGCTTGGCTCCCTCGCCTTTCTTCTGAGCCAACTTGCGGAAGAAGTGGCCTGTGCTCTCCAGAGCAACATCATCAAGGTCAAAACAGAAGCCTAGAGAGAGGAGGATGTAGGAAACCCACAAATGCAGATTGACCAGGCTATTGAAGGCAGCCTGCACCTCAATGGACTAATTCTGACAAATCCAGGGGCTCCTTGTTGGTCAGCAGTAAAGAGCTCCACCAGAAAAAATGGTGTCAGCTGGTCCTAGAGGAAAAGGGATGGCAGAGAAGATGGTCCTGGAGGTTGTGACTGGAAAGAAGGTTGAACGGTGGTCTCAGGGTGGTTGGAGGCTGGAAGAAGGGGAGTCCCCAAGTCTGTTCTATCCAAACACTATTGCAGCAAGAGACAGATCTGAGGGACTGCCAGCAGTGCTGCCCCCTCTTTTTCCCCCAGGGAACAAGCCATTTTGTTACACTGTGGGTGAACTGGAGCTGGTGGGAAGTCGGGGAGCAGGTGGAAGTGTCATGTTGGCAAGCCCTGGGGAATTTGGGGAGGATGCAGCAGATCTGACTTTGTGTGCCAGGCCATGCCAGGCCAGGTTAAGGCTCGCTCTTGGAGCAAAAGGAATAGAAGGCAGAAGCCAGATAACCAATTCCATTCTTCTCACCCACCCCCATGGCATCAAATAAATAAAAAGTAACTCTGTAGAGCACAGAATATACAGAGAGGCCCTTCCCCCTAGCCCTGGACTGTGCAGAGTGGGAGGGCCAGCTCTGGAGAACAGGGTTGGGGCCTCCAGCTTTTGACACTGCCCCAGACCCCTCCCCGACACCATGGGGTCGGGATAGCCAGTGTTGAACAGGAAACAACACTCCAACTTTCTCTGAAATCCTAGGCAGACAGGGCCATCTGTGTGTGGGACTCCGGGCTCAAATGTTTTCTACTCCTTTCAGACCCTGGAGCTTTCTCAGGAACAACTGGCCTGAGCTTCTAGAACAGACGGGAGGCATGGTAGTCTCTGACAAAATTTGTCTGTGTGTGGCATACACTTCTAGTCTCCTTTTCTGAGACAAGAGTTAATCTTCCTTAGTGGACAAAACTCCTGGGGAGGAGATTTATGACAATTGAGTTCCCCTTGGAGGATCTGTTTTCAGGCAGATCAGGGAAGTTCAGATCTCCCCGATTTATTGCTATTAAGTGGCTTCCGCTCAAAATAATATACCAAAGTGGCATATTTTGGGATGGCATGTCTTGAACAGCTTCAAGGTGATGTAGTTCTCGAGAATATAGCTGTGGTTAACTAAGTCAAAATCAACATATAAAAAATAACAAGAATGTTATATAAGACCACTGACATTACTTATATACTATACTCATATATTACTTATATATTTCCACTTATATATTACTACAATCTTAATGCCCCTTTTTTTTAAATATTAACATGAATATTTTAAGAACCCATACTAAAAATGTAAAATTTTGGTGAAAGTAATTCATTTCAGCAATAAATTTGAAGCAATAGAAAAAGTCTGTCAAATGTCTCATTGATGAATTAAAGAATTACATTTCTAACTTTTTCCTTGATAAACATGATGGTACATGTCTCTAACACACCTTAAAATGTGTCATATCAAAAAATATGCTATAACTTTTGGTACATTTTTGAGCATTTAAAATTTTATGAAATTTAGAAACTCTTTCAAACTTTATAGTATTTTTCAAAATGACAAAGAATTAGTGTCCTGTGAAAAAAACCACTTTAGGGGGAGCTCTTCTTCCAGAATTGCTTTCAGAGGAGCTCTATGGCCCTCAGCTGGGCAGAAGAATTATAAAACAAATTACTGTTTAAAGTTTCCGCAAATTGTCCTGAGACCATATAGAAAATGAAGATACATTTTTTCAAAAACATCTGCTAGATCTCAAGGCACGTGAACTCTTCCCCCAGCTCCCAGTTAAGGGTTGTGGTATCTCTGGGAGGGTCAGGCTGCCAGCATTTTCATGCTCCCCCACCACTGGCTAACTGCGGAAGGGTGGGATTGCAGAAGCTAAACTTCAGTCAAGTGCAACTGATAAGTTGGGGGCCTCTTTCTGCCATTCAGCCCCAACTTGTAGAGTGAGGGTTCTTATCCAGATGGGGCAGGGAAAGAATACTTTGGCCCCAATTTCCCTCACCCCAGCTGCTTTACATTGCAGAGATTCCACCCTGAGACAGGCAGGTGGAGAAAAATCAGGTGACCGCTCTCCTGATCACCACTCTGCGTAAAGCAGAACAGTCATTTCATGAAAAGTGGGCCACTGTCCTCATCCCCAGCTCCAGAGCAGAAACTCAGAGATATTTGCTAAGTAAGAGAGGCAAGCTATAAAAAAAGAGAACACCAAAGCTCTCCTCAAGGGAATTACCTTTATTTGGAACATAGTTTTGGAAAGTTCAAGCCCAAGGCTGCTATGTTAAAAAAAAACAAAAAACACAGTGGGGACTTTGATGATAAGCCATTAAGATAAAGTTGGTAGTTCCATGAGAGCAGCAAAGTAAATCACAAGCCAGCTAGTTTACAAAGAGAATAAAGTGACAGCTAAGAAGAAGCCCCTGGGGTCAGAACAAAACTGACCTCAAGATATCCATGCAAAGGGACCTAAATTTAACTCACATCCAAACAATTGTGTCAAGAACAATAGAGCGCTCAGCTGGCAATTAGTGGAACCTAACAGTTTGATGCAATAGCAACAGAAGCAGACAGCATAGCAGAGAGATCAAGGAAAGAGAGACAGAGCTCTGCTAAAACCACTGTCCTTCCATGGTTAGAGTGCGTGTGCAGAGGACTGTGCTCTTCGAGGACTGCCATCAGAGGCTTTACATGGTGGGGAAAAGACTTCACTAGATTAGTTCGTCCAAGTCAACAAATAGCAACCAACCACCACCAACAGCTAGCGCCAAGGAGAAGGGATCAGTACCCAGAATCAGACGCCACTAGTGCAACTGCTTCTGTTAGACTTTTGACTCCCCCTTGCTACCCGACTCTCACTGTTAATGCCAGACGCCAGACCCTCAATGACACTGCCACACTTTTAAATACCATTGCTTTCATTATAAATAATTTCTGCACCCAGTTTTTATCTATCTACAAGGTATTTGAGTTGGCCAAACATGGTTTGAATGATTATTTGTAATATGTTTAAAATATTTATTTTCCGAGTGGTCAATTACCTAAGATAAATTTATCAACTTGAGGGTAAAGATATAGCAAAACATTGCAATATGTTAACCATTTTTCCCTCACTTACACGTAGCAATTTCTTTATAAGCATTATTGATGATGGAACTTGTCTCTTTTCATTTAAAACTATAATTTCAATACTTAATTACAAAACCCTAAAATGTTGGTAGCTACCACATAATACAGCAAAAGGATGCCCAGTCCATACAAACTAATTATGACAAAATTTTAAAAACGCAACTGAAACTTTGTATTTATATTCAGTATCTCAATACTTGAGGACATTTATGAGCATAGAAGACAGTGACTGAATATTGGAACTATAATTTGTAGCCTTAAGAGAATTGGGAGTATTTAAAAATATCAAATCTTTGGGAGGATCTTTTATTTTTTATCATTTTTTGAAGCTCTTTCTCCAGGCGCCAATACCAAAGGATAAAGAAACACAGTTCAAATGACAGTCACTTCACAAGGCTCTGTAAAACTTGTGAAAAACACACTTCAAAAGAAAGAAAAACTCAAGCTATCCCATAAGTATATATCAGTGAGTTCTGTTGTTATTTTTGCTGTTTCCTCAAGTGAGAAGCTTTAAGAAAAGGCAGGCTGAGTTGAAATGGGGTACTAGTTTGGGTTATAATTCAAGGGGCTTTATAATCAAAATTAAATGGGATTAGAATTTTTAAGAACAACCTATAGGACTCTAAAACAAATGTCTCTATTATTAAAATAGAAATTAAAACATGATTACTGGTAACTATTTCTGACATTCAGAATTTAAACACTTTTTTGCCTTATATCTTTCAATCTTCCTAACTTGTAATGAATAAAATGTCTTGAGTTTTTTTTATTATATATATGTATATTTTTCACGTACAACTTTATTATTTGAAAATTTCTTTTTAGTTTTTTAAATGTCACAATGTGTGACACATGGAAACATATAAACTTTGATTAAAGGTATTTTTTTCTAAAAATTAATGAAAGCATTAAGACTCTAATTCCAAAAATTGTAATAAAACAGAAAAGTTAGTCTCACCACATTAAAAGGGACATCAACTTGATTGATTAATTTTATAAAACTGAAAATATCTGCCAGAATTAAATGCTATCTTTTCTGAATTGAATTTTTATTTCAACTCCCATTGTGGATTTTCATTTATTAAATAGCCTTAACATCCAGAATTTTTGGTTTTCTAATCATTATTTTAAAATCTTACAAATATGTCTTTATTGGTTAAATATAATTTGGAAGTCTAAAATGAGTAAAAAGGGAAATAATTATTCTATTTTCAATGATAATCTATTACATATTTATAGCAAATGCCTAGTAGATTTCAGTTTAAACTAATCCTAACCACTGATGAAAATATGTTCAGTTCCTTGTAATGTTCACTTAGTTTGGTGTCAAAAGCACTAGGACAGCAAATTTTCAAGGCTTAACATACAAGAAAGAGAGAAACCACCTTTGAAATAGTTTTCAGAAGCCAGAAAGGACACCTACCTGACCTTGCCCTATGTACTTGGCTGGCATACCAAACACTGAGTAAAAGATTTGATTTCTGCTGTTTCAATTCAATTGTCCTACAATAACAGCCCTTGCCACTATTAATATAAGAAAGACTCCCCAAGTGAATCTCTTGAAGCTACATAGTCTCAAAACAGAAATAACCTTTTTAAAAAGGAACAGTACAAGCTCTTTCTCACAGGTTTTTCATAGGACCAAACTATAAACTTTTCTGTTTAAAGTAGCATGTTTCAAACTACTTTGTATTTTTGGAAGTGACAATATACAACGGGTGCCCACCATGTGTTGGAAGGTGATCAAAATGAGTTAAGATAGTTGGGTGTTAGAAAAATCATGATAGCGTTTCATTTCTCACTTTTTTCCTAATTTTATTGAGATACAGTTAACATATAACATCGTGTAAGTTTAAGATACACGACACGGTGATTTGATATATGTATATATTGCCAAATGATTACCACAATAAGTTTAGTTAACATCCATCACCTCACATAGTTACGAATTTCCTTTCTTGTGATGAGGACCTTGAGATCTACTTTCTTAGCAACTTTCAAATATAGAACACACAGCTCTTCCTTGACTTATGATGGGGTTTCATCTCCATAAGCCCATTGTAAGTTGAAAATATCCTAAGCTAAAAATGCATTTAATCTACCTAACCTAATGAACATCATAGCTTTGTCTAGCCTACCAGGAACGTGCTCAGAACACTTAACACTAGCTTAAAGTTGGACAAAATCACCTCGACCCAAGGCCTCTCTTATAATAAAGTGTTGAATATATCATGTCATTATTGAATACTGAAAAACGAATGGCTGTCTGGGTACACAATGGCTCTAAGAGTATTGGCTGTTTACCCTCGTGACTGCATGGCTGAGTGGGAGCTGAGGCTCACTGTGGCTGCCCAGCATCAAAAGAGAGTACCTTACCTTATATCACTAGCCCTAGAAAAGATCAAAATTCTAAATTTGAAGTTCGGTTTCTCCTGAATGCGTTGTCACTATTGCACCATCATAAAGTTGATAAATTGTCAATGGAACTATGGTAAGCCGGGGATTGTCTATATTGTTAATTATAGTCATCACATCGTACGCTGCATTCCCAGAACTTATTTACCTTATAAGTGGAAGTTTGTACCTTTTGACCACTTGTACCCAATCCTCTCCCTCTGCCCCTCAGCAGTCAGAAATCTGATCTCTGTTTATATGACTTTGGTTTTGTAAGATTCCACATGTAAGTGATATCACAGAGGCTTTTGACTGACTTATTTCACTTAGTATAATGCCTACAAGGTCCTTTGTAAATAATACTGTGATGAACATGGGGGTGTCTGTATCTCTTTGGGATAGTGATTTTGTTTCCTTTGGATATATACCCAGAAGTGGAATTGCTGGATCATATACTAGTTCCACTTTTGGAAGAGACTTGGGTTCCGATAAATATTGACAGAGGAAATGTCAGAGAATCAATAGAAGGTGGTAGGGACCATGATGAACTGAAGAATGCAGGTACAACCCAAACTGTGAACAGTCACTCAGCTCCAACTCATTGCTCACCTGTGGCAATGTGGACCCAGTTTTGACAGATAGTTCTTTATTTTTTTTTTCCCCTCAGAGAAACTGGATTCCTGGAATTTTCTGTATTAGCTATCAATTCTCCAATTCTCAAGTGGTGGCTCACTTTTAAACAATTTGTCGATGCTCTGACACACAAAACCATATGAGAGATCAGTTGCTACCATGGATTACCAATTCATCATCCCCGGGTTACATACTGCAGAGAGAAAAAATTGCCCTTTTTTATCCAGAGTTTGAGACAACTTGCGAAGATTGTATAGTCAATTAGAATACAGAATATCTTGAAATTGAAAAAAATCAAGAAATGTACAACACTACGAGTGAACCCTAATGTAAACTATGGACTTTGGGTGAAAATGATGTATCCAAGCTGGTTCGTCAGTTGTAAGAGATGTGCCACTCTGATACCAGATGCTGATAATGGGGGAGGCTGCATATTTGGAGCTGAGGGGCAAGAGGGAGTATATGGGACTCTGTACTTTCTACCCCATTTTGCTGTGAACCTAAAACTGCTGTAAAAAATAAATTCTAGGGGCCAGCCCAGTGGTGCAGCTGTTAAGTTCACATGCTCCGCTTCTCAACGGCCCGGGGTGTGCCAGTTCAGATCCCGGGTGTGGACATGGCACCGCTTGGCACGCCATGCTGTGGTAGGCGTCCCACACATAAAGTAGAGGAAGATGGGCATGGATGTTAGCTCAGGGCCAGGCTTCCTCAGCAAAAAGAGGAGGATTGGCAGCAGATGTTAGCTCAGGGCTAATCTTCCTCAAAATAAATAAATAAACTCTATTTAAAAAATCATAAATAAATAAAATTTTAAAAATATAGAATACCAAACATAATCATAATAAGTCAACATAATGAAACATATATTAGCTTGTAACTATTTCTGTAACTCTGTAAACTAATATTCAAGTAATGAGGTACCCAAATGCATTGATCAATAAGATAGGATTAGTCCTAGGAAAAATTAATTAGTTAGCTGAATGTTTGTTTCTTCTCTTCCATGTTTTTTTTCAGTTCATCTCTTCCTGGACACCCCTTCTACCATTGTGCTCCATAGCTGTCAAAGGGTTTCTGGGCACTGCTCTTTATGTTCAGTGACATATAATTTTTTGTACAGCCTTTTTTGTAATGCTTCCATAAATACATACCTTTCTGGCATCTATTTCCACAGGTCCCGTGTCTCTACAGTAAAGGTCATTAATCTGAAAAACTAAATTAGTCTGGAAAATGTGTTAATGGATATTAATGGCTTACAGTTTGTTCTTCCAAAACAATACAGTTACTTTTTTAAAAAGTTCTTCTATGAATATGCAGCCTTAAGAATAAAGTATGATTATAAAAGTACAAATTTCAAACAGTTAAATAAATGGATTTTTTTCTTGGCAAACTGAGCCTTTTAGCACCTACTCTGATGAGACATACTTTGGAAAGGCCTATAAAATACACTTCCGGTGTCTGAAAGGTAACATGATGACTTGTTAGTCACATCCCAAACTTTAAGACAATATTCAAAAACTTTGGTCTACACAAGGTGAATTTCCTGGGTACCAGAATCTCACGTACATTAATCAGGGACCCAGATATCTATATAGCATAAAGAATGATTCTCTTTCTGACCAATTTACAGAAAGTAGAGAAAGATTTGAGATTTATTGCATATAAATGAGAATTATATACTATTTTTTCCAGATCTTAAGCTTAATACTATGTTGTACATTAATATGATATGTAGTGAGTTTATTATATTTTCTAATTTATTCTCAAGATAATTAAACACTTAGCCAATTGTCCCAGAATTAAGTTTTTGTCTTTTTCTACTTTTATTTTCTTGTTTCTATTAGACTTGTTTCCAGATTTTGTATTTCTGCATTTGAAAAATTAAAATGGTTGTTTTTTCACGTTAGGTCTCTTTATTAGTTCATTTTAGTCCCATTATTCTATTCTGAAATCAAAGATCAAACTTTTTAAATATAGTCATTGTTCATTTATTTCCATGATCTTCTTTAACTCTGCTCTGCAATTTAAGATTCAGAATTCCCTCTGCTTCAAATGCAGTGATCAGAACTTCTGCCCCTGTGCTTATTCATTCACAGTAACACACCCTGAGAGTCCCTCTGTTTCGGCGCTCGGCTCTGCCTTCATCAACTGCCTCTGAGTGTTACCTCACTGCCTTTGTGTTCCTCCACGAGGTTTCCCTGATGATGAAACAGTGCAGTGATTAATTTCCATGCCATGGCTTCTGAATTGTCTTAGTTTACAATGGATTTCCCCTTGTCAGAAATATGAATGGAATGATGCCTTTGAGTTACCTTATTAAACATCTTCCCTGGAAGAAACGTTTCAGCAATTTATGCTTTAACATTTCTATGTTCACAGTTATAGGTGCTATTATTTCTTTTATAAAGAGGCATTTTAAATGCAAAAATTATCAGTGAATTTCAAATTTAGTTTATCCAGTTAATGCCAAAACAAGTAAATAAAAATATATACGTACATACATTCATATATATGTGAGAAAGTAATTAAAATATAAGAAAAAAGCCCATGTAGAAGATTGTACAGCTATGAGCTGTTTTTCCTTTTCACTTAGTAATTTCCAAGATTTCCTAAAAGACAACATGCTACAAAAATTTCAATATGTTTTAATGTGAAAAATAGCCCCTACATAACCCAGGTATATGTAGATATAGCTATAGATGACAGACATAGATATATAGACCGATATGTAGGTGTAGATACGGATACAGATATAGATATAGAATAGGCCAGGGTTTCTTCAAGAATGCAGAAGCCTCTCTATATTCTTAGAACAGCAAAGGTTAGAGGAGCCGCTACAACAATTTCAGGCAGCAGTAGGAAGACAGATGGTTCTCAACAACTCTCTAGAAAGTTGCTGCAATTTATATGAATCTTTGGGCAGTCCTCACAAATTTTCTGGTTCGCGCTACAAAAGTGAACAGTTTTCTAGGCAGCCAACTGTGAACTTCACATCTGTAATGGCCTCAATAGCCACTTCTTCTCTCCTAGTATACAAGTTTTGTGAGATTACTTCTCATGGACAAAATTTGGAGGAGAGTAAAGTGGTGGTGAACTTCCAAGAGACCATCCAGGGCAAACACACATACAGAAAATTGTACAAAATTGTCCATACAACTGAGCAATAAATTATAAAGCAATCAATAATGCAAGCAGCACTCAGACAAAAATAAAATAAGATAAAAGTAACGTTGCTAGCAGCCATAGAGATCATCTCATGTCCCTTCCTTTTGTTTCTTTCTCTTTTCTTTTGAGGAAGATTAGCCCTGAGCTAACTGCTGCCAATCCTCCTCTTTTCGCTGAGGAAGCCTGGCCCTGAGCTAACATCCGTGCCCATCTTCCTCTACTTTATATGTGGGACACCTACCGCAGCATGGCATGCCAATCAGTGTCATGTCCGCACCCAGGATCTGAACCGGCAAACCCCAGGCGGCAGAGAATCAGAATGTGTGAACTTAACCACTGTGCCACCAGGCCAGCTCCTCATGTCCCTTCCTAACTATCCTCTTTCCACCCAAGAGGTAACCACAATCATGATTTTTATAGTAATTGCTTCCTTACGTTTATTTATTGTGTTCCAATTGACATAAGAATTCTTCAATAAATTGTCCAATTTGATTATTATATAATTGGAATCTGAAAGTATGTGTTCTTGATGTCTTGCTTCATTTACTAGACAATAGGTTTGTGAGATTTATTCATGTTGCTTTGTGTAGCAGATATTCGTTTTTCCAATTTTTTTTTGTTGTGGTAAAACACACATAATGTAAAAATTGCCATCTTGACCATTTTTTTTTGAGGAAGATCAGCCCTGAGCTAACATCCGCTGACAATCCTCCTCTTTTTGATGAGGAAGGTAGAGCCTGAGCTTAGGTCTGTGCCCATCTTCCTCTATTTTATATGTTGGACACCTGCCACAGCATGGCTTGATAAGTTGTGCATATGTCTGCACTCGGGATCTGAACCAGCAAACCCTGGGTTGCCAAAGTGGAGCACATGAACGTAACTGCTATGCCACCAGGCCAGCCCCCATTCTGACCATTTTTAAGTGTACAATTCTGTGGTATCAAATACACTCATAATATTGTGATACCATCACCACTATCCATCTCTGTAACATTTCCTATGTCAGAAAACTGAAACTCTATGCCATTAAACAATAACTCCCCATTCCTGCTCCCTCCAACTCCTGGCAAGCACCATTACACTTTCTGTCTCTGATTTTGATCAATCTAAGTACCTCAAATAGAGAAATAATACAGTTTTGATCTTTTTGTGACTGGCTTATTTCACTTGGTATTATATCTTCAAGGTTCATCCATGTTGTAGCATATTGCAGAATTTTTTTCCTTTTGAAAACTGAGTAATATTCTATTGTATGTATATACAGCATTTTGCTTGTCAATTCATCTAATAACGGACGTCTCAGTGGGTTGCTTCCACTTTTTTAGCTATTGTGAGTAATGCTGCTATGAACATGGGTATACAAATATCTCTTAGAGACCCTGCTTTCAATTCTTTTGTGTATACATCTAAAAGTGGAATTACTGGATCATATGGTAGTTCTATTGTTAATTTTTGAGGAACTACCATATTGTTTTCCACAATGGCTGTACCAATTTATATTCCCACCAACTGTCCACAAGCGTTCCGATTTCCACACATCCTCACCAACTCTTGCTTATTTCTGTTTTTTGGATAGGAGCCATCATAATAGACGTGAGGTGATATCTTGTAGTTTTGACTTGCATTTTCCTAATTTTTAGTGATATTGGACATCTTTTCATGTGCTTATTGGCCCTTTGTAGATGTTTTTTGGGGAAATTTCTATTCAAGTCCTTTGCTCATTTTTGAACAGGGTTATCTGTTTTTGTTCAGTTTTTGAAGTTCTCTATATATTTTGGATAGTAATCCTTTATCAAATATACGATTCACAAATATTTTTTCCCATCAGGTGGGCTGCCTTTGTACCCTGTTGATAGCATGTTTTGATGCACAACTATTTTTAATTTTCATGAAGTCCAATTTGTCTATTTTCATTTTCTTGCCTTTGCTTTTCGTGTCATATCCAAGAAATCATTGCCCATATCAATGCTGTGAAACTTTTACCCTATGTTTTCTTTTAAGAGTTTTATAGTTTTACATCTTATATTTAAGTCTTTGATCCGCTTAGAGTTTATTTTTCTATATGTTGTTAGATAAGTGTCTAACTTCAATTTTTTTTTTTTTTTTTTGCATGTGGATATCCAGTTTCTCCAGCACCATTTGCTGAAAAGTCTGTCTTTTCCTCATTGAATGGTCTTGGTGACCTTGTCAAAAATCATTTGACTGTGTACAAAAGGGTTTATGTCTGAGTTCTCGGTTCTATTACATTGGTCTATATGTCTTTCTTTATGTCAGTAACACACTCTTTTGGTTACAGTAGCTTTGTAGCAAGTTGTGAAATCAGGAAGCGTGAGTCCTCCAGGTTTTTTTTTTTTCAATATTGTTTGGCTCATTTGAGGTTCCTTGGCATTCCATATGAATTTTAGGATGGGATTTTCTATTTCTTCCAAAATCATTAGTAAGATTTTGATTGAGATTGCATTGACTCTGTAGATGGCTTTGGATAGTATTGACATCTTAACAATATTGTCTTCCAATTCATGAACATGAGATGTGTTTCCAAGTATTGGTTCCTTTAATTTCTTTCAGCAATTTTTTATACTTTTCAGTGTACAAGTCTTTGACTTCCATTGTAAATTCCAAAGTATTTTATTCTTTTTGATACTATTCTAGATTGAATTCTTTTCTTAAATTCTGTATCAAATTATTTACTGTTGTTGTATAGAAATACAACTAATTTTTGTGTATTGATTTTGCATCCTGCTGCTTTTCTGAATTCATTAATTTTAACAGGTTTTTTTGTGGAATCTTTAGGATTTTCTACATATAAGATCATGTCATCTGGAAACAGAGATAATTGTATTTCTTCCTTTCCAATTTGGATAACTTTTATTTCTTTTTCTTACTTAGTTGCTCTGGCTAGAACTTCTAGTATTATATTGAATAAAAGTGATAATAGTGGGCATCCTTACCTTATTTCTGATCTGAGGGGAAAAGCTTTCAGTCTTTCACCATTAAGTATGATATTAGTTGTGGGATTTTCATTTGCAGATTTTATTATGTTGAGGTAATTTCCTTCCTTCTTCTCCTAGTTTCTTAAATGTTTTTATGATGAAAGGGTGGTGAATTTTGTCAAATGATTTTTCTGTGTCAATTGAGATGGTCATCTTTGTGTTATTTTTCCCCTTCAATCTGTTAATGTAATATATTACATTGATTGATTTTTATATTGTTGAACTATTCTTGTATTCCAGGAATAAACCCACTCGGTCGTGTTATATAATCTTTTTAATGTGTTGTTGAATTCTGTTTGTAAGTATTTTGTTGAGAATTTTTGCATCAATATTCATCATGATATTGATCACTAATTTTCTCTTCTTGTAGTGTCTTCCTCTCAGTTTGGTGTCAAAAATGCTGGCTTCACAGAATGAGTTTGGAAGTGTTCCATCATATTTAATTTTCTTGAAGTGTTAGCGTTTAGTGTTCAAGAGTTTAGAATAATTTATCAGTGAAGTCACTTGGTCCTGGGCTTTTCTTGGTTTACAGGTTTCTTGTTACTAACTTAATCTCCATATCAGAGATAAGTCTGTTCAGATTTTCTATATCACCATAATTCAGTCTTGGTGGAGTATGTGCTTCTAAGAATTTATCCATTTCATCTAGGTTTTAAATTTGTTGGTGTACAATTGTTCACATTATTTTCTTACAATCTTTTATTCCTCTAAAATCAGTTGTAATATTCCCTCTTTCCTTTCTGATTTTTAGTTATTTGAGTCTTCTTTCTTCTTACTTAATATAGCTGAAGATTTGTTCTTTAGCTATATTGAACTAAGAACAGAAAGAAAAAAACTCAACATTTTGTTTCTTCTATCTGTTTTACTCTCTATTTTGTTTCTCTCTGCCTATTCTTTACTATTTCTTTCCTTCCGCCAGCTATGGATTTAGTTTATTCTTCTTTTTCTGATTCATTAAGGTGTAAAGTTAGGTTGTTGATTTGAGATATTTCTGACGTAAGCATTTATAGCTATAAATCTTCCTTTTAGCACTGCTTTTGCTGAATCCCATGGTGGTGTTATCTTTTCATTTTTATTTGTTTCGAGATATTCTCAAAGTTTCCTTGCCATTTCTTCTTTGATCTCTTTGCTGTGTAAGTGAGCACTGTTTAATTTCCATATAATTTTTAATTTTCCAGTTTTTCTTCAGCTGTTGATTTCTAGCTTCATTCCATTGTGATTGGAACATATATTTTGTATAATTTCAATCTTTCTAAATTTATCAAGACTGGTTTTATTTTGTGGCCTAAGAAATGATCAATCCTCAAAAATGTTTCATATGCACATGAGAAAAATGTGTATTCTTCTGTTGTTGGGTGAGAGTGTTCTGTATATGTCTATTAGGTCTAGTTGTCTAGAGTGTTGTTCAAGTTCACTAGTTTCTTGTTAATATATGGGCTGATTGTTCTATGCATTGTTGAAAATAGGATATTGAAGTCTCCTATTGTAAAGGTATTCATTATAACTATGTCTTGTTACATATTGTAATTATTATAAATTATTTGTTATTATAAAGATGTTTATTTCTCCCTTCAATTCTGTCAATGTTTGCTTTATGAATTTAAGAATGCTAGTGTTTGGTGCATATATATTTATAATTATGATATATTCTTGTTGAACTGTCCATTTGATTATAATATAATGTCCCTCCTTGTGTCTTGTGACTACTTTTGACTTAAAGTTTATTTTTCCTCGTATTAATATAGTCACCCCTACTCTCTTTTGTAATATTTGCATGAAATATCTTTTTCTCTCCTATCACTCTCAACCTATGTGTGTCCTAAGATCTAAAGTGAGACTCTTGTACACAGCATATATTCAGATCCTCCTTTTTATCCATGAGGCCAATATATGTCTTTGGAGAGTTTAATCCATTTACATTTAAAGTTATTTCCGGTAGGCAAGGACTTACTATTGCATTTTCCTCATTGTTTTCTGAATGTCATAGCTTTTTTGTCCTTCATTTCCTTCCCTACCACCTTCCTTTTTGCTTAGTTGATTTTTTCTAGTGACATGCTTTGATTCCCTTCTCATGTCCTTTTATGTATTCTATAGATATTTTCTCTGTGGTTATCAAGGGGATTACAGAAAACATCTTAAATTTATAACGATCTATTTTAAATTGATAACATAAATCAATTACATCCGAACATTACTGCTTTACAACTCTGCTTTCCTTTATGTTATCGATTCCACGAATTACATCTTTATATATTGTGTACCCATTAACACAGATTTACACTTTATGCCTTTGTTTCTGTTTTTGTTTATTTTTGGTGAGGAAGATTGGCACTGCAGTAACATCTGTGCCAATATTCTTCCATTTTGTATGTGGGATGCCTCCACAGCATGGCTTGATGAGCAGTGTATAGATCTGCACCTGGCACCTGAACCTATGAACCCTAGGCTGCCGAAGTGTAGCATGTGTACCCAACCACTACGCCACCAGGCAGGCCCCACTTTTGTCTTTTAAATCTTATAAAAGAATTAAAATTAGAGTTACAAACAAAAGTTAAAATAATGGAGGTTTTTTACATTTCTTAGCATACTTATGTTTACCAGAGAACTTTATATTTTCACATGGTTTTAAGTTACTGTCTAGCATTCTCTTTTTTGAAGGACTTTTAGCATTTGTTGTAAGGCATGTATACTAGTAATGAACTCCCTCAACTTTCTTTATCAGGAAACGTCTTAATTTTTCCTTAATTTGGAAGGAGAGTTTTTCTGGATAGAGCAATCTCAGTTGACACTTTCTTTTTTCCTTCAATAGTACATATATATAGGTTCTCTTTGTCTTTGACTTTGACAGTTTGATTATAGTATGTCTTGGTGTGAGACTCAAGTTTATCGTAGGAGTTCATTCAGCTTTTGTGTTTATATATTCAATTCTTTCCTCAAATTTGGGACTTTTTGGACATTAGTTCTTCAAGTATGCTCTCTGCTCCTATCTCTCTTGGCTTTTATTGGGATTCCCAAAGATCATATATTGTTCTCTTTTGATAGTGTCCCATAGGTATCTTAAGTTTCTAAATAAAATAAGTATAGAAGGAAAATACCTCAACATAATAAATGCCATATATGACAAATCCACAGCTAATATCATTCTCAATAGAGAAAAATTGAAAGCTATCCCTCTAAGAACAGGAACCTCACAAGGATGCCTACTTTCACCACTCTTATTTAACATAGTATTAGAAGTCCTAGCCAGAGCAATCAGGCAAGAAAAAGAAATAAACGAGATCTAAATTGGAAAGGAAGAAGTGAAACTGTCACTATTTGCAGATGACATGATTTTATATATAGAAAACTCTAAAGAATCCACTAAAAAACTTTTAGAAATAATAAATGAATACAGTAAAGTTTCAGGATAAAAAAATCAACACAAAAAATCAGTTGCATTTCTATATACTAACAATGAGGTGGCAGAAGGAGAAATTAAGAATGCAGTCCTATTTACAATTGCAACAAAAAGAACAAAATACCTAGGAATAAACTTAACCAAGAAGGTGAAAGAGCTATAAACTGAAAACCATAAGACATTTTTGGAAGAAGTTGAAGAAGTCACAAAGAAACGGAAAGATATTCCGTGCTCTTGGGTTGGAAGAATTAATATTATTAAAAAGTCCATACTTCCTAAAGCAATCTACAGATTCAATGCAACCCCTATCAAAGTTCCAACATTTTTCACAGAAATAGAACAAAGAATTCTAAAATTTATATGGAACAACAAAAGACCCTGAATAGCCAAAGGAATGCTAAGAAAAAAGAACAGCACTGGAGGGATCACACTCCCTGATTTCAAAATATACTACAAAGCTATAGTAATCAACACAGCATGGTACTGGCACAAAAACAGACACACAGATCAATGGAACAGAATTGAGAGCCCAGAAATAAACACACATTTATGGACAGCTAATTTTTGACAACAGAGCCAAGAACATACAGTGAAGAAAGGAAAGTCTCTTCGATAAATGGTATTGGGAAAACTGGACAACCACATGCACAAGAATAAAAGTAGACCATTCCCTTGCACTATGCACAAAATTCAACTCAAAATGGATTAAAGACTTGAATGTAACACCTGAAACCATGGAACTTCTACAAGAAAACAAAGACAGTACACTTTTCAATGTTGGTCTTAGTAGCATATTTTCAAGTACCATGTCTGACCAGGCAAGGGAAACAATAGAAAAAATAAACAAATGGGACTACATCAAACTGAGAAGCTTCTGTATAGCAAAGGAAACCATCAAGACAAAAAGACAACTTAACAATTGAGAGAAGATATTTACAAACCACATATCTGATAAGGTGTTAATATCCGAAATATACAAAGAACTCATACAGCTCAACAACAAAAAAAACTAACAACCCAATTAAAAAATGGCAAAAGATCTGAACAGACATTTGTCCAAAGAAGATATACAGATGGCCAACAGGCACCTGAAAAGATGTTCAATATCACTAATTATCAGGGAAATGCAAATCAAAACTACAATGAGATATCACCTCCTGCCCATTATAATGGCTATAATTAACAAGACAAGAAATAATAAGTGTTGGAGAGGATGCGGAGAGAGGGAACTCTCATACACTGCTGGTGGGAGTGCAAACTGGTGCAGCCCCTATGGAAAACAGTATGGAGATTCCTCAAAAAATTAAGAATACAACTAACATACAATCCAGCTCTTCTGCACTGGGTATTCATCCAAAGAACAGGAAAACATGAATGTGTAAAGACACATGCACCCCTATGTTCATTGTAGCATTATTCACACTAGCCAAGACTTAGAAGCAACCTAGGTGCCCATCAAGAGATGAATGGATAAAGAAGATGTAAAATGTATACACAATGGCATACTACTCACCCATAAAATAATGGTGAATCTGGTCATTTGTGACAACATGGATGGACCTTGAGGGTTTTACGCTAAGCAAAATAAGTCAGAGGGAGGAAGTCAAATAGTGTATGATCTCACTCATAAATAGAAAGTAAAAGCAACAACAAACAAACACATAGAGACAGAGATTGGACTGGCGGTTAACAGAGGGAAAGGTGGGAGCGAGAAGGCAGGAAGGGGTGATTAGGCACATGTGTGTGGTGATGGATAGTAATCAGTCTTTGGGTGGTGAGCATGATATAATCTACACAGAAATCAAAATATAATGATATACACCTGAAATTTATATAATGCTATAAACCAATGTTTCTGCAGTAAAAAAAATAAAAATAAAAGTAGATATAATTTGTATTCTGGAAAAAAAGTCTTTGTCAAGTTAGAAGCCTGAATTTCTTTAAGATCAGATTCTACAGATTTATTTTGTCCCTTTGAATGGGCTATTTTTCTCTGTTTCTTTCTCTCTCTCTCTTTTTTTTGCTGAGGAAGATTTTCCCTGAGCTAACATCCATTTCCAGTCTTCCTCTTTTTGTGCATGAGCTGCTGCTACAGCATGTCCACTGACAGATGAGAGGTGTACATCTGCACCCTGGAACCAAACCCAGGTCGCTGAAGTGAAGCATGCTGAATTTAGACACTAGGTCACCAGGGCTGGCCCTTTCCCTGTCTCTTTACATGCCCTGTGATCTTTTGTTGAGATTTGAGAATTTGAAAAAACAACTACCTCTCCCAGTCCTTATGGAATGGCTTTGTGCAGGGGAAGAACTTCACTAATCAGGCCGGCTTAAGGGCTCCAGGTCCTCTCACAGTTTTCTGGGGATGCATCTTCCCTGGGCCTGTGCATTCATTTTTTTCTAGTTCTCCATCTATATAGCTACTTTTGAATGTTTTAGTTTCCCTAAGAGTCTTACCTCGGCTTCTTCTCAGTAGCCTAGGATTTCTGTTATATTTCTCTGCCCATAACCTCATACCCCCACGTTCCCATGGGACTGCAGACTCCCAGCAGCTCTAATATGCAGCAAAGCTTTACACTGCTTTCAGCAGCCGCCAACCTGGTATCCAGACTCTGCCACCATTCTCATTAGTGTTCTTAGTTAAGCAAGACAGAAATAAGGACCTCAAGCAAGCCCCCAGCCAAGCCAGAATGTTATAAGAAAGTTCTGTTCTTTTCCTTCTGTCTCAGGAGTTGAGAATTGAGCCGTTTCCTCCCAACCACAAAGGACCGTGCCATGAAATGAATGGGGCAAGGCTGAGCAAAATGCAGCCGATTCCTGACAGTCTCAATGTAGCTTTTCCTTGGTTTGGGGTTTTCTTGTTTTCTGTAGCTTTTTGACTGCTTTCTAGAGTTCTCAGAAAGCTATTTTGGTCCAAATATTGTTGTTTATTCAGTGCCATCTTGCTCATGTTGGGATCTGTAGTGTTTCTGCTTAAATATATTTAAAATATGTTTCTACACTTGTTCGTATGTATTTGATATTTTAGATCATGTTGTAAAAGGAACCTTTAAAAGATTTTTCAGCTTGTTGCTATCATTTAAAAATGTAAATTTTATTTTAAATTTGCTCTATAATCTTGGTAAATTTACTTATTAATTATAATATCTATAGATTTTTGTGAGCATGTTTCACCTACAAATGAATAACATCTGTAGACAATAGTTTTTTTTTTTCACCTTTTTATTCTTTATGCATTCTTTCTTTTACTTTTCATGCTATACTAACTAGGACCACTTTTAAATTTTTGAGGACAGCAAGCGATATGAAGCACCCTTGAATGATTTATCATCTCAAAGATAAAAATGTCGACATCTTACCATAAAGTATGATGCTTAGCTCTAGGATTTTTGATATTTAACAATAATCATATGAAGGAAGTCCACTTACATTTCGGTTTTTTCTTTTTAAGCATGAAAGGTGTTAAATTTTATAAAATACCTTATAGGAAGGTGTTTCTTCTTTATCTTGTTAATATAGTAAGTTACCTTTTATTTCTTGAATATATCCAATTTGATTTTGGATTTGTATTTTGCCTTTAATACATTTTAAAATTTAATACTTATTTTTACATTTAAATTTAGCCTATTTCTTTTCTTTCTTACAATGATCAGGACAGGATTTTGTATCAAGATTATGATGACCTCATAAAACAAGTTGAGCAGTTATTACTCATTTTCTTTTTTTTTGTGTTTTTGGGTAATTTTGTACAAGATTGTGTCATTTCTTCATTAAAGGTTTGATGGTGCTTACTGTTAAATTCATCTCAGCACATAATTTTCTTCTCAGGAAAATTTTTAATTGTATATTTAATTCCATTGAATCATATATTCTACTTATAAATATTGCACATTCACTATTTATTTTAAAATATAGTGCTATAAAGTTTCTCCTATTCTTCTTTCATGTTTTGCTTAGTATATGTGATTCTCTTTCCTGTTTTAAATTTTTTTAAATTCTTATTTTGAGATCATTGTGGATTCACATGCAATTGTAAGAAATAACACAGAGAGATCTTACTTATCCTCCAACAAGTTTACCCCAATGATAACATCTTGCAACTGGAATAATACTTTAAAATATATCATTATGTTTTTATCTTCTACCTTTTGTGTACACAATTTTGCCATTGAATTAATGGTTTGCTTTGGAATCAGGGAGAGAGAAATGGAGAAAGGTAGAGAAGCCAGTAGAATTGTTAAGCTAGGGATGAAATAAAAAGAAGTCATTATTGACTTGACACTAACATAATAGCTAAGACTCTGAAACAAGGCATAATCTTGAAAGTTTTTACCTGAAAAAAAAGGATTTACTAAATTTTACTAATTGTTATTAATATATTAGGGTCAAATTTAACAACCTAACATAGAGATTTACCTAATAAAGTTTCCCAAAATATGGGAATTAGGAGGGAGTCATTGTGTCCTCTCTCTCCCAAGGAATTGTGGGGGAAAGGAGATGGAAGTAGGAAAGACAGATTAGTAATTGTGTCTATTTTCTCCATTCTCTTGCTTTTGGTTGAAGGAAATTTTTAGGTGAATTGAAGGGAACATAGAGAACAGGAGATATTTGCATCGTTATAATCTGGATCTATGAAGAAATAAAATTTCATTCTTAATAGGAAGCTGGGATAGCTTCTTAATTGTGATCTCAAAGTAAATTTGGCAGTATAGGATAATTGTGTAGAGTGAGACACCTATTATATCTTTTTTGGGAGTCATTACCAAATTCTCCTTTGGAATGAACTAGACCCAAAATTTCCTAAATATTTCCTGTTAATAATACAGAAATTAACACAAATAAAATCTGCCAGAATTGCCATGAGACCAGCTAAGATGAGGATTGAATTAGATAGCCTTTGCTAGAAGACTTTAAGAGGTAACTGCCTAGAGCACAGGTGACAGCTGGTTAGTGCCTAGAAGATATGACAGCTAAAGCAAGGCCAAACCAGCCATAGATTACGTTTGTCCTGGATAAAGATACAAGGCCACAGATTTCACCATTTACAGATTGAGCAGCAAATCCCAGCAAAGGTCTTGTGATGGAGACCACATATATCTCAGTGGTTACCAGTTCACAGAGCACATCAGACCAGTGACTCCACAGCAGAGACATCAGGCAACATGAGGACTCTGTGAGGTTTTGAGGTTCTCTTTCTTTTCTGCTGCAAATAGGACATGGAAGTCAATATTCCACACCACCTTGGAGACGAGCAGAGAGCAGAGATAAAATTCCAAGAGAATAAACGTTACTTAGATTAACCTTTAAAATAAATGTATGTAATGAATTAGAGTAAAATGAAGTATTCCCACTGTCCCCTGGGTTGGCCTGGAAGATTAGATCAGTTACACATAATGGAAAGGTACTTTTTACTTGCAGCTATAGTGGCTCACGAGTGCATCTTTAATCCAGTTGTATACTTATGGATCTACACTTTCTCTCACTACTCCACAGCTCGTTTGTCCCATACTAGTCCCTTCATTGATTCCCTTTGTGCTCACTGATTGTCTTTTGCTTTTATTTGTACAGTATTTCCTCCCTGATCTTTACTTTTTCAAATCACCGTATGTTCTTCAAAATTGAGACGATTTTCCTCCACAGACTTCACTACTGACTTCAACTCACAAAATTTTTCCATTTGTCTAAAATATTGTGTGTGATTATTGTCGCTCAGTTTACCATATAGTTACAAAAAGCTTCATAGACTTCACAGTTCTTTTTTTTCTTCAATCTATCTCATATAAAGTACACATAGCAGTACTTGGAAGTTGATAAGAAAACAATAAATTTTAGAACGCAGTATTTTCTTGTGAAAGGCAGTGTCCAGTGAGATTTTCTGGGTTTTCCATAGTGTCTAGTAGTCTGACTCTACCAATTAAATACACATCTTTGTGTTTCATATATTTTCATAAATTATTTTTTTACTTGGTTTCACAGGGTTTTGAGGAACCGTGATATGTATAAAATGTTTGAAAAACCTTTAAAACCAGGAGTTGCTACAAAAATCTGACATGATTTTAGATTTATTTACTGTTTTAAAGTTAACGTTACCACTATGAATACCCAAATGTTTCATGCCACTTGATTACACAGCCATATTGTAAAATTATTTGTTTTAAAAATATTACAAAGTAAGCAAAGAAAAACAACAAATAATCTAAAGAATCAACCAATTAATAATTTCACTTCATCAGCTTGATATCAAAGTAGTTAATACAAGCTTTCGCTTTACCATTTGACTTATGAATTGTTGGGTGTTGTTTAAGCCCTGTCTGGTTTCTTCTCTGTACAACTGCAAAATCTACAAGTGTGGTTAATTCACTGTCAATCTTGTGTGTTTCCGCACAATTAATCATAAAGAGGCGATAATGTGTGATTGAGAAGAGGCAGAAAATGAGAATAACAAAATTTATGATCCTTAAATTAATGCACATTTCCCACATTGTTCTTTCTCCTATTTGCTGCATACTCACTCTGAAGGAAAAAATGTGAAAAGATATATATCAAAGCTTCATTACATTAGTCCCTTTTAATACATACATGTACATACAATAACATTAGTTGAAATCACTTAATTATTTTTTACAATGTTCTTATTGCTTTTACCCTGTCTTCCAGTCAGATAATGTTTTACAAATGAAAAAATAGAATTTTAAATTCCACCCTTAATCACCTCACATGGTAACTATGCAATTAAAAAATTAAAAATTAATTACATGCTTTGATATGAATCATATTCATTTTGGTTTATTTCTAAATAATCACACAAATTTTCTTATTTTTCACAGACATATTCAGAAGAGTGAATAATTAGAGTGTGCTTTCTAGGAAATATATTGTTTGAATCTGTTCATTTTACTGTGCTGAAGAATATATTATTTAGTATCCATTTAATTTAAAAAAATGTTAATTTAGGCCACAAAGTAAGGATTTTAAATTAGATGCTGTTATAAAATGAAAGATAATTTGCCTTCAGCCAACGTTTTCTATTTTTTTACCACTTTCTTCAGTTTCATAAGTGGAGGAGATATTTATCATAAATATATTTTAATGATGTTAAAATAATTCTCTGTATTTAGTTAGAAATCACTCCTCAAAAGTGACATCCCACTACTACCCAAGAAAAAAGATAAGATCTAAAAAATATCTTTATATAGTCAAAAAGGATGTACTCTTTTATGGTATTTATTAAACTCGATGTGTCTGTTGCCATTTTAGCAGGAAAATAGAATGATAATTAAAATCATCTCATTTGCTGAGTTTCTCTTTTTTTCTCTTTTACAATGAGACCAAAATATTTAACATGTATTTTCTTACAGAGGGACTATAAATATTACTTTAAAATGTCAATATTTTAAATATATCCGAGACTGTTCTAGTTAAAGAGATTAGTTCATCACAGTTGTGCATGTTCATTTTCCTACACAATAATTTTTAAGAAATATGATTAGAATTTACCCAGCATAAATTATTTGTTCTCATCTCATTACTTGCTACTTTTGGCGCTGACACATCTCAATAAATCAATAGTTATGTAGCTCTAAAATTTTTAATGTTCTGATTGCATGTACATGATTAATATATCCTGATTTATCTGCAATATTTATATTCAATATAAAATATCTTGATTAGATATGTTTTATTAAAATAAGACCAGAAATATTAATAAGGATGCTTAAGTAAATGCAATTGGAAAGCATGCTCTCTGACATTTAAGAAAGATGTGTCCTAATATAAATGCAAATAGAGAAATTTAAATGCCTTTTTCAAAAGAAATGTTAATAATCTGAGCTTTAATTTCTTACTTTTCACCTCTTGGGCTCACGCTTTTCATTGAGAGTAAATTTAAGAAAGCAAGAGTTAATTCAAATGGAAAGTATGTAGAATTGTTTTACTGTTTTTATTTTTTCTTACGGAAAAACCAAACATCTGAGAAAACCAGGAGAAGATAAGAGTCCCTACATAATATTTTGCTGGGAGTATAAAATATTACCCAAGCAAATGTGAGTTATGTATTAGAAGCCTTTATTTAGGACTTAAACGCTTCATTTTAACTCCCCAATCAGAACTTTTCCCCAGAAGTAATGCTACCTGTGATGGGACATACAAGCTAAGGTTTGTTTTCAGTGCTGTTCATCACAGTGGTATTTATGAAAATGAAAATTTTGGAGGAAAAACGTTAGTAATGAACAATATGGAAATATTTGAGTAAAGTGCTGCATATATGAACAATGACATATTAAGTAGAATTCAAATTTTGGTTGATATTTAGTGATAAGTAAAATACTGAAGACATAAATCAGATGAAAATGAAAAGATACAAAGCTAATTATAAGTCAGCTTATTCTCAATTACATAAATGTAAGTCTATGTATGTGCACATAAACACGCATACATATATATACACACATACAGATGCACTGATGAAAAAGAATCTTGAAAAAAATATGTAAAATGTTAATAGCAGAATCAAGGTTGTTTTTTAAATTAAATTTAAATAAAAATTTAAAGTGTATTAAGTACGCATTGTAGCCAGTGAATAAATCCACAATGTTCATAAACTTCTCCCATCCTCTCTACTCCTGTAGCTCAATTTACAATATTTTTTAGATATAAATAAGAGATGCATCAAAAATGTTCAAAGTTTTAAATTTAAGTAGTGTACAATCATACTATTAACCTAGAAATTGAGGTTAAAGAATCATTTTTAAATAGGAAAACATAATAATAAGACATGTGGTGGGGAATTTTAATTTGAATATGAGATATCCACTGCTTGGATTCAGTGTTTGGGAAAAAAAATTATAGGCTAGCTTATCAGAAATTAATTGATGAAGACATTCATAAAAGAGTACTTATCATAAAGAATAGATGAACTGAGACACAAACAAAAATTTTGGCCTAGATGAGGAGAAATGGTTTTGAGAATAGACTGTAAATTTTGTACTTGAAAGTATGCATTGGATCAGAGGATGGAATGTAATGCTGCTCATCAATACATAATGAAGCACAGTTGAAAAGTGTTGGCTTTCTGAATTGTTATGGAGAAGGTGTCAGATAAGGTAAGTTCCAGAAAAACACGGCTTATACTTTATTATTTATAATATATAAAGCATTCATATATCTACACATGATACATTTTCTGTTTTTCAGTTTGTTTTCTATTTTCAATTACATGTCTACTTGATCCAAAATAAGGTATCTGGAAACTATGGATATACAAAAATGAGTGTAATATTTCACAATAGCATTATTCACAAAATAGAACAGCAAGAGTAGAGGGAGTCATCAGAAGTTTCATGAAGGAGATTGAAGATGACAGGAGATATTTTCTGTTGTTTTTGTTTCTTTTTTCTCAGAAAGATTCACCTTGAGTTAACATCTGTTGCCAATCTTCCTCTTTTGGTACATGAGCTGCTGCCGTAGCATGGCCACTGACAGGTGAGTGGTGTAGGTCGGCACCTGGGAACAGAACCCAGGCCACCAGAGTGGAGTGCACCAAACTTAACCACTAGGCCACTGGGAAAGGCCCTGATTCTTTCCTTTAATGGTACACAAAAAGAGACTGAATACATAAAGCGTGATGAGAAAAAAATCCCTAAATGGTTAAGAAAAAGTTTCCCCACAAATACACTCTATTATATCTCAATCCTTAAGACAGATGACTATGTTCATTTATTCACGTCTATAATCACTTTTTTAGCTAAATATTCATTTGTTTGTTTGTTTTTCCAAGGGAAAGATTCCCCTGAGCTAACATCTGTTCCCAATCTTCCTCTTTTTTTACCCTGCTCCCCAAAGCCCCAGTGCATGATTGTATATCCTAGTTGTAAGTCATTCTAGTTCTTCTATGTGAACCATCGCCACAGCATGGCAAGTGACACATGGGTGGTGTGGTTCCGCGACCAGGAAGTGAACCCTGGAGGCCAAAGCAGTGAGTACCGAACTTTAACCACTAGACACTCAGGGCTGGCTCAACATCTGTTTGTTTTTGGGAAACTGTCCAGAGGGAGCTCAGATGTTGAACTCAGCAGAAAATCGAAGCATCTATTATAAATATGTTCAAAGTTCGAGTACTATAGTACTAGTATAATACAAAGCACTATAAATGTTTTCAAAGAAAATCATGTCTAAGATTTAAAGGAAAGTGTGATGATAGTGACCCAAGAAATTAATGATAACAGCCAGAGATAAAAATTACACTAAAAAAAGGGTGCAGGCCTTGTGGCTGAATGGTTAAAGTTCCACGTGCTTAACTTTGGAGGCCTGGGGTTCGAGGGTTTGGATCCTGTGTGTGGAACTACTCCACTCATCAGCTATGCTGGGGAGGCATCCTACATACAAAGTAAGAGAAGATTGGCACAGATGTTAGCTCAGGGCTAATCTTCCCCAACCAAAAAAAGAGGCTTGGCAACGGATGTTATCTCAGGGTGAATCTTCTTCACACACACACAAAGATTATATCAAAAAAACAAAGGAAAATTCTAAAGTTGCATAGTTCAATAACTAAAGTAAAAATTCACTGTAGAGGCTCAACAGCAGAGCTTGTGGAAAAAAGAATTAATGAACTTGAAGATAGATCAAAAGGAATTATTCCATCTGAAGGACAGGAAAAGAGATTAAGATAAATAGCTTTTCAGAGAATTGTGGGTCACCAGTAATCATGATGACATACACACAATGGATACACCAAAAGGAAAAGAGAGAGAACAGAAAAATATTTGAAGAAATAATGACTAAAAAATTTTTAAATCTAAAGAAAACATTACTCCATCTAAGAGGTCAACAAACACCTAAGAAGGTCAACGAACACCACAGAGGATAAACATAAGAGATCCACAACTAGACAGCACAAACTGTTGAAAACCAAAGACAGAAAATCTTGAAAGCAATAAGAGGAAAACAATTCGTTATGTACAGCAAACCATAATAAGGTTAGCAACTGACTTCTCATCAGAGATATTGTGGAACTTCTTTAAGGGTTCATATTAATAAATAGTAAAACAAGCGTGCAGGTTTTCATGGTCTTCATTTAAGGTAGATAAATATCACTCTTTAGGAGTTCAGTCAATATAAAAAAACCCTTATTTTCTTGATCTCTGGAACCAGGTCTATGTAAGAAGAGTGGCTTGCCTGGATCTAGGTGTGAGCCGAAGCTTGAGAAAAAAACAATCCAAGAGGTAAGTGAGACTGCCAAGGTTGGTAACCTAGAGAAGATGGTGTACAGAGTATGACTTGAAAGGTGATGAGCCAGAGTACCAGGGCATGCAGGACATAGGGAGGCAGAAACATGTTCCAGTCCTTGGAGCAGATCAATGAGAAAATCATCCGGAAAGACTTGGAAATAGCATAAATGGCCCATGATTGGATATATTTGACTAAAGCACAATGCACAGATAAACTGGCTCATTTCAATGGTCAGAGTTGGAATGGTAACAATGACCTACTCCTTTATTAATGGTAGATAAAGTCGAATCTACCTGAAAGACGGAAGAATCAGCGTAGTATCTAGGAGTGGAGGAAGGACAATACAAATACTATTTTCGAAAGACTGGGATGTGCTGTAATGTTAGTAAATATCATAAAAAAGCTAAAAAATGTGAGAAATCTCTTAAAATGTTGGATAGAACATGGTAACTATCAAGAAAGCAGTTAAAGTGCTACGAATATAATCCATATTTTATGGGGAAAGTTCTGACAGAGTACTGGCAAATGCAAACCAAGAGTAGATAGATTCCTGACTCAAGAAATTTCAGAAGACTTAAACCAATTTTAAAAGACCCACTGGACAAGATTTTGGGTTTGTATGTAAGTACTTCTTTAGGTCATAAAGATGTGAAGGAGTAAAATAATTTGATGGAAGAAAAACATGAAAGAAAGAGGAGGAGTTTAGAACAAGTACAGAAATAATTAAGACCAATACGAGGGACGTTTTTAATTCTTATACAAGAAGGAAAGCAGTGTAGGCTATATAGTTCTTTGTGAAAGTTGTTTAGGAAAAGAGTAAAGAAACAAAAGAAAAATTTGTTTGTTAAAAGAAAGGTTACCCTTCTTTAATATAAAAATAAGTAACTGTATTAAACTAAATATTTTTGGATTATACAGAAATGTATTTCTTGAGAGTAAGAATCTGAGGTAGTAAAAATCATCTGGCCTCTAGTATTATGATTTGTAATACCTCTCAAAATATGCAGTAATGGCTGAAAATTTTCCTCTATGTCTTACTGTCATTTAAATGTACAGAGGTCATTAGGTAAATTGTGGACATTTACTTAGAGTTCACGTTAGAACAAACCCAAATTGTATTCCTTGACCTAGAAGTTGTAAATAGATCATTAGAGTGGACTTGCACTTTTGAAGTTGTGATGAGTAAGCAGGTAGAAATTTCCTGTCAAATCAAAATCATTCTATAGACATCGTCTCTGTGACACTCGCAAAGCTCAAGTGTCAGATTTGGGTCTTGAACACTGGAAATGCACATTTTGCATTTTCACCATCTCATTATTTTGACGGGTGTCTGGGAGAGCTGGGATACACCAGCTGAAACAGGAGTTGTGAATGTTGGCAATGTAAGCACCCAAACACACAACTCCAGAAAACTTTCCTGGATCATATTAGTCTGAGAATTCTAGCAGATTCTGACTCATCAGTTAGAGAGTTGGCCTTATAAGTAAGGAAAAATAAGGCACCAATATGATATTGCTATTTTTGGATGTATCTTATTGTAAGCCTTATGGCTACTCATAATTAAATATTTATGAATAAGTTTATATACGAAAATATGTAAATCTACATATATAACATTTATGTATTCATGTGCAGCATATAAATGTACGTAACCACTAGAGCAAACCTGGCACTGAGTAATTGAACTCCTGTGAGCAGACGGCGACTCTTTTAGATTTCAGCCCCATAGTAACTGACATTTTGCATCCATTTTATTTGCTGCAAACAGTGCAGGGGCTATTAAAACTGTAGGATAATGAATTCTTTTTGGTTTCTCTCTCCTTCCCCAGTTTGCTTCCCATGCTTTTCCTGTTGCTTTCTGACTTTTCTCCAGATGCGAGTGACTGAGGGCTGGCTGCCTTGTCCTTCTCCTGCCAAGACAGCTCTATCCAAGCTCACCTTCTAGAGTCAGTGAGCCTTATATCCACGTACCCTCTTCTCCTTACTAGAATGTAGTTTTCATCCTTTATCTTAACTCAACTAGGATTAATTTGATTACACATGTCTGCACATTAAGTAAAATAAAGGCCAGTCACACGCATTTGAGTAAGACCAACCTCACTGAAATAATCACAGTGAGGAACATCTGTATTCATGAGAAGAATGAATACCTTTACAGAAACATTTCAGATCACAAGTTGGGCAATCTACAAAGACAATGTGATCTGCATTTAGGCAGAGGGTGGGGAGAAGTCTGCATTTCACTTTTTACCCAGGGATGCCAGAACCTGTTCCATGTATGAGTAAAGCCTTCTCTGGGTCAAGTGTCCCAGTCCTAATAATGGAGTAGCACTGCATTCCCTTTACAGTATTTCTGACTTTACTTCTCCGTTATGTTTTCCTTGAAAAGTCTCCAGGGTTTATAAACGTCTTCTCTTTTGTGAAGTCTTCTCTCCACTTTCCCATACTTTTCCAAGGGTAAGAACATTGCCTACTTCTGTTTTGTGGTCCAGCAGTCAGCACGGTGCATGCCACAGGATGTGCTCCGTACATATCTCCTCAATGAAGAATGGAAATTTACCTGAGTCACTGACACACTTGGAATGATTTTTTAAAACCTTTGAAAAACATGTATATAACTCTGTCAGGAGCTCGGCCAAGCTGGAAAGAGTGAATTTTCAGGTGTTTAAGTAGCTGATCAAAGCAACAAACCCAAAAGGAAGATAACAATCAAATCTTTAATAACCTACTGCAATAGTATATACAAGAGACTACAATCAGATTGTGCTAACTGGCCCCTGTTCCATGCCCCCCACCATGAGCATGAAGGGGAAGACTTCTTTCACGTTCACAGGGGGGAAATAGAACAGGGGCAGGTGGGTCAGAACAATTGGGGTCATCTCACCGTCCAGGGAGCTCCAAACAAAAGACTCCTGCAGTTTATGGAGCCTGGGGTGGGAGTAAGGAGACAGGAGCGGGCTAATAGTGGAAAAGTACTGTGGGGGAGGAGAAACGTCAACATTTCCCTTCCCTCCCCCCACCTCATAAGGAGGCCTCCGGAGGCCCCAGACAAAGAGACCTAGGAATGGAAGCACCTAGGCCAAGAGTGTAAAAAATGCATATACAAACACACAGGGGGACCTGATCCTTGTGGTACCTCTCCTTGAGACTCAAAGACACTGGCTGTGCACCAAGTCTGGTGTGGGGATGTGCTGCTTTCCCCCATGAGCCCGTCAAGTATAGCCTTTGTAATAGTCTACGGTCAGGCCTGAAAAAACACACACATGTTTTTTTTAACCAGGAGTCAGGCTCCTCAAACCTAAAGTGAACTATTAAAAATCTGCATAAATTCTTCAGAGGGGTTGATGGGGGTGTTCTTTATTTTTGGCTTGTTAACTTGAGTTTCACCTGACGTTAGCCTTTGTTCTCTGCAGTGAAAATTATAAAACACTGTGTTGGCTATGAACAGTATTCTCTACAAATACACAAGAAAGAAGACATAATATATATCATTTTAATAAACAATGTACATGTTTCTCTCCTATGAAACAACTTTCAGAAATAGCAGCCGCAATTTTTTAAGATGCCTTAAGCAAACAGGGAAAATCTTGTTGAATAGAATTGCAAGTCTCAGTGTTCTGTAGTAAGCCATTTTCTCTTTTAATGGTTATTATTTATACCAAAACACTGGTGGTGTTTATTTATCTAGGCCTGACAACTCTTATAATACTTTCTTGTCCTTAGTTTTGAAATAAAATATAATACATTTTCTTTACAAGTTAATTATGTACAAAAATAGTACTGCATCCCTGAAGACCAGAAGAAAGCAATTCGAGAGACATGCACTGCTTTAAATATTTTGAGGAGCATGGGGAATAGACATACGCTTAGTCACTCTTCGTACTCCTCTGACTCTCAAGATGATGCTCAGGATACACCTAAAAAATAGTCCAGAACACATAAATGAATGATTGAGTTCCTTTGTTTCTCTGGTTTTGGTACCCATCACAAAGCTCTCCAGGGACCGACTTTACTCCAGCATACACTGCTATTATCATATAATTCTGTATGCTCTTCTCCCATTCTCTGCACAGGTTGTAGTTGCAAGCACAATATCCTGTGAAGAAGAGGAAAGGCACTTGGCAATGATACAAAAAACTAGTATGTAGCACCGAGACTATTCCCATCAGGAGGAAATGATTTTATATTTGTTAAAAACATATACATAGAGGAAGATGGCTCTAGATTTGCGTCTCAGCTGTACCATTTCAGTTTTGCTACAAAAAAAGTAAAAAAAAAAGTAAACCACATAAATTTTTCCTCAAATGTTTTCAGAAAGATTAAATAAGTAATGAAAACAGAACTCTTGGTGAAGTCAGAATTATAACTTCTAGTTTATGGCAAAAAAACATACCTTAGTCAAAATCTCAGTATGTACAGCATAGTGACTATAGTTCATAATACTGCATTGTATTCTTGAAATTTGCTAAGAGAGTAGATCTTTTCTCATAGACACAAAAAAGGCAACTATGTGATGTAATGGGTGTATTAACTTATGGTAATCATTTCACAATGCATATGTAGTATATCATATCATCACATGTACATCTTAAATACATACAATTTTATTTATCAGTTACACCGCAATAAAGCTGAAAAAAATAACAAGGGAAACTGAGTGTGGGGTGTATGGGAACTCTTCCACCTCCGCTTCTGCGCTGAGTCCCCTCACCCTTGACCCGTGCAAAGTTCCGTGGCGGAAAATGGCACAGGGTAACTCTGTGCTTCCCTCGGTATTAGACTCTTGCTTACACCAATGTGGTAAGTGATTGAAGGCTTACCTCTTATTTTTGGCTTGTAGCTTTAATTGGCCACTCCCATAGCTGGCAGCTCAGCTGAGCTCCTGACAATAATCACACATATTTTGAAAACCTCCATTGTGCCAAGTCAAAAACTATTTTGTCTCATTTAATACTCACACCCTTCTACAGAAGAAGCAACATTTACCCCTCCTATCAGGATGTTTTACACTTGAATCTACAACACCACAGGATGCCCAAAGATCCAGGGCACCTGTACAATCTTGGAGGTCCTGTTTTTGAGGCTCTCTGTGTTATTGTGCTCTCCTTAAATTGTAGCATTATCTAACCCACTAGCCTAGGCCGTGGTCACAGCCTCATTCAGCCTCGCTTCATTGGTGAAGAGTCCTGTCCAATTTCTTGCAGGGAGCCTCCATCCCACATTAAGCATTTCTTGTTGCTTTTGCCATGGAGGCATCTAGCTCTTGGCTACCTCTGTTTGCTTTGGGGCCTTAAGCCCAACAGCTCTAAGGTTCATTTCTACTTACTTGTGTTTCTTTCTGTTTTTGGCAGAGATATTTTCCTTGATTTTGAAAATGGCTATGTCTTTTTTTATTTTCTCTTTTACAGTTTGTTTTCCCTTGGAATATATTTATGCTTATTTTTCAGTAATTTTTTTTTCTTTTTTCTTTTTGTATTTAACAATGATTTTTTTTTGGCTGTAATTATCAGAACTATAACCTTCATATAATTGAAGTGTTGCTGAATTGAGAATTAGAAACAACCGATAGATTTTATACATAATTTTTAATAAAGAACAATTAACCAATATTGTTGACTAAAACAACTATGCATTTTTCTGATTCCATGACTATAAATGTCAGTTTTCAATACCACCCACCTACATTTTTTTTCAGTCCCACCCACCTACATTTCAAATAAATTAATGTGGTTTTTGCTACAAGCTGTCATTATTCAAAGATATCTTTCTAGGTTTTTTAACTATAAGAGCTTGATAACAAAAGAAGAGCCTTTCAAAAAAACAGAATTTTAGAATTAAAAGGAAACTTCACACATGTTATGGTAACAGGGCCTTCCTGTGGATCGTTTGATCTAATTTCTGCTCGTGCTATCCTGTTAATTCTCCTCTTCCTAGGGTTCCTTAGTCTCTAGTATACTTCAATCAAGTGTGTTACCAACTAAATATGAGCATAGGCATGCAATTAGGGAAAAAATAAATGAGCTTTATCTTTAAATTTTAATGCTACACATTATTTTAAATCTCCAGGTAGATTGAACTGCATATATAAAGGATTGTAGTTCTAATGGTTTTGAACGCAAAATTCTTGAATATTGGACTCTTTCAGATATTTAAGCAGAAATAATAAAAATAAACTAATCTTCAAAAATTCTTAGTGCACTATGCTCAGTGAAAGAAGTCAGACATAAAAAAAGAATACATCTTGCATGATTTTATTTATATAAACTGACCAGAAAAGGTGAATCTACAGAGATAGAAAGTAGATTAATGGTTACCTGGGGAAAGAGATGGGACTGAAGAGCTAATGTAAATGGACCCAAGGTTTCTTTTAAGAATGATAGAAATGTTCTAAAATTTTATTTTGGTAACGTGTTGTGATAGTTTTAGAATTCTATAATTATACTAACTTTATTGACTTGTAAAACATGATTATTTTGACAGAAAATAATTTGATGTAAAAAGAGAAATCATGGTTTGTGGCTTGAGAGTCAGAAAGACTTGTGATCAAGTTACAGATTTGCCATCAATTGGCTATCTGACCTTGAACAATTTATTTAACTTCTCTGCACCTTAGTTTTCTCATCTTTAAAATGGAGGTAATAGTACCTACCTCACAATTGTTAAATTAGACCCAACTGAGATAAGGTAGGTAAAACATGGTGCATCCTTAGTAGCAAGCAGAAAGGATTCAGTTAATGGTATAAGATCTGCTTGTTTTTCTCTAGAAAAATAAAACTGGACTCTTGGACCTACATCAATTTTGTTTCCATGATAAAAGTGGGGAACAAGATCTAAGCATCCCGTCAAATCTTGCATAATCTTTTTCTTACTCTACACTAAAGAAATACCAGCACTGATTTTCAGTTAAAAAAATAGTTCTTCCTCCTCATGAGGATCAATCTCATGAAACCCTCACCTCATGAGAATTTAATCAGCAGATTAAATATTAACACAAGAGGTTGGCTTTTAATGCTGTTGTCCTATTGCTGTTGTTGAAGTCTTACAGAAAGGAGACAGCAATACTATCCTATTAAACTTGACTACGATTTGAATTGTTCAATACTCTCTACCCACCTCTTTGTGAATACATTTGATGCAAGGGCTCTATGAGAAATAAAAAGTGCTGAGGCTCTAATTTACAAAATTTGTTTCTCTTGGGCTAACAGGCACTACAGTTAATTTCAGCCATTGGCAGTAAACAACTCCAATGTGAGGGCTATTTAGCCGCAATCTTTTTAAGAAAGCTTCCTGGGAGACAGAGTCTATGGTACCAGCAACTCATTGAAAAGACTGAAGCCACAAATACTAAGAAAGTACAACTGAGCCCTACGGATTGATGAGATGTACTGATGCAATTCAGAGGAGCAAAACTTCATAGCCTGTTTTACCGAATGTGACTTTATTAAATATGCCGTTAAATTTGAAAGCAAGGCATTAGATAATCTTTGTCCTTAAATCTGTCCCTGAATTAAAAATGAAGAAACATATTCAGTTGTAAAGTCTCAGAATGTTTTAATGTGAAAACAGTGATGCTCTTCCCCTTGATATTTCCACTACTATTTCCCTTATAGAAACCCCAAGAGATTTTGTAATACAGACACTAAACTGATTTAGATATGGTAATGCTGCATTTCAATGCCTTTTATCTTTTGTGTACTCAGAAATATTAAAAATCAAACACTTCTAAGCACTTTTTCCCTACTCCCATAACGATACTTTAAACTGTTTTGTGGTTTCTAGCAAGGTAATGTTGTGGCTGCTTTGTGCCATAGCCTTAGGCTGCAAATGTTCTGAGTCCTCCAATTTTATGCTTCAGAATTGTTCAAACTATCTCAGTGCTTTGTTGAGCAGCAGCACTGACTCTCACATTCAGACTCAACCATGTGAGCATCCCCAATAATTAGCAAACCTTCAACTTTTAAATAGCACATTGCCTGTGACATTTATGATATGCAGATCTTATTTTGGGTTAAGCACAAACACATCTGCTAAGGCTTTTCCAAAGACTGTAATGAGTCAGACTCCAAAAAACAGACAGTAAGAAAAAATAAAGTCAAGACTGAAGTCCTATCCTCAGAGATCATGCATATTATTCATTACGTTATCCTCGCTGTAACCAGCATCAGCCTGATAAACTCAAATCATGTGTTTGATCATTATTGACATTTTTTTTTCTGAACATGTTTTGCAGAGTTCACTTTTGAGAGTATTGTGTTGAAGTATTACCTTCCAGATTTTTCTATTTCTCAGACCATGTAGAATACTCTCTGCATATATACGTTAGAACACACACATAAATTAGAGTTACAAGGATTGTTCTTAACCATCAGTGTGCATATGCTGGTAAAAATGAAGATGTTAATGAAGATTTATGATTTACTTTATTTTTAATCATATTTTAAAAGATTTTCATTTTCTTTCTTTCTTTTTTTTTTTTTTTTTTGGTGAGGAAAATGTGCCCTGAGCTAACATCAATGTCAATATTCCTCTATTTTGTATGTAGGATGCTGCCACAGCATGGCTGATGAGCAGTGTAGGTCCATGCCTGGGAGCTAAACCTGTGAAGCTGGGCCACCAAAGCAGAGTGCACTGAACTTAACCACTCTGCCATGGGGCCGGCCCCAAAAGATTTTATTTTTAACAGCAGTTTGAAGCTTATAAAAAAATTAAGAGGAAGATACAGATTTCGCATATAACTGCCGTCCCTACAGATGCACACCTTCCCTTATTATCAACATCGCTCACCAGAATGGTACATTTCTTTTCTTTACCAGGGATGAACCTACTTTGAGACATCATAATCACCCAAAGTGTATAGCATACCTTAGAGTTCACTCTTGGTATTGTACATTCTACGGATTTGGACAAATGTATAATGACAAGCCATTATAATTTCATACAGGGTATTTTCAGTGCTCTGAAAATCCTCTGTACTCTGCCTATTCATCTCCCATAGTCCCATGTTTACTTTTTACTAGACCATGAACTATGAATTTTCGATGAACTATCTTATTTAGACCTTACAGCAAACTCCCTCATTACACTTGGTTGGGTCAGGGGAAATTATCTCATCTGAGGCAGTCCAATCAGATCCTTTCTTTTGGAAATTTGCAATTTGTTTGGGACAGATTGCAGGAACAGAGATAAAAACTAGTAGAACTGTTACCAGATGCTATGGCCTGCTCATGTTTTTCCTGTGTGCCAGGAGAAGAATTAAGTCTTGGATGTTGGGAGAAAATAATGAAACAGAGTCACAGAAGACAAGCAAAAATAAAATGCATAAAGAGAGAATAGGCTGGGTTCTGGATTTCTGATGATTTTCTAGTTACTGTCTTTTGTCAGACTCTACTGTACTTGAATTACATGAGATATTTCAACAAATATTTTCCTCCCTTACATTAGCTTAAATTCTGTTATTTGCAGTCCACAAAACCTTGCCTAAAGCTAATATTTTGATTGGCTGATATACATTATATCATATATATATTTTTTTATATATATATATCTCCATAAATTCAACATTTCTCTTGTCGTTTCAGATTACTGAGCTTTGTGTCCCAAAGTAGATTGCTGTTAATTAGTCCAACCAAGAACTATATTAAAACAACAGCAACAAAACTGGAAAGGTCAGTATGCCTGGAATAGATGCATCATTCATTTTTTAATACATTTGGGATCTTGAATAAGTCACTTACCACATTTTCTATATTAATTTTCTGAAATATCCAAGTGGATATTAAATTCTATAAGTAATTTCACTGCATTTAGACTTGTGGGAGGGTTACACAGAGGGTTACAATCTCATTGATTGCCTGAAAGGGGCTAAGTGGGTAAGGAGAGTGAGTGGGTGGGGCATTTATTGTCATCAGAAGAGCCTTGTTTTTACATGCACACACACACACACAGACACCTAATACTTACACATAAACATCTATTTGTAAATTCTATGTTTAAGAGAAGTTTCCAGTGCTTAAAAAAACCATTGACTTTGTAATATCGAAACTATTTTCTTTTATTAGTGTTCTACGATTTTAAGAGCATAGACACAAGCAAGCGCAGTGTTCGTATAACGCACAGGATTGGGAAGGAAGGTTTTAAGGAACAGAACAGTGGCCAGTCTTCACCACTGGGAATCTTTTAAGTCTAAATCTCTTTGCTTCAGTTAAGAGCAGGCTTTGAAATCAGAAACAGAAATCCAAGAATAGCTGGAGGGCTTGTTCAGGTCTTGAAGAAGTGCAAATTATCTGAGATCTGTGGCCAGGAGTAGTTCTGAAAATAAAAAGTGCTCTGTTTCTTTTGGCTTCAATATACTTTACTGCCAACCAAGACCCAGAGTTGTTTCCTGGACATGAAAATGCATAATTAACTTTTTTTCCCATAGATTTTAAAATGCAATGCAAACAGTGATAAAAGAAAGTAGAAGTAGCTGTAGTGAGTATTTTGCAGTTAAGATAGCAAGTGCTACTGTAAAATAATTGGATACTGAGCAAATAGCAAAATGTATTTTTTCCTTTCAAACTTCATACTGTTAAAAATAATTAATACAACCAGAAGAAGGGGAATGGTATAGGCCATTAAGAAAATGAGTTTTTCATTAGCGAAGAAAAAAAAAGATAATATGGGGAGATCACTTCATGGAAGACAGCAGAATAGGCAGCTACAGGAATCAGTTCCCTCACCAAAACAACTATTGAGCTGACAAGAGCTGTCTGAAGAAAATTAAGAGAAGGAGAAGACAAGATACAGACTGGGAGAAAATATTTGCAAAAGGTACATCTGCTAAAAGACTGTTATCCAAAATATACAAAGAACTCTTGCAACTCAACAGTAGGAAAAAGAATCCAATTCAAAAATGGGCCAAAGACTTTAACAGACACCTCATCAAAGAAGATATAGATGTCATATAATCAGATGAAAAGATGCTTTGCATCATGTGTCATTAGAGAAATTACTAAGTAAAAAAAGCCAATCTGAAAAGGCTATCATACTGCATGATTCCAACTATATGACAGTCTGAAAAAGGCAAAACTGTGGAGACAGCAAAAAGATCAGTGGTGGCCTAGGGCTGGGGGTGGGGGATAGAGAGGAATAATAGGCAGAGCACAAGAGCTTTTTAAGGCATTGAAAATATTCTGATACCATAATGATGGATACATGTCATTATGCATTTTTCCAAACCTATAGAATTCACAGTAATGTAAACGATAGACTTTGGGTATTATGACGTCAATGTAAGTTCATCAGTTGTAGCAATGTACCACTCTGTTGGAAGATGTTGATAAGAGGGAGTCTATGCATGTGTGGGGGTAGGAGGTATACGGACAGTTTCTGTACCTTCCTCTTAATTTTGTTGTGAACCTAAAAGTGCTCAAAATAATAAAGTTTTTTGTAAAACAGAAAATAAATAAAGACCATTGATATAGATAACTACTTAAGTAAGTATAAATGCTAATATATTCTATTTTTAATATGTAACTCCTTTTTTCCCTATATTATTTTAAAGAAAAGTGCACAAAACAATACCTACATTGACTGCACAAAAATACAGTAGTGCAATTTGTGACAATAACAACATAAATGGGGTAGCAGAATTGGACAGGAGCAGGGTTAATGTATTCTATTAAACATAATGTGGTATCAATTCAAAATAAGTTGTTACAAAGTAAGAATGTGAATGGCAATCCCCATGGTAACCCCTAAGAAAATAACTAAAAAATAGAGACTAAAAGAACTGAGAAGGTAATTAAAATGGTACACTGGAAAAAAATCAAACACGAAAGAAAGCAATATTGGAGAAATTGAATAATAAAAAATATATGAGATATATAAAAATAATAAATGGCAGAAGTAAGTACTTCAGTATTAATAATCACTTTAAATATAAATTGATTAAGCTCATCAATTAAAATACAGATATTGGGACTGGTCCTGTGGCTGAGTGGTTAAGTTCGCGTGCTCCGCTGCAGGTGGCCCAGTGTTTCGTTGGTTCGAATCCTGGGCGCGGACATGGCACTGCTCATCAAACCACGCTGAGGCAGCGTTCCACATGCCACAACTAGAAGGACTCACAATGAAGAATTACAACTATGTACTGGGTGGCTTTGGGGAGAAGAAGGAAAAAAATAAAATCTTTAAAAAAAATACAGATATTGGGGCTGGCCCCGTGGCCGAGTGGTTAAGTTCGCGCTCTCCGCTGCAGGCGGCCCAGTGTTTCGTTGGTTCGAATCCTGGGTGCGGACATGGCACTGCTCATCAGACCACACTGAGGCAGCGTCCCACATGCCACAACTAGAAGAACCCACAACGAAGAATGCACAACTATGTACCGGGGGGCTTTGGGGAGAAAAAGGAAAAAATAAAATCTTTAAAAAAAATAATAAAAAAAAAAAATACTGATATTGATAGAATGACAGAAAATAGCAGTCATGATCCCACTAAATGATACTTACAAGAGACTAAATTTAGACCAAATGAAAGAGAGAGAGTAAGATTGCTATGCTAATATCAACAAATATAAATTTTAAGCCAAAAAGTGTTAGAAGAGGTAAATAGGTGCATTTTATATCGATAAAAGAGTTAATTCATCAAGAAAATATATCAAACATAAACATTTGTATATCTGACAGTAGAATCTCAAAATATATGAAGCAAACATTGGCAGAATTGAAGGGGAAAACAGACACATCTCAGTAATTGCTGGAGCCTTCATAGCCCACTTTCAGTAATGTGTAGAACGTCTTGAGTGACGATCAGTGAGGAAACAGAGGACTTGAACAGCACTCTAAACCAATTAGACCTAATAGACATATCCAGAACACTCCAGCCAACAATGAGTACACATTCTTCTTAAGTACACATGGAACATTCTCCAAGATAAAGTACATATTAGGCCATCAAACAATTCTCAACAAACTTAAGATGAAAATCATACAAAGTGTCATGTCTGACTGCAATGGAATAAAACTAGAAGGAAATAAAAGAAACTAGGAAATTCACAAATACATGGAAGTTAAACAACACACCTTCAAACAACCAAGTGGTCGAAGAAGAAATCACTAGGGGAACTAGAAAATACTTTTAAATGAATGAAAATGAAAACGCATTATACCAACACTTACAGGATGCAGCAAACTAGTACCCAAAAGGACATTTATAGCTATAAATGCCTACATTAATAAGAAGAAAGATCTCAAATTAGCAACTTGACTTTATACCTACAGAGCTAGAAAAATAGGGACAAACTAACTCAAAGTCAGGAGAAGAAAGGAAATAATAAAGATTAGAGTAGAGATAAGTGAAATAGAGGATAGAAAAACAATACAGCGAATCGATAAAACCAAAAGTTTTTTCTCTAAAATATCATCAAAATTAACAAATATTTAGCCAAATTCACTAATAAAAAAAAGAGAGATCCAAATAAATAAAATCAGAAATAAAAAGGGAAAATTACTCTCCACCTTACAGAAACTAAAAGGATGATAAGAGACTACTATAATCAATTGTGAACCAATGATTATATATTCTAGATAAAATGGGCACATTTCTTGATATGCACCGCAATTGCCTTTTAGCAGAAATGGAAAAGCCAATGGTTAAATTCACATGGAACTTCAGTGGGCCTCAAACAGCTAAAACAATATTCAAAAAGAAAACAAATTTGGAGGAATTACCCTTCCAATTGCAAAACTCATGACAAAGCTATGGTAATCAGAGCAGTGTGGTACTGGTATAAGGATAGAGATATATATCAATTCAATTGAGAGCACCGAAATAATCCCAAATAGGTATGGCAAATTGATTTTTGATGAGTGTCAACCCATTCAATGGAGAAGGAATAGACTTGTCAACATATGATGCTGGAACAACTGGATATTCACATGCAAAATAATGAAGTTGGACACTTACTTCACTCCATATACAATAGTGGATTCAAAATGCATCAACAACCTAATATAAGAGCTAAAATTATAAAACTAATAGAAAAAAATAGGAGTATATCTTCATGACTTCAGATTTGGCAAAGAATTCTTGATTTGACACCAAAAGCATGAGCAAAAAAAGAAAAAATATATAAATTAAACATTAAATGACTTGATAATATTTTAGACAGATGCACAAGGGAACATTAGGAGTAAAACTTGAACCCAAGATTTTCAGGGGTTTACTCTTTGTGTTGTACTCTCTATGAGTTTTGACAATAATGACAGATATCCATCATTACAGTATCATACAGAAGAATTTCACTGCTCTAAAATGCCCTGTGCTCCTGCTATTAATTCCTCCTACTCTCTCCTGAAGGCTTTGTTTTCACCTGTCTTTTTTACCATCTCCATAGTTTGCCTTTTCCAGAATATCATATAACTGGAATCATAGAGTATATAGCCTTTTCAGATTCACTTCTTCCAGTTAGCAGTATGCATTTAGGTGTCTTCCATGTCTTTTTGGTCAATTTTAAGAGCTTTTTCTGTAGTATAGTCTTAGTTCAGTGGTTATCATCTGTGATTCAAATAGTTATGCCCAAATATTATTTATTATATATGTATTTATTGACTTTGTTTTAGTATCATTGGCTAACCAGTAATTTTCAAAATATTTTTAGAATCAATTAGATCACGTTAACTTCTAGATTTGTCAAACTTGCTTAAGGTTCCCAAATAATTATATAAAATTTCTTAGAGTTTTCTAAAGTTATTTTTTAACATTTAATTGTTTATTCTAATTGAAAACCTTTGCAAATGTAATAATATAGTGATCAAAACTTATATTTTTCTAAATGTGCCAGACTTATCTACCACTTAATTTATTATTTTCTCATTGAATTATATCAGTGTTGTCAAGTATCAAATTGTTACATACATGACAAATTATTTCTGTAATCTTATGAAGGAGACAGTCCAAATAATAAATAACTGAAAAATATATGTGGAAAGTTGAATATCAAAGCAAGGCAGAATCAGACAAAACACCAAATAGACACATTTTAGATACTCAATCCAGTGAATTCATTTAGGTAGGCTGCTTTTTACTTTTAAATATTGTGTTTAGTTGACCAGTTTCCCTTTGCTGTCATAGAAAGTTTTATAACTAAAAGCCAGTTGTCTACATTGGTAACTAAATAACAAAACTTCCAGCGCTATAACTGGAAAAGACTGAGGGAGAGATGTGAAATTGAGAGGCACAATATTATATTGTTCTCATAAAGATACAAATTTATAAATACATATATGAAAATATTTTTTGGAATGATATTAATATGAAAAAAATCTTATGAATATCTTCTACTTATAAAAAAGTATATGTTGAAGAAATACGTTGTAAAAATAATCTAAAAGTAGTTTTGATTAGTATCACTGTCATACCTAATTTGTCACATACATTTTAATCATTTCTTCTCTATGCGTCTTCATCTTTAGCAGCAGCAGCAAGCCAAGACAGATAAATTGAACATTCTTTTATATTCCATTATGAAGAAAAAATGAAAACTAGTTAACTAAAACCAAATTGTTAGATGAAATTTAAAAATTCAGAGAAATGTTCATTCAACTATCAAACTATTCAGCAAATTAGTACAAATTGACCAATTACTGAACTAACTAGCAAGAATGAACTTGGATAAATGACAGTCGGGCTAACAATCCTATAAACATAAGCTCTTAGCACCTAAGTGGAGAAGAATTCATAGGGATGCAGAAGAGTTTCACAAAATAAGACAGCCAATAAAAAAGATATAGCTATTATAAACTTGTGTTCACCTAAAAGAAAGATGTGAAATATATCAACCACATCTCACAAACTGAAAGAACTACAAAAAGATGGTGTTAGATTCTAAAAAGGCTCAATCAGAAACCAATAGAGGCTGTCAAAGGATTTAAAAGTATTCTGAGGATTTAAACAATATAATAAATAAAATTAATCTAAAATGTATTTTAGAACCTTTCATCCAAACAATATTACAAATCGAACATCAGTAAAATCAAGTCATGCAATAGACTATAAAATAAGACACAATATCTTAAAGACATATTTTCTAGCTAAAAATGCAATATAATAAGAAGGTAACTGTTAAACAAGTCTAAATATCTCATGGATTCATAGAAAATTATGCTGGACACTGAAATATTTAGCAATGAATGACCAGGGAAGCTTTATACAATATATAAACTTATGTATTGACATATATAAACTTGTGTATCACAACATAAGTGGAAGTTAAAAGAAATTTTATAGTTATAATTTTAAATGCATTAATTTGAAAAAAGAATAATATTTACAATGAGGTCAGTTTTTAAATCGTAGGCTATAAAATAATATCAGTGTTAGCCTCATGTGAATAAAGGCAGTAATAAAACTATTGAAATAGAATAAAATAGGGGTCAAAAATATCAAAAGATAATTTTAGGAAACAGCAAATAAAACACACATTTGTGTAGCAAGACAAGAGTGATCAAATATAGATGGAGACAACAAAAATAAACATTATGAATAATATCTCTGCATATCAGGCAAAGGATTAATATCCACAATAAAGAAACCAATAAAATATGTAAGGAAAATCTACAACTCAATCAAAAAGTGAACAAAGAAAAAAAGTAGAAAACCTATATGGAGGATAAAAATATTTTGCAAATAGGAGCTATTGAAAATTGCTTGTGGGATGGTAAACTTTTTGTAAAACCACCTTACACAATGGAGTGCTTTTTTGCAATTGTGCAAACCCATATACACTGATTCGAATTACAAATATATGCTAAAAACATTTGGTGGATTTAAATAGGGAAACATATAAGGATATTCATTCCAGTTCTTTTAGTAATTGTAAAATGTTGAAAGGAATCTAGATATCCGTTAATATCGGACTGGTTAAATAAACTTTGGATATTCATTTATTCATTCTGGATAGTTTTTAAAACAAATACTGTTGCATGAAAGACAAGTTTCAAGAAAATACCATTTTTGAAAATATAAATAGAAATTAAAATATTCAATATTCATAAATATATGCATATATGTAAATATTTTAGATGGCCCTATACATCCAAATTAATGATAGTGGTTGGCTTTAAGGATGGATGCAAAGAAATAGGGTTATGAAAACAAAGTGTAAAAAAATATTTTTCTTCTTTCCATAAAAATAATCCATACTATATGCTTCCTACTATATGACAATTTGTAAAACAAAACTATGTCAACAGTAAGAAGATCATTGGTGACATCAGTAACATGGCAGAGTGAGCTGTTCACTTTGTCTCTCCCCCTTTTGAACCATAACTAAATAGGCATTCACTGATCAACAGAGGAAGACTGTACAGCACAAAAGGATACCTGAGAGAAAGCCATACGTGTGAGGGTGGTTGGAATGGCCCGCTGGGAAGTGGCAAAGATAGGTGAGCACACCCTGCTCTCCCCTACTAGCACACAAATGCTTTCCAACCTGGTTCAAGTGCCTTGAAAGTGGGAACACATACTAGGCTGACCATAGGAGGAGGCAGCTATAACCCTTAGCCCAGGTTTTTGTTGGTTCTCCTGGGGGGAGGAGAAGCCCACGGCACCCTTGTGCCACCAAGGAGCAGCCATAGCTCAGATCTCGGGAGGGAAGCCCTTTCCACCAAGCACAGTGGCCCCACTGACTGTGGACTATAAACAGAGACTGCAACAGATCTACATGCTGGGGGAAATGCTTCTCAGGTTCACCCACGAGTGCTCACAGTGCTGCTGAGCACCCAAAGAGGAAATGTGCCCCTGAGGGCTGTGGGAATAGGCATGGCAGCTTTGAGCCCACTTGAGTTCACTTTCCTGGTGGGGGAGCCCATTGTGCACCTGTGTCACCAAGGAGCAGCTCTAGCTCATGTCCCAGGAAGGAAACCCCACCTGCCAAGCACAGCAGCCCTACAGACCATAAACAGAGACCACAACAGATCTACTTGCTGGAGCAAACTCTACCCAGGCCAGCTCACAAGCACTAGTAGTGCTGCTGAGCTCTCAAAAAGGGAACATGTCCCGGGTAGCTGTGGGAAGAGGTATTTGCAGCTTTTAGCCCACTGGTGATCACTTTCTGGCAGGGAGGGGGAGCTCAGAGTGCCCCTGAGGCAACAAGGAGTGGTTTCAGCCCAGCCCACCAAGGACACTCCACACAAGTGCCTGAATGCACCCCAGGCTAGGGAAAGCACCCATAATACCCCCACAGCTACCATCAGACATAGTGGGGCCAGAAACACTGCTCCTGCTTCCCCCAGTAGTAAACACGGGGAATCAGCATCCTAAGAATATCGTAAATGCCTCAATAAAAGATTCATTCATCAAACACAATGAGAAACTGCAGCAACAATTCAGACAAGAAGGAAAATGAAAGTTCTCCAGAAATCATCACTGAAGACACTGAAGTATACAACCTAAATGACAGGGAATTGAAAATAGCCATCATAAGGAAATTCAATGACTTACAAGAAAATATGGAAAGACAGTTCAAGGAGCTCAGCAATAAAATGAATCTCTTCACTGAAGAGATTGAAAAAATACAAAAAAATCAAGCAGAAATTCTGGTATGAAAAACACAATTAATGAAATAAAACATAATCTAAAATCATTAAAAAATAGAACTGATCTTATGGAGGAAAGAATTAGACTTCTAGAGGGTAAAAATGTAGAAATTCTACAAGTGGAGGAGGAGACAGAACTAAGATTTAAAAAAAATGAAGGAATTCTTTGAGAAATATCCAATTCAATTAAGAAAAGCAATATAAGGATTATAGATATTCCAGAGGGAGAAGAGAGGGAAAAAGGAGCAGAGAATTTGTTCAAAGAAATAAATGCTGAGAACTTTCCAGACCTGAGGATGATTTCACATTTACAGATAAATGAAGCTAATTGAAAGCCCAACTTCATCAAAGCTAAAAGACTTTCTCCAAGGCTTATAATAGTAAAAGTGGCAAAAGTTATGGATAAAGAAAAAATATTAGGAGCAGCAAGGCAGAAGAAAATAACCTACAAAGGAAATCTTATCAGACATTCAGTGGATTTCTCAGCAGAAACCCTACAGGCTAAGAGAGATGGAATGATATATTCACAATACTGAAAGACAAAAACTTTCAGCCAGGAATACTCTATCCAGCAAAACTTTCCTTCAGACACAATGGAGAAATAAAAGCTTTCCCTGATAAACAAAAGCTGAGGGAGTTCATCACCACTACATCTCCCCTAAAAGAAATAATTAAAGATGCCTCACACAGGCAACAAAAAGGCAAAGGTGTATAGAGCTCTGAGCAAGGAGATAAATAGACAGACATGATCAGAAACTTGCAGCTCTCTACCAGAACAGGGAGGGGAAGACTCAATTACAACTTAAAAGGGAAAGGGAAGGAAAGCATCAAAAGTAATGATAAACACTTCAACTTAGCCACAAAGTCACAAAATTAAAAACAGAACAATTTGCAACAGGAATTACTCAGAAGGAGACAGGAAAGGAAAGGAACCTGCTTAGGTTAATGGAGATAAGAAGCTATAAGAAAATGGACTGTCTCATCTTCAATATCTTTCATACCCTCCTCCAAGTGGGCACTAAACAAAAAATCAGAGTACAGCCACAGTTCACAAAAAGAGAGAAAACTGAGAAATCCCCCTCAGAAAACAAACAAAATGAAATGGCGGTCAAAAATACATAGGAAGAGAAACAGTGGAAACATAGAACAACCAGAAAACAAGAGATAAAATGGCAGCATTAAGCCCTTATATAGCAATAATCATTCTAAAGGTAAATGGATTGAATTCTTCAATCAAAAGACACAGAGTAACTGGATGGATTAAAAAGCGAGACCCAACAATATGCTGCCTCCAGGAAACACCCCTCAGCTCCAAAGGCAAACATAGGCTCAGAGTGAAGGTATGGAAGACAACACTCCAAGCTAATGGCCAACAAAAGAAAGCAGGTGTTACCATACATTTATCAGACAAGGCAGATTTCAAGCTAAAAAAGACAATAAGAGACAAAGAGGGGCAGTATATAATGATTAAAAAGGACATTCCACTAAGAGGATATAACACGTATTAATATATATGCACCTAACACAGGGGCACCAAGTAGATAAAGTAAATATATTACTGACCTAAAGGGAGAAATTAACAGCAACATAATAATAGTAGGGGACCTCAACACCCCACTTACTTCAGTAGACAGATCATCCAGACAAAAAGTCAACAAGGAAATAGTAGATTTAAATGAAACACTTGACCATGTGGACTAAATAGATATACAGAGAGCATTCCATCCAAAAAAAGCAGAATATACATTCTTCTCAAGTACCCATGGAACATTCTCAAAGACAGACTGCATGTTGGGTAACAAGGCAAGCCTCAATAAACTTAGGTTTAAAATCATCCCAACCATCTTTTCTGACCACAGTGCTATGAAACTAGAAATCAACCAGAAGAACAAAACTGGGAAACTCAGAAATATGTGGAGACTAAACAACATTCTATTGAATAACCATTGGATCATTGAAAAAATCAAAGGGGAAATTAAAACATACCTGGAGACAAAAGAAAGTGAAAATACAACATGCCAACTTTTATGGGATGAAGCAAACACAGTCATAAGAGGGAAATTCATAGCAACGCAAGCCCACCTTAATAAGTAAGCAAAATCCCATATAAGTAATCTTAAAATGCACCTAACAGAGATAGAAAAAGAAGGACAGACAAACTCAAAGTCAGCAGAAGGAGGGAAATAATAAAAATCAGAGCATAAATAAATGAAATAGAGACTAAAATAATTGTAGAAAGGATTAATGAAATTGAGAGCTGGTTCTTTGAGAAGATAAACAAAATTGGCAAACCCTTAGCTAGACTCACCAAGAAAAAAAAGAGAGATCTCAAATGAATAAAATTAGAAATGGAAGAGGAGAAATTACAACAGATACTGCAGAAATACAAAGGATTATAAGAGAATACCATGAAAAACTATATGCCCACAAATTCAATAAACTAGGAGAAATGGATGAATTCCTAGAGTCATACAACCTCCCAAAACTGAATCAAGAAGAAATAGAGAATCTGAACAGACAAATCACAGTACAGAGATTGAAACAGTACTCAAAAAACTCCCAAAAAGCAAAAGTCCAGGACCAGATGTCTTCTCTGGAGAATTCCACCAAACATTCAAAGATTTAGTACCTATCCTTCTCAAATGATTACGAAAAATTGAAGAAGATGGAACACTTCCTAACACATTCTATGAGGCCAGCATTACCCTGATACCAAAACGAGGCAAGGACAACATGGAAAACCACAGGCTAATATCACTGATGAACTTAGATGCAAAAAACCTCAACAAAATATTGGCAAACCAAATACAGCAATACATTAAAAGGATCGTGCACCATGATCAAGTGGGATTTATTCCAGGGATGCAGGGAGGGTTCCACATCCGCAAATCAATCAATGTAATTAGCCATGTTAACAAAATAAGGAATAAGAATCACATGATCATCTCAATAGATGCTGAGAAAGCATTTGACAAGATCTAACAACTATTTATGATAAAAACTCTCAATAAAATGGTTATTGAAGGAAAGTACCTCAACATAATACAGGCCATAGATGACAAACCCACACCCAACATCATACTTAATGGTGAAAAACGGAAAGCCATCCCTCTGAGAACAGGAACAAGACAAGGGTGCCCACTCTTGCCACTCTTATTCAACAGTACTGGAGGTATTGGCCAGAGCAATTAGGCAAGAAAAAGAAGTAAAAGAAATCCAAATTGGAAAGGAAGAAGTGAAACTTTTGCTATTTGCAGATGATGTGATTCTATATATAGAAAACCCTAAAGAATCCACAAGAAAACTATTAGAAAGAATTAACAATACAGCAAATTTGCAGGGTACTAAGTCAATTTAAAAAATTCAGCTTCATTCCTATACACTAACAATGAACTAGCAGAAAAAGAAATCAAGAATACAATCCCATTTACAATTGCAACAAAAAGAATAAAATACCTAGGAATAAACTTAGCCAAAGAGGTGATAGATCTGTACATCGAAAACTGTAAGACACTATTGGAAGAAATTGAAGAAGACAAAGAAATTGATAGATATTTCATGTTCATGGGTTGGAAGAATAAACATAATTAAAATGTCCATACTACTGAAAGCAATCTACAGATTCAATGCAATCCCAATCAAAATCCCAATGACATTCTTCACAGAAATAGAAAAAAGCATCCAAAAATTTATATGAGACAAAAAAAGACCCCAAAAAGCTGAAGAAATCCTGAGAAAAAAAGAACAAAGCTGGAGGCATCACAATCCCTGACTTCAAAACATAGTACAAAGCTATAGTAATCAAAGCAGCATGGTACTGACACAAAAACAGACAAACAGATCAATGGACCAGAATTGAAAGCCCAGAAATAAAATCATACATCTATGGATAGTTAATCTTTGACAAGGGAATCATGACTATACAATGGAGAAAGAAAAATCTCTTCAATAAATGCTCTTGGGAAAACTAGACAGCTACATGCGAAAGAATGAAAGTAGACCATTATCTTGCACCATACAGAAAAATTAACTCTAAATGGATTAAAGATTTGAATATAAGAATTGAAATCATATAAATCCTAGAAGAAAATATAGGCAGTACACTCTTTGACATTGGTCTTAGCCACATATTTTTGAATACTATGTCTACCCAGGTAAGGGAAACAAAAGAAAAAGAAAAAAAAAAGGACTACATCAGACTAAAAAGCTTCTGCAAAGCAAAGGAAAACATGAGCAAAATGGAAAGACAACCCATCAGCTGAGAGAAAATATTTGCACATCATTTATCAGACAAGTGGTTGATCTCCAAAATAAAGAACTCATACAACTCAACAACAAAGAAAAACAAACCACCCAATCAAAAGATGGTCAGAGGATATGAACAGACATTTTTCCAAGGAAGATATACACATGGCCAACAGACACTTGAAAAGATACTCAACGTCATTAATTATTACGGAAATGCAAATGAAAACTACAATAAGATATCACCTTATACCTGTTAGAATGGCTGTAATTACCAAGAGAGAAAACAGTAAATGTTGGCGAGGATGTGGAGAAAAGGGAATCCTCATATACTGGTGGTCAGAATGAAAACTAGTGCAGCCACTTTCGAAAACAGTTTGGAGATTCCTCAAAAAACTAAAAATAGAAATACCATATGGGGGCCGGCCCGGTGCCGCAGTGGTTAAGTTTGCATGTTCCATTTCTCGGCAGCCCAGGGTTCTCTGGTTTGGATCCCGGGTGCAGACATGGCACTGCTTGGCAAAAGCTATGCTGTGGTAGGCGTTCCACATATAAAGTAGAGGAAGATGGGCATGGATGTTAGCTCAAGCCTCTTTTAGCTCAGCAAAAAGAGGAGCATTGACAGTAGTTATCTCAGGGCTAATTTTCCTCAAAGAAAAAAAAAGAAATACCGTATGACCCAGCTATCCCACTACTGGATATCTACTGAAACAGCTTGAAATCATCAATCCAAAGTAGCATATGCACTCCGATGTTCATTGCAGCACTATTCACAACAGGCAAGACAAGGAAACAATCCAAGTGCCCATCGACTGATGACTGGATAAAGATGTGGTGTATATATATACAATGGAATATTATTCAGCCATAAAAAAAGACAAAATCACCCTATTTGCAACAACATGGATGGACCTGGAGGGTATTATGCTAAGTGAAATAAGCCAGACTGAGAAAGACAAACACCATATGATTTCACTCATATGTGGAATATAAACAAACACATGGACAAAGAAAGCAGTTCACTGGTTACCAGGGGAAGGGAGATGGGGCGTGGTCACAGCGGATGAAGAGGAGCACTTATGTGGTGAAAGTCAAGAAATAATGTACAACTGAAATTTCACAATGATGTAAACTATTATGAACTCAATAACACACAAAAAAAGATCATTTGATGCCAGGGGTTGGGGGAGGGAGGAATGAGTAGGTGGAGCACAGAGGAGTTTTCGGGCAGTGGAAATACTCTGTCGATGCTGTAATGGTGGACGCATACCGTATATTTGTCCAAACTCATAGAATGTACAACACCGAGACTGAAATGTAGGGTAAACTATAACTTTGGGTGATGATGATGTGTCAATACAGGTTCAAATCTCTGTACCTTCCTCTCACTTTTACTTAAGTCCTTAAAAAAACCTGAAAATGTAAATTAGCTAGGATGATGTAAGATTAATTTTATAATTTTGAATAAGCATGGTTGCTTAGAGTGAAGAGAGAGTAAATCAGCTGATTACTTCTGGTGTTGACTGTTGTACCCATTAAACCTTATAAGAAAGAAAGTTCTTGATGCTCTCAACCATTAATTGTACACTCTCTGGTCTTGATGATTACTAAGCTTGCTGCCTGAGATGTTGTCTCTCCCAAAATAGTAGGGGATCTGCAAGTGAGAATTTACCCTCTTTCAGTACCCTGCAACTGACTGCTGTTGATTCCAGGGCTTGCTCTCTGGCTATGACCTTCTTCTCTCACATCGGCATTCCATGGCTAGATGATGGAACATGTGTATATGTATTTATTGCCATGAAAATAATCAGAGGAAAACAACTTGAGATGAACAGCCAAGTCTGAGACTTAACATGACAGTCCTTAGCCAGGGTAGACTTACTCTGATACTCACATTACAAATGTCATAAATATTATAAAAAGTAATTAGGCACCACTTCTGATAATGGCTATTGCTGGAATGTGTGTGTTTAACAGCTTTCTTTATAGGTGAATTATAGACTGTCCAAGAAAAGTAGTGATTACACATTTATGTGTGCCTACTTTCTATCAGTCAGTTGAAGCAGCCTCCACTTCCTGTCTGCATTCCCCTCTATATGATGGTTATTGTACCAAAAAAAGAGTCCTAAAGTAAATAAAGATACAAGCTGAAGACACCTGGTTTGCTATCTTGGTGTTCCATGTGTTTTGAGTAGTTTGTTAATAAATATACCAATTTTAATTCAAGTAGAGTGTGAGCCAAGACTGCAGTGATCTGGGTAAATCTGGATGCATGCAACAGGGAATAAGAAAAGCAAACAACCCTGTAGGGGAGGAACACAATTCCTCTACCCTCTACGTGCTTCTGGCTGGTCTAAGAATTAAATTGACATTCGACAGAATAACAGGAGAAAATCAAACAAAGCTTTATAACACGTATACATGGGAGAAACCCAGGAAAAGTGAGCAACTCGCCATAATGTCAGAATCTTGCCACCTTCAATATCATCTTCAGCTAAAGACAAAGGAGGATGTTAGGGGTAGTGGTTTGGAACTTCAAAGGAAAGGAAGGCAATGCACATGGAAATGGAAAAGGAAATGTTTGGTAGATAAAACTTTGATAAGAAAGGGTTTGGCAAAGACCTTCATAGTCCATCAATACCCAGAGGTATCTATGGTGATGGCCTGTCCTGGGGACAGGCATTCTATCTTAAATTCTTTTAGGCAGTTGGGGAGAAGTTCAAAGATTCTTTAAGAGTCTTTTGTCCTTATCCAAAGAGACAAATATTGGGGTGGCCAATTCTAATCCCCCAGCCCCCCAGAAGGGAGTAATAGAGATTATGACAGGAGGTGGAGCTAGAGGAAATTGCAGCGTTTATTTTCTTCCCTTAACTGTTTTGCTACTCTGCCATAAAAGCACTATATAGAAATAATATTTTTTATGATTTGCAATGTTTAACATAGGTAACGTCATGTTTTTCCTGCCTGAGTGCATTCTTAATTTCTGCATTACCATGAATTTTCCTTTTAAAAACTCTTTTAAAAATTCTTTTTTCTACACATAGCATTCTTAATTTGTCCTTTTAATTATTTTAGTGGGCTGATAGAGTAATGCAATTGTAAGAAAAATGAAAAGTTTGAAATCTAAAGTTTGTCATTGGAAAACTAGCATGAGACACATAACAAGAGAATTCTCAGTGGGAGAGCAGATGAACTGAGGGAGGCTTCTGCTTAGCTGACAATATGGAGGCTGCTGCCTGTTTTGTAATTTAAATTTCCCCTGCAGTTCTCAAAGGACGGTAATTTAGATGCATCATTTAAACGTCTACTACCACACTGTCTTCCCACAATTATTTGAGCTGAAGTAAAAAATTACTCCCTAGCTATTCTTAACCTGATATTTTATCAAATAAAGGGATATATGGATTGTTCTAGGGAGCATTTAAATAATAAATGAAAAGAATTCTAGATGAATATATTGTCCTTTAAAGTTAGAAGGGTTTCCGTTCTCAGAGGAGAAACTAAGATGCCAGGCCCTCTCCATGTTGACCTATTCATGTCACCAAAAGCAACTAAATTATTGGACAAATACAAAGAAAATAGACATATGGTCCTCATGGGAATTATTTGTGCTCTCTAGTTGTAGATGATTTCTCTTTGGACTTCTTTTCTTCTTTCCCATATTATTCTTATCTATACTTTAATTCCAGTTTGCTTTGAATGCCAAATTTGTATTAGTATTTTTTATTATTTAGTTAATATTTACAATAAATTAATATTCATACTTTTGGGTTTGCTGTATAGATTTCATTGTTCACCGTAGCTTCCCCCTGTCCTTTTTTAATTTCTCGATTAATTTTTCTACTGAATTCATTTTTCTTCTTAGTGAATGATAGTCTTTAGTAGCATCTTCACTGAGGGTCTCTAGGTAATACGTTTCTACATCATTTCTCCAAAATGTTGACAGTATACTCTTTTGTTTTTTGAATAGAGAGTAATTGAATTCCAATTTACTGTTATGTTTTACTTTACTTTGAAGCTATGACTCCAGTATTTACTGATTCATTCCTGCTTATAAAACATCTCTATTAATTTAATTGTTGTACTTTGCAGGAGATCTCTCTTTTCTCTTTGATTGGCTTTCAGATTTGTCTTTAGATTTGATGTTCCGCAATTTCAGTGTGCAATGGCTATGTAGTGATCTTTCTCAAATGTACTTAGCTCTGCTCTTTACCTTGTAAAGCTTTTAGTCTGAGGACTCAAACATTATTTAGTGCTGGGAGATATTCATTCACGATATTCCTTCATCTTCAAACAATCTCCAAATGTTCCTTTTCCCTTGTTATCAGTATTTCCTGCCTCAAGAACTTTTAACTGTGTGGTGGAGCTTCTCATTTCAGCCACGGTATCTCTGAGCTTTTTTATATCTTCCATTAATATCTCTACATTCTTCATTCAGACTATTTATTTATATTTATTCTCCAACTTGCTACTTCTTTTTTCAGCTGTGTTATGTCTAATATTTATTCTGCATATCAACTGTATTTGAGTGAATTCTTATTTAACATCTGAATGTTTCCATTTCCCACATCATTTTTTTCACACCTATTATTTCCAGTGCGCATATTTTCTATTGCTGTGTAATGAACTATGAAAGCTTACTGGCTTAAAACAACTCACATTTATTGTCTCACGGTTTCTGTGAACCAGAAGTTCTGGCATGGCCTAGCTAGATTCTGCTTCAGGTCTTAAAAGGCTACAGTCATGGCATGGGCCACACTGCATTTTTTTCTGGTGACTTGACTGGGAAAGAATAGGCGTCCAAGTGCATTTAAGTTCTTGTTATGATTCATTTCCTGTGACTCTAAAACTGAGGTCCCCAGATTGTTCTTACTGACTGTTGGCTTGAGGCTGCCACAAGGTTCTAGAGGCTTCCTGCAGTTCCCTGCCATGTGGTCCGCCCACAGACCCAGTCATAACATGGAAGTTTACTTCTTCAAGGCCGGCAGGAAAATCTCTCTCTCTCCAGTGGCTAGGAGTGTTACATGACAGACATAATCATGGCAGTGACATCCCATTATTTTTGTCATATTCTATTGGTTAGTAACAAGTTACAGATTCCACCTGCACTCCTGGGAAAGTGAGCACACTCAAGTGTGACTCATTGGGAGTCACCTACAATATGCTCACCACATTATTTAATAAATTCCTTTATTTAATGCAGGGTTGCTATTCATATTTTTAGACATTCTCAACAATTAGATTCATGGTCCTCTTGGAATTGCTTCATTATGTCTCTATCTGTTGATATTCATTACCTTAAGTTTTTGCATTTTCTGTTAAAAAGGGTAATTTTTGCTCAAAAGTTCATGGTAAATGGGAATTTTTTTTCTTCTTTGTATTTCACCTTCTTGTGTGATGTTTCATTTAACTCTTGCCAGGCATCTATGTTGCATATTCCTGGCTTGGGTTATATGTTAGGAAACTCAGGGTTTTGTACTACATAAACAACAGTCTGCCTATCAAAACTAGCTTATCTATCATTCACAATTGACACAATGCCTAGAGCCCACTATAGGGGCCCACAGAAATGTTTTAATTTTAATATCCTTTAAAATCAGAAGAAAAATGAATACAATAATAATGAATATATAACAATGAATCTAGCCTGGCTTATCTCATCATTATACCAGAACAGTCATAATATATGTTCTAATGTATATATATATATTTTTTACTGAGGAAAGGACCTGCAAAGACAAAATGGCTAGAAGCCATAACAGTCAAAGACTGTGCCATTGGAAACTTTAACCAGATATAGTATTGGCTCACGTTCTTCTTACTTCACAGAGGAAAAAGAAACATTTTCCTTGCTATTTGCAGGTCTGTTTAATTGAACTATTTCAGACCCCTTCGCTTACTTGGTCCTGGGTAGTTTTTATCATCATTTAAGAAATCCAGATCTGACTCCCTGTCTCTCATAGGCCTGCCTGAATGCCTTTGCCTGTGCGTGCTTATGTAGACTGACCCTTCTTCTCTATTGTCCAGTGTCACTGTCTTTAAACTTCTTCCCATTACTACTCATTTCTTCTCAGATCCATTTTGTTAGTTACTGTCTCTTGTTCTTTTTCTTTTGTCATTGTTGTTAAGTGTGGTTGTGTGCTATACAGTATATTTTAAGTCACTTTTATATAGTATTTCTTTTAATTAAGAGAAAATGTGGGTCACTATGCTTTTGCTCACTCTGCCATCTTTACAAGTAATCTCATTTGTCCTTATAAGAAAACTGTGTTTTACAGTCTTGCTTGTATCCAAAAATAGTATGAAAATCATCATGTTAAAAGTTATTCCAAACTACCAAACTAAATAACATTTTCAAGGCCATTAGCTTCAATGACGTTTTACAAATTTTGATTATTTTAACCGGTACTTAGCACATAGAAGACCTTGAATGCATATTTTTTGAATAAATGAACCCATGACATCTCACACATAGTCTTTTTCTGGACAAAGCTTTTCTTTGTTCTCTATTTCCCCTCTCTTACCACCTAAATGTAGCGTGATGGATCTTCTACACTAGCCACATTTGATGCACTTACTGTTCTTATTCATCTGTTTTTGAGCCAGGAAACTGTCCTGTAGACGGTACCAAACTGACCTTCTTGCCCTCCATCCTCTGATTGGATTTAGCCTATGATAAGTACCAGTACAAGATTGAAAGGAGGAAGTGGCTAGAGCAGTTATTCTCCCGTTTCCTTTTCTGCCATTATATTGATTATTAGTGGTTCTTTTCTACTGCATTGGCTACTTTCCAGCAACCCTAGCCTCTAACTTTAGCTATTTCTTTATCTAGATTTTGGCAACTTCACCTTTCATTTTCTTATAAGGCCCAAGAGGTCAAGGCATTCATCCAGGCCCTCTCCTTAGTTCGTATACCATTATCCCACTCGCAGCTTTATAGTCTCAGCATTAAACTCTCTCAGTGGTTCCATTTGTGTATGACAGTTGTTTCCATCCATAACTCTGATTTGTACATGTAGGTTTCAACAAGCTTTATCCTCACACTTCTTCTCTTAGCATGCTTGGAAGATGCCATGGATGATCTCTATATTCATAGCTTCAATTGTCATCAAGAAGTGGATGACAATGTAGCTTCAATATTCAAATGATTGTCTCTCAAACACTTAAATATAATATTTCTAATATTAAATTCTTTTCTCTTTCCACTGATACAAAATTTAACATTCCTGCATTCTTTTCTTCTTTGCTGCCAATATCATTCTTCCAGAACTCTAACTGATTAGCTAGAAAGCTAGATATTATATAATTCCTCTCATAGGAATTATGTAATATTAGAGTGAAGACAGGCTTTGATAGGTGATCACTTAAGCAAATTTAAGATGAGTGATGCCATAAGAAATAAATCACTGGGGCCAGCTCAGTGGTGTAGCGGTTAAGTTTGCATGTTTTACTTTGGTGGCCCGGTTTCTCTGGTTCAGATACCAGGTGCAAACCTATGCACCACTGGTCAAGCCATGCTGTGGCAGGCATCCCACATACGAAGTAGAAGAAGATGGGCATGGACGTTAGCTCAGGGCCCGTTTTCCTCAGCAAGAAGAGGAGGATTGGCTGTAGATGTTAGCTCAGGGCTAATCTTGCTCAAAAAAAAAAAAAAAAAAGAACTCACTAACATATTTAACTCTGGTGCAGAATTTCCTTACTTATTTATGAACTAAATCCTTGAGTGCTTACTTGGTCTTTCCACCACCAAATTTCATAGAAGATAGTGTTTCTGGTTTCCTTTAACCAGGCCTCTGCATACTCGGATGTGGAAATATGACCCCATATCTTGTGGCAGAAGCTGAGGTATGGACTGGTTTCCTAGAATGTATGCTTAGTTCCATGAGTATAAATTTTAATAAGAGCAGATGATACTGTAAGAAATAGGATGAATTCCTAAAAATTTCCACCATACAATGGACTAGTTCCAGAGCTGTTTATAGAGGTAATACACGAAACTCTCCTCTCCTTGTTACTGATTTAACTAACTCTGAATGTCAGATCAGAAACTTTTGGCTTTAGTGTAGTTAACATAAACTTTCAATTAAAAAAAAAGAAGCAATGAGCAGTCAAACATGCTGAACTATTGGGGAAAAAAATGAAACAGTAGGGTCTACAAGAAAAGTGTGAGGCAGAATCATTATTACGTATCTTTTTTTCACTCTGATATTCAACGTTACTCAATCCACTTTGTTGGGTTTCTGTGGTGATGTCTGGACAAACTATGACCACGTCAGATAACTCTTAATCCATCACAGCTTCTAAGAGGATGTACAAACCCTCTTGCAATTCAATCTTGCTAAAAGAGTGGTATTGGCAAAAGTGTTAGAATGAGAATATGGGAATCATCGCAGACTCTCCAGCAGTGGCAATAATATTGTTACCTAACATGGAGGTGGGAATATTCATTAATTGTTCTGTTGTATAATCCTGAGTAGTGAATGATTGGAAGGCCCAATGGCTCCTATCTATAGAGGTTGCAGTATATATAGAATTGACTGCTGGATAAGTAGCCAATCTCTAATTTTGCTGTCCAGGAAGGTGAAGGTTACTACAAATAGAGTATCAGAAAGAAAGAAAATATGGGATGATCAAAGTTGTATCCTCATTACAAATTTACTGCAAGTGAGGGTAACCCCTTAGCAACTACAGCAGATATCCAGAAAATCCCGGAAGACCTAATGTTGTCAACAAAGGAAAACAGGATTATTTTCACCTTCCTGCCTTGAGGCTACTTTTTGACTATTACGGCTTCCAGTAGCATACCATCATCCCCCTGAGATGCATGGTGACCACCACTGACAACTAGGGATCCATAAGAATGCATCTTGACAGTGAACACTCTTAAAGTAAAGTTGCTTATGTGTGTTTGTGCAAATAAGTATTTTGGACTCCAGTCTGCACATTTTGGTTTAAATAAATAATCTAATGTGAAGGAAAAAACTCCATTAATTTCCTTAGATCTCATTATCAAAATACTCCCATATCGTCAATGAAAGAGAAAGATACCTGTGCTAAAAAATAATCGGTGACAGATTGCACATAATTTTAGTTTTTGTTAATAGGAAAGGGAAACAAGATGAAGATTATCTTTATTTAGAATATTTCAAGATACAATTGACAAAATGGCTTTAAATACTTTATTCAATAATATACACCCAAACTGCAGTTCCTTAAAAGTTTTGTCCATGAGTTTTAGCTGATTTATCTTGAAAACTTTGATTGTCCTAGAAAACAATTCAGTTATGTTTGAAAGAATTTAGCTTCACTCATCTTTTCTGCGCTGACTGGTGAATGATTCTTTCTTTCCAGCTAATGACTAGCCTAGGAATGAGTTCTAACACTAGCTGAAAAAAATTGCTTACTTCAAAAAATGTGGGGCGAAATAGCATTTTTAGCATGAAATATTTCTTACAATGATGCTTTGCTATCATGAGACTTTCTCTCGTGAGAGAGACATTCTTTGACAATAGTCATGGAATGGAAGTGATGAATTTCTTATGTAAAAATTAGCATTACTCCTGCTGCAGCAATCCACCACAGATGTCTAGATTCAAAATATCCCATCATGGGTCAAAAGATCCTATTTCCATCTGTGTTTTTCACCCTTAACAGAAATTTATAAGTCAGGAGAGATAGACACTTCCGTGTATTTAAGATGCATTGATTAGTTCTTAAAGAAAATGGTGCTTCCGTGATTTTCTTACTTCAAGGCAATGGAGCACAATGGGATTTGGGATGAGTGAAGAGTACGTCCTTCCTTTGTACAGTGATAGAAAGGCTTTTGTTAGAGCAAATACAAAGATCTCTAACTGATTCCTTTAAAATTATTTTTGCCTACATACAGTTTGAATGTATATTTTCAGTTTTCTAAATATAAACGTGTTTCACAGACAGGAGTTCAATGTTAGAATTTTATTTTATTGTGCTTTCCTAAAATAGAATGAAGCAGTGATTCACAATATTTTTTATATGTGTATTTTCTTTCAAATCCAAACTATGTGTTACAGGCCTATTTATTCCTGATTCATTATTAGTATTGTTATTATTACTAATATTATGCTACTGCTACTTGCAGCAGAGTTAGAATGTTTGAGTACTCTTATTTAATACCATGCCTTATGCTTAAGGAAAATGAAATATAAGAATGAAGAAGGAATTATATACTATGCACTCACTGTATTATTTTTTTGGTAAGAAACTAAACCTAAAGAAAATAAGAATATGACTAAAAGAATAAACATCCAATTTTTTAACTCGGAATTAAGTGAATTTTAACATTTTTGTTGTATTTGCTTTATATTTTTAATTAAAAATATAAAATGTTGCAGATAAAGTTGAAATTTTTCATTTTTAATCTTTCTAGGTTTAATTTTCTTCCCTCCTTGGAACCAACTATGATAGTGTTTGGGTGGTAAAATCCTTTATGTTAAATTTTTGAAAATATCTATATTTACCTTGATTTTATTACCTAGATCTCATTTTCTTACTGATTAATAGTCTTCTGTTATTCTAATTTGGCTGCTGTTTAATATTTTCTTCTCCAAGCTTTTGAGATTTTTCTCTTTATTCTTGATGCTTTGTCATTTCATTATGATATACCTGTGTGTAAAAATAATTGTGTTCGTCTTGCTTAGCACTTGATGTGTTCTCCCTCTGAAGAAGACAAATGAAGAAAGAATTTGTTTCTCATCATTTTTGAATAAAAGTTCAGCTATGATTGTCCAGGATACTGCTCCCTATAATTCCTGCTCTTCACTCCTTCTAGGATCCCAACTGTGGTATTATGATTTATGAGAAAAATCTTTGGTCATTCAGTTGACTGAACTATATTTCTCATATATGTATTTGGCCTCCGTCCACAGTTCCTGGTTCACAGCTTCCCAAACCCTTGAAATTTCCCATGTGCTGAAATTGGTAAAAAGTGTCTTTTGTTATGTTAACAAGGTGACTTTGGGACCCCACTCATAGGTGAGGGCTCGTTGCCAGGAAAACCAACCGCGTGATCAGATTTTGGGACTTTCCTGGCCACCCTCTGATTTGAGGAGAGGAGGACTTGAGGTTGAATCAGTCACCAATGGCCAATGATTTAGTCAATCATAACTACTTAATGAAGCTTGCGTAGAAACCAAAAAAGACAGCCTGTCAGTCCGTTTTTCAAAATGCTTCCAAGTGCCACTGTGCTGAGCCCTAAGCTCCATGAGCACAGAAGCTCCTCTGTGCAGGACCTCGGCTTATATATCTCTTCATCTGGCTGCTGATTTGTATCTTTTGTAATAAATTGTTAATCTAGTGAGTAAATGGGCTTTCTTGAGTCCTGTGAGCCATTCTAGCAAATTAATCAAGACAAGGAGGTGACCATGGGATTCATAGCCAGTCCATCAGAAGTACAGGTAACAACCTGACTTGTGATTGGCATTCTGAGTTGGAGGGGGCTGCTGGGACCTCCAGTTTGTAGTCTGTTGGTCAGAAGCCCAGGTAATCTGACGGGTGTCCGAAGTGGAGGGCAGTCTTGTGGGACTGAGACCTTTACCTGTGGAAACTGATTCTATCCCTGGGTAAACAGTGTCAGAATTGAGTTGAATTCTCGGACATCTTGCTGACATCTGAGAACTACTTGGGGTGTGGAAGCCTTCACACACAGGTTGGAATTGGGTCCAGGAACCCTTTGCACCAATGGATGGGTGATGAAATTCCTCAGATGAATTTCTGTATCTCTGAACTTATCTTTTATAAGTTACACATCTGTATCTGCTTGTTGCTTGCCTAAAGTACATCACAGTTTTCAGGGTATCTTTTAAATAATTATGTTGTGTGCATGTATACAAAGAGAGATATATATATCTATCTCTACACACACATGCACACACACACACACACACAATCCACCCTTCATACACAACAATTTTTGTTAAGATCTGGCTATAATTGTTTCATCATTTCTTACTGTTTATGAACATTATCTTTGTATGCGTGTGTGCATATGTTCTGTTACTACTTTGACACAGAGTTGGATTTCTACATATAAACTCATAACATTACTATGACTAGAAATTTGTAGTAGTTTAAATTTGAGGATGTTTTCCCCAAGTGGAAGTTTGGAAAAGTTTTAATAATACATGAGATAGTTTCATTTAAACCTTGATAATTCTAATTCCCATTATATCTTTAGTATATTCTAAAATTCAATAGAAAAATTGGAACAAATATTATGTTTTGTGTTCATGGTAACTTAACAGGAGGCAATAAAACATGATGGTTAAGACCAGAGTTCTTAGTCAAAGCTCCCTAGATTCCCATTTCGGTTCTAACTTTGTGCCTTTGGAGAATTCACTAGATATTTTTCTGCTTCAGATTATTCCTATGAAAACCAACGGTATTAATATTTTTTCACAAGGTTCTTCCGAGGATTAATGACCTGTACATTTCCTGGGCCCTTAGAAGAGCACCTGACACATTGTTCATAGCAAGTGCTCAGTAAGTGTCAACTCTTGTTAGCATAGGATTAGTCTTTACAGTTTCTAGGCTTATAGTAGCTTAGACACTATTACCACAATTTGGATACTTGCTAGAAAAAGGAGCATTTTCAAGAACCAGTAATTTTGTGGTCTGAATTGAAGAAATGCACTAACAGAAGTTGTTATTTCTTTACATTTCTCTTTAAAAAGATAAAATTTAAAAACTCTCACCATAATGCCCAAAACATTTGACCCATTCAGTCAATGGCTGTAAGTCATGCACAGGAATTTGATACATAATGTAGCAAACCTAGGCTAAGTATGTTCTACCTATGCATGAGATCTAATAGCAAACAAGATTTTTCTCTAATTCAAATTAATTTTGCATACATGTTAAAATCCTGAATTACACCAAAAAGTAAAAACTTCCTGTCCTTGCCTTTTTTTTCTTTATTTGTAAATGACTGCTCTTACTACTTCTTATGTGAAGCCAATGGATCTTTGGGACTATGCATTTTAACGTACCCTTTAGGCATTCTCATAACCAAAGTCTTCAAAGAGAAACTTTACAATACAATCTACCTAGGATTCTGATTTTGTCTATTTTTTTTTTCCTGAAGAATATTCACTCTGAGCTAACATCTGTTGCCAATCTTTCTTTTTTGCTTGAGGAAGATTCACCTCGGGCTAACATCTGTGCCATCTTCCTCTATTTCATGTGTGGGTCGCCACCACAGTATGGCCAACAACGAGTGGTGTGGGTCCCCACCTGAGAACTGAACCCAGCCTGCTGCCGAAGCAGAGCATGCTGAACTTAACCATTAGGCCATGGGGCTGGCCCCTGATTTCATCTAATTTTGATTTATCTTTCTAAAGTCAAATATAGTCTATATCTTCTTTACAATTTAACTTGTTTAGTCCCTGCTCTGGTCTCCCCCCCATTCATATGGCTAAATATAAAAATGAGGATCAGTGAGATGTTATGATTCTTTTCAAGGATGTTTTACGTTAGTCAGGAAGAGAGTCTTAATGGCAACGACTCTTAGATGTATTTATTTTTAAGTGCCTATTATGTATATCTGTCTATCTACTCTGTTCTAAGTCTTGGGGATCCCATGTAAAACATGTAGTTTGTATTCTAGTGGGTTGGGGGTGGTGATAAACACACAAACAAATACCAAAATAATGTTACATGATTCTAAAGTTTTAAGTTGTAAGAATGTAATGAAGTTATACAGTGAGAGGAGGTGTTGGGGTTTTGTTCAGTTTCTTGTATTTGACTATCATGTTATTATAGAAAATCTAAATGACTATTACGTTAACAGAAAATTTAGCATTTTACAAACTGCCATTTCTTTTGAGAAAAGACTGTTCTTACAAAATGACTTCACTTTAAAATTCCATGTATTAATATTTAAACACTTATTACTAAATTACTTTTTTAGTATTGCCTATGTAGAAGTTATTGTGAAAATTATACAGAAAGTTGGGAGGAAGTGTTAAATGTATGCCACATATGTAAATAAATACGCTGCAGAAATTATCCCATAATAGTTTATCCACAAGTTTCTTTTAAGAAAGTTACCAGATAATCTTGAAACTATATATAATGACAATTACATAACAATTTCTTACTAGATCTATAGTTAGTTAATTCATTTATACAGTTAAAAAAAGCTTATTCAATATATTCACCGTTTCCTCTCATCACTCAAACTCTGCATGTGTTTATAGATTGGGATGCAACCTGCATTTTACAATATTGATCACCTTTTTATAACAAGTATTAGCTAGTCAGGGTTTCTTGATGCCCAAGTCATCAGAAACTTTCACCAGTTCTTTCTCAAACTTTAATAATATACTTAAATGACCTTAGATTTTTTTCTCCGTATCCAGCTGTCATTTCAAAATGCCTGAGGCTGAAATAAGATTCCTTGCCTGTAGCAACCCCATGCTACCTGCCCCAACTTGAACCACCTTTCCTTTCTCCATCCCCCAACTCTTCCATAGATTATATAGTATTGTTTTTGATTTCTTAGGCTGAATTTAAACTCCAGGTTAAGGTCATTTCTCACTACTTTAGATTTGCATTTCCTTTGCCTTTATTCTTCTTTTTGAATATATAGAAGATAATATTTGAATTTGCAATGATTTTTTTCTTTTCTGCCTTCTCATCACTATTCTCTTTGGTGAAAAATTATTTAAGGATTTCTAAGCCTGAGGTGCTGTGGTTTGTCCACTATTCCCTGTAGGAGCATAAACCCCACATAGCTCAGTTACTTTTAATTTTAAATCCGTTATAATCCCACTGAAATAAAGTCAATAATATATCCCTGACAGACAAGACATCTTATCACCGATTTTTTGTCATTTGACTTTGTTATTAAATTGTATATCTTATAGGCGACTCATAAAGTACTACTACCTATATTAAAATAACCTAGTAAGATAAATCTAACTGATAGTGATAACATCACATTACTATTTTTAAATAATAAAAATGACAGTCTCAATTAATTTATCTAAGAAGGACTCTCAGTATTACCAGGAGAATCACAGGGGTTGTGCAGTGTCACTTATGTAGTGCAAATCTAATTTACAGAGAGACTGATTGCAAAATAATGAAGCTTGTTGAATTTATTTTTCTTTATTAAAAAAAAGGCAATGTCAAAATGAGTAAAGTAAGTAGTAGAGAATACTAGGTCTTCTCATCCACCTTTGCAGAAACTAAGCTACTTTTTTCAGACCTCACCCAGTTCCCATAGACTGAAAAGAAAAAACACATTACTGTTTTAATATGCAGAACTGGAGGAGTCTGTCTACATATGCTACTCTACATGTAAAGCATTTGTAAACATAAAGCCTGCCTAAATATAAATCATTTCTTGTGTTTATAGAGAATAACTCATTTAAAGGTCATTTTATTTTTCACTCAAACTAATTAGAAGGGATATCAATACAATAAACTTGTAATTTTACATACATGAATTATCTATTTGATTAATTGCCAAAATAATACATTTTTAAAAAATTCAATCAATTTGTACCTAATATTATCCTAGTAAATTCTCCCCATCACCTGGTCAATGTTTTCTAAGTGGACATTTTAAATAAATTCTAAAAAATTGCATGCTAGATTCATGCATGTCCTTTATATAAGTCTTGCAATTTACATAATTAAGAATCTACATGTGCAAGTGTATCTGCCAAATGTTGAGAAAGACAAAGTCCCTCACAGACCAATTTAATAAATGATCGAGGAAACATAAGTCTAAAAGAAGCAAAGAATTTCTTGTGTGTCTGCATGTTTAAATTCAACCTAAACATTATAGGGAATTTATTATATATTCCTATATATGATATAATATGATATGATATGATATAACTGAGAAAGGAAGAAGGGGGTTGCTCAAGTTGGGGCGGGTGTCAGGGGTTTCTTTAGGAAAGGAAGGGTCAAAAAGAAAGCTTTTCCTACACGAATTTATTTGACACATGTTAATTCAGTATCTACTAGGTATATCAAACACATTGCTAAATACTTGCTAAACAGCAATGATACAACATAATTAATATTTCTTGTAGTCATGGAAACTATACTCTGAGAGAAAGACAAACACAATGACTAGGTAAATGATATATTATGCCAGAAAACAATAAATGCTATTAAAAATAAAGTAGGTGAGGGAGTACAATAAGGTACACTACAGATGGGGGGAGTGATTTTTAGCACTAAAACACTTGGCCAATGTGGACATCACTGAAGATCAGATTTGAGTCAAGTTACAAAGCAGAAGAGTTCATTAGCCGTCCAGATATCCATGGGAAGAGCATTTCAGGAATCAAAAACAGCCAGAGCAAAGGCTTGGACGGTCCAAGTAGAACTTGTGTGTTCAAAGATCGGGGGTGATGATAAGGAGACAGTGCCAGACCACACAGGGCCTGGATAGTTGTTCCAAGGACTTTGACTTTTACTCTGAATGGAATAAGGAGTTACTGCAGAAGTCTGAGTACAGGAATGATATGATCTAATTTACATGTAGCATCTGGGTTGAGGATCAAAATAGAGGTGTATACATAGATGGAGGTGGATAGGAATATAAAAAAAAGAGATATATTATGCAGGTTTTATTCCTGCTGTATTCCATTCAAATCATGATGGTGGCTTAGTTCCAGTGGTAGCAGTGGAAGTGGGAGAAGTTATTAGAATTTGAGAAAGGTAGAGCTAACAGAATTTCATAGCAAATTGGATGTGGAGTAAGAGTAGACAAACCATGTAAGAGGCACTAAATTTATCAACAAGCATATAGTATGTAATAACTATATATTAATTATATGCTATATAATTATTGGATTTAATTAATTGAATTATTGTTTCCTGAATAATATACTTGTATCAGTTTATATTATTGTGTAACAAATTAGCAGGTTAAAAAATGCAAATGTTTTCTCTCACATTTGGGTCAGGAGTCTAGATATGGGTTAATTGGGTTCTCTGCTTAGGATCTCACTAGGCTGAAATCAAGGTCTCTACACGGGCTGCGTTCTCATCAGAGGCTTTCAGTCCTCTTCTAAGTTCACTGATTGTGGGCAGAATTCAGTTTCTTGTGGTTATATGACTGAGGTCCTATTTTCTTGCTGGCTATAAGCTGGGGGACACTTTCAGCTCCTTGATGTTACCATCAGGTCCTAACCATATGGCCACTCACAACATGGCAGCTAAATTAGTTAAAACCAGTCGGAGAATCTCTCTCCACCCAATAAAATAGAATCTTATAACCTCATATAACCACAGGAGTGATTATCTGACTATATTCACAAGTCCTTCTCACGGTCTACATAAGGGAATTATACAAGGTGCCTGTAACTGGGAGTGAGAATTTTGACAGTCATCTTAGAAATCTTCCTACCACAATTCGTTTTTCAATATAGTTTCATTAGTTTAATTTTCCCAAAATTTCTTGCAATTTTCTTCAGTTACATTTAATGATGAGTTAATTGTTGTTGATGTGCTTGGTTAAATCAGAGAAATTCATAATAAGTGGAGCATATTCTTAATTTTCTGGCAATAGGTAAGAATATAGATTACATAGATGCAAATGTTGCCAAGTAGGTATATATGGTAGTGCGATTCTGTGGAAGTTATAAAACTAACAATTGATGAGAATGGCTTAGACCAAGAAGTGATTCTGCTTATTGGGGGTTTCACATATTTCAGCTAAGTTTAATGGAATAACTAACTTTTGAGTGATGGACTGCACTGGCTATCATTTCTATCTCTAAGCCAAGTTCCATTCCTGAGTTGTCTCATAATCTAAACCAGAGTCAGAAAAGAATCACATAGTCATGAACACAATAATGCTGATATTATTCTAAAATCAAAGTTACCTTAACAAGTGGAATAATTTTTCCTCAAATAAAAAGATAATTGTGTTTTGTTCTTTCATGGAAGACACAGTGACCAACCTACAATCATCCTGAAGAGTCAGGAATATAGGAACATGGGATGCCCCAGACCCCAGTTAGATTAGCAGCAAGCACCAACATTTCCTTCAGCAGTGGCAGAGAAAAATCCCTCCGCCCTCCCACTTCCAATAAGGGAACTCTATGATTGTCCTTTAAAATTAGCAAAAAACACAATTTGGGACAGAAGACAAAGAAAGTTGCCGTATCTGGGTAATTGTTGATTACAGGAGAGTAAAGAAGAAGTAGAAGTCTAGAAAAAAAGATGTTATCAATGAGGCTGTGAGGAAGATGATGGGAAAAGAAAGGTTGATTATTAGCACCATTTTGTCAATAAATTCTACACTTAGAGACATGAAGATATTATAAGAAGGGGCTGGCTCTGTGGCCGAGTGGTTAAGTTCGTGCACTCTGCTGCGGTGGCCCAGGGTTCGGATCCTGGGCACGGACATGGCACCGCTCATCAGGCCACATTCAGGCGGTGTCCCACATCCCACAACTAAAAGGACCTGCAGCTAGGATATACAATTGTGTACAGGGCGGGTTTGGGGAGATAAAGCAGAAAACAAAAAAAAGGAAAAAAAAAAGCTTGGCAACAGTTGTCAGCCCAGGTGCCAATCCTTAAAAAAAAAAAAAAGAAGATTGACAACAGTTGTTAGCCTAGGTGCCAATCTTTAAAAAAAAAAAAGATATTATAAGAAGCTTATATTTAATGTAACATATGATGTCAGAAATTTTAATTCCTAGTTAAGATGATACAAGGATAAAATTTAGTCTTGTTCCTACAGAGAAAAAAGAATGAAGGAAAATATGGAATTATCATAATTGTACATGCAAGGATCAAAATGTCAATTTACTAAGTTTTCCAAGATGCCATTAGAAATGACAATGTCCTCCTCTAGATCTGTCCTGCTTAATTTGCTTTTATTAAAGTCACACATTGCTAAATTGCGTGAGAATCCATCTGTACTGTCCTATTGACAGTAATTACCCAGGCTTTTGCAAGAAATCCAAGGAAACTTAAAATAGAACAGAGGAAATGTCTCAAGACTTTGAATTAGAAGACTACGGTTAATATCAGAGCTCTATTGCTTATCAAATATGTGATCTTGATCCAAACACTTAATTTCTAGGAAGTGGTTTCCTCATTTGCAAAATGAACGTCATGGAACTTACCCGATAAGCCTCAATGTGCTAAAATCATGTCAGTATAAAGTCATATGAATGCCAGTTATTTGCAAACTTTAAGGAACTTAAAGAAACACATTATTGTGATATTTATTATAGTCAGATCTTATTAAAATTTGATATAGTTAAATATTTCATTTGTAAAGTATTATAAAAAGAATATTATATAATTCACATACCTATAGTAATCCTAACATTATGCTTCTTAGTGTGAATAATAAAAAAAATGTATATGTTACAGTTCTTGCACTATAGATGCATACTACCTAGAAAGACAAAAATCTGAATATGACATAATTAGACAAAAATGCAAGTGCACAAATGAATAGAGGCAAATACAGAAATGTAAATTACAAATCACTTAGTATTTTTACCAACCATTGAAGCCACGGTTTTAGCATAGTACTCTGTAAATCTCTACAACTTTTGCTAATAAAGGAATGATATTATCCTTTACAATAATAATCGATAATGTCATTTCCATTTTTCTTAGAAGCAAAACAGTTCAATTTTCCATTAGCTAGAGAATGACCCAATTTAGCTGTTTGACTTTAGAGGTAAGTATCAGAATTTCCCTGGAGAGGGTGAGGAAGATTCAAACTAACAGATACCCTACCAGATATCAGTTAAAGGGGATAGTGTCTCCTATTTAAAAGTGAGCCTACTTAAAAGTCTCCTATTTAAAAGCAATGGAGAGGGATGGCCTGCATCATATACCTCACAGATATTGGAATAGCCAGTAGGTTGAGAAAATTTACTTTGGAGTAAAAGTTTAGATCTTAAAGGAAAGCAAATTTCTCCAATTTATATATACATTGTATGTCACAAAGTGAAATATGGCAAATATGAGGAAAAAATTGGTAAACACTCTAGTATTATCTTTACTTCTGATTAATTCATTGTCATTTTGTAGAATGTGTACATAATAAATAATTGCTGACAAAGTTTTATCCACATAATAGCACTCTAATTTTATATCTCAGGCAGAAACTGAAATATCATTCCCTCAGCTTTTATGATTCAAAGGCAAAGAGAGAAACTGTAATGGATTAACCCAGCTCTATCTCAATGGATACTGAGACCCACAGAAGCATTTACAGATCTTATACTTGCACACTGGTTCTAAATATCTCTCTTGTAAAATAATATTGAATGAAGATTCTCCATGTTTCACAAGATTTATGTGATATCATTTCCAAGTAAGTGGAAAGTAAGGGAGAAATCATTTCCACTTACTGAAAATATAGTCTAAAAGTTTACACTTTGATCATAATGATTTCATTAACCATAAATGGAGACCATAGATCAGAGCTAAATTTCAACATTTTAATTCAATTCTTCACGTGAATTTTAATTAAAATACAAGATTGTGCGAATTTGATATTTATCAACAAATGTTAAATATACAAGGTTTAGAAATTATATTGTGTGGTTAATTAGGCAAAAGTGGGAATGTCTTTTTTTCCAGACTCATTTATTTCTTGTTCTTTTTTGGTTTTGTTTTGTTTTTTCTTTGCTGAGGAACGTTCCCCTGATGGTAACATCTGATTGCCAGTCTTCCTATTTTTTGTATGTGGATCGCTGCCACAGCATGGCCACTGATGAGTGGTACAGGTTGGCGTCCAGGAACGGAACCTAGACCACTGAAGTGGAGTGTGCCGAACTGAACCACTAGGCCACCAGGGCTGGACCTCTGATTCACTTATTTTCAATAAATGTTTTTTTCAGATGAAGTTTAGATTTACAGAAAAATTAGAGATATAATTTGAAAGCTCCCATATGTCTCACATCGTTTCCTCCATTATTAACATCTTATATTAATATGGTACATTCGTCACAAGTAAAGAACTAACATTGATACATAGCGATTAACTAAAGTCATACTTTATTCAGATTTCCTTAGTTTTTAGCTAATATTCTATTTCTTTTCCAGGATTTAATACAGGATATCACATTAATTGTAGTCATCAGGTTTCCTTAGGTTTTTCTTGACCACGACAATTTCTCAAGACTTTCCTATTTTGAACATCACCTTGAGAGTTGAGGACTACTGGCAAGGTATTTTGTAGGATGCCTCTCTGTTGGAATTTGTCTGAGTCTTTTTCCTCATGATTAGAGTGAGCTTATGGGTTTGGGGGAGGAAAACTACAGAGGTAAAGTGGAAATATCACCTCATATTAAGGATACATTTGACTTAGCATGACTTATAATTGTTGATGTTAACTTTGGTCACCTGACTGAAGTAGTATTTTTCAGCTTTCTCCACTGTAAAATTATACTTTCCCTCTTTCCTTAATGCACTTCTTGAAAATTAGTCACTATGCACAACCCACACTTAAGAAGCAGGGAGTTATACTTCACCTCCTTGATGGTGGAGTGTCTACATAAATCATTGAAATTCTTCTGCCTAGGAGATTTGTCTCTTCTCTTCCATTAATTTCAATAATTTATTTATATCAGTGGAGACTCATTGATATTTATTTTAAGCTTTGTGTTATATTCCAGTACTACTTTATATATTTTTGTTTAAATTAGTTCAGCTTTGGCCATTGAGAACTCTTTCAATTGGCTCCTGGGTGTGTGTCCCATCCCTCTGTGTGTGTGTGTGTGTGTTTAAGCACTTCCTTGCTTTCTAGTACTATGGAGGCTAATCTTGTGTATTTCCTGCCTCCGTCCTAGAATCAGTCCTGTCTCCAAGGAGCCCTGGTTCCTTTTATTGGAGAATGACCTAAGAAATAATAATTTGAATCTAGGTTTCCTTGTTGCTACTGGAGTGTCTGCACATAATAAGATTACATTCAGTTTTGTAAGATGCTGCTGAACTCTCTTCCAAAGTGGCTGCACCATTTTGCGTTCACCAGCAATGAAGGAAAGGCCTTGTTACTCAACATTCTCACCAGGAATTGTTATCTCCAGTTTTTGGAATGTAGCAATTTTAATAGATATTTAGTATATCTTACAGTGTTGTAATTTGCATTTCTCGAATGACATACATTGTTGAGCATCTTTTCATATCCCTATTTGCAATCTGTATATCTTCATCTGGAAAAACATCTGGTCAGAACTTTTCCACATTATAGTTGTGTTGTTTGTTTTCTCATTGTTGAGTTTTAAGAGTTCTTTATAGATTTTGAATATATGTCCTTAATCAGATAAATGTTTTGCAAATATTTTTTCTCCTTCTGTAGCTTGACTGCGTTCTGTTAATATTGTCTTTTGCAAAGCAAAAGTTTTTAATTTTAATAGAGTTCAATTAACTTTTTTTCCGTTTTATGGACTGTGCTTTTGGTCGTGTCTGTAAAAGGTCATACTAAACTCAAGGTCACATAGATTTTCTCCTATGTCTTCGAGAAGTTTTACAGTTTTGTGTTTTACATTTAAATCTATGATACATTTTGAGTTAACTTTCATGAAAGGTGTAGAGTTGTTTTTAGGTTCATTTTTTTTTAATATGCCTATCCAATTGTTCTGATACTATTTTTTGAAAACACTATTCTTTCTCCATTTAATTTCTTATGCCCCTTTGTCAAAGATCAATCGACTATGTTTGTGTGGGTCTATTTCTGAGCACTCTTTTCTGTTCTATATATCTATCTATGTGTCTATTTTTTTTAGTAATACCACTCTGACTTGACTACTGTAGCTTTATAATAAGTTTTGAAATCAGGTAATGTGAATCCTCTAACTTTGCTCTTTTTCCGTATAGTGTCAGTTCTTCTAGGTCTTTTGATTTTCTCAATAAACTTTAGAATGAGTTTGTCAATAACAAAATTAGTTTACTTGGGTTTTGACTGGGGATGTTTTGAATCTGTGTCAAGATTTGAACAACTGACGTATTAGTGGTATTGAATCTCCTGACCATGAACACAGACTTCCCTCCATTTATTTAGAGCTTTCACCTGTGTTTTGTTTTTCTGTGTACAGATCGTGTACATATATTATTAGATGCATATCTATATATTCCATTTTTTAATGTTACTGTAAATGTTTTATAAATTTCAAATTCCAAATTTTTATTCCTGATATTAAGGAAAACAATAGGCTTTATATTGACCTTTTATCCTGTGACTTTGCTATCATTACTTTTAGATTCAAAGGTTTTTGGTTGATTCTTCGAGATTTTCTGCATGAACTATTATGGGCTGACTTGTGTCCCTACCCAAAATTGTATGTTGAAGTCTTAATCCTCAGTACCTCAGAATATGACTGTATTTGGAAATAGAGTCTTTAAAGAGGTAATTAAGTTAAAATCAGGTAATTAGGGTGGATCCTAATCCAATACACTTGTGCCCTTTTAAGAAGAAAATTTGGGTACAGACAGGTGCAGAGTGAAGGCCATGTAGAGACGTAGGGAGACAACAGTCATTTATAAGTGAAAAACAGAGGTCTCAGAAAGAACCAACCATGACAACACTTTGATCTTGGACTTCTAGCTTCCAGAATTGTGAGAAAATAAATTTATTTGTTTAAACCATGCAGTCTGTGGTATTTTGTTATGGCAGCCTTAACAAACAATTCATAGACAACCTTTCATCTGTGCATAGACACTTTTCTTTTTTCTTTTCCCTTTTGTATACCTTTTATTTCTTATTTTTGCCATTTTGCATTATCTAAGACTTCCAGCACAATATTGAATAGTTATGGTGAATGTAGTAGACATCTATGCCTTATTCATGACCTTATATGAAAAGCATCCCGTCTTTTGTCACAAAGTATGATGTTAGCTGAAAGTTTTTATTGATATCCTTTATCCAGTTGAGAAAGTCCCCCTCTATTCCTAATTTTCTGAGAGATTTTATCGTAAATGAATGTTGGATTTTGTCAAATGCTTTTTCTGTGTCAATTGATAGGATCTTATGATTTTTCCCTTTAATTTGTTGATATATTGGATTACTCTGGTTAATTTTTTAATGTTAAACCAAACTTGCATACTTGGAATAAATCTCACTTGTTCTTGATGATTTATTTGATTTTAACATGATAAATAAAAATATATATTCAGCAAACTTAAGATGATTGTATAATCTATTATAATTTTTTAAGTACAACTTTATTATATTTTAGGCAATCACTCTGAGGAATCTCATTTAATATATACATTTTTAAATCTAAAAGGTAGTATTACCATCAAAATTCTATACTGTAACTAAATTGATTAGGCCCATTTAAAAATTTAGAATCTTACTTTTTTTGTAATATGTATTTATCCCTTCTGCATTAAAAAGAATAGAAGATGAGGATTGTAAAAGTACTTGCTTTCCACTTATTCTGTTCAACTCCAAACAACTAGCATCTGCTGGGTTGCTTCCTTTATGAAGAATTACTTTAAAGATTTTTTGTTTTGTTTTGTTTTTGCTATATCTCCTTTTCTGTGGAGTAAATATAACACCACATAGAACATCTATTTTCTTTGGTTTGCTAATATTTACAATGTTTTTTCCTGTATTTATCAAGAAATATACAATTCCCTATAGTTAGAGCCATTCAAACTAACAGTAGGAATTTTTAGTTTTGATGGAACTATTGATCATACAAACATTAAAATTATGTCTCCTGTAGTAAATGCCAATAAAGGAGTTGTACATTAATCAGGAAATCAATAGACTTGTCAATAAAAAGGGAACATCTGACAGGATGATGTTGTCAGAACACCCAGTGGCTGAGGGACCAGAAACTAAGTAACTCAGTGAGTGACCTATTTATTTGACTTCAGGCTATTCTCAAATAGTGTATGAAGAAATACAATGTAGAACCCAAATGCAGGAAGCTGTGTATTGAGCGCTCATTTAACTTGTTCTACAAGAGTAAAGGCTAGTTTATTATTGCAGTAACCTTTACTTGTTCAATTTCTGAAACACTAACCTTGTATTTCCTTTTAGAACTTTACTAAGTATTCCAAACTGGCAGGATATTTGTGAAAAATATAAATCACAATTTTCTCCTTTCCCACAAACCCTGTTCATTATTGTTTATTTTAAACTACTCTTTTTAGCAATATATGTCTGAAAATCTATGCACTTAATTTGATCCAACTATTTTAAGCACATAGCTGAATTAAAGTATTTAAATATTTCATGCTTACACAATCCAAAAATAATAATAAAAGAACAATTGCTGCATCAAAGGAGGCCGTACATTTTTCTTTCTAAATTATTTCATTCCAGACAATCAATCAATATTTCATTTGCTCGACTTTAAGCAAGTGAGAATTGCACTTTTCCTTTTGATGTTTGGAAATATTTTACTTTGCTTAATTTGTAACCTAATTAATAACATTTTTATGTCATAATGGACCAAACTGTAATAGAATAATTCTTCAAATTATTGCTTTTTTCATAACGGGAGGTGTTCTATCATGACTTGTATAAAGGAAAATAACAAATACAACACCACCAAAAATAGTGTCAAAGTTGGATTTCCTTTAAATTTTCTTAGAAACTCTTAGGTTCTATAACTGAAATTGTTAGTGGTATTGATATCATTGTATGTACGTATATGTGTGTATATATATACATATATATATACTTGATATATATATTATATTTGCTATAACCAATGACAAAATTCAGCAACTGTTTAAATTTTGAATTTACAATGCATATTTACAAGATAGCTGTAAGCTCAATTTTGCTAAAAATCTTGTTCCAAGTATGTAAGATTGTCCTTTTGTCTACTACAGGCAATAACTGGTTGAGAACAGAATGAGTTTATATTGTTTCCTTTAAGAAACAGCCAGTGTAGGGGAGGAAGAAATATTCCTCCACCCTTCTAGGTTCTTCTGGCTGGTCAAAGAATTAAATTAACATGAGCCAGAACAACCAGAAAATCAAACAAATTTAATAACATATACACATAACAGAAACCCAGGAAAACTGAATAACTCACTAAAGTGGCTGAAGCCACCAATTTAAATACCATCTTCAGCTAAAAGGTGAAGGAAGATGTTGGGGGTAGTGGTTTTAGAATTCAAAGGGGAGGAGGAGAATTCACACAGAGATGGAAAAGCAAATGTTTGGTAAACAAACATCTGCTATGGCTTGGAAAGACAATGAGACATGGAGAGGATTTTGATCAAATGGGTCTTGCTAGGTTCCTCCTTGTCCATACCCCTAGTTCACATTACAGTATAGTTGATACCGAACCTGAAGTGAGCTCGCTCGCCCGTTGCACAGCAAGCCAATCTCTGACACTGGGTGTGGTGGAAGAAAGTAGGAATTTTATTTTTGCACAGCACTGAGCAAGGAGAGAGGGCAGCTAACGCTGAAATCCCAAACTCCCCAAAAAGCTAAAAGGAAGAGATTTTATTTGGGGTTTTAGGTAGGGGAGGGGGAGCTTATGGCCTTGCTGGTTGGAGCTTTCCCACCAGCCAGTGTTTGGCCTTGAGACTACTTGCAGAGATGGGGGGAGCCCATGACCTTGCTGGTCAGCAGCTTTCCCACCAGCCTGTATCTCTTTGCAGGGAGGAGATAATCCAAGTGCTTGTCCTTGACGGTGTCTGTCTCCATGGAGGATAGTTGATTCTGGAGTCAGGAAGCCAGAGAGTAAGCAGGAAATGAGTGTTTTGGTTTTAACCCCATATATGCTGGGTTTAATGTGGGGAAACTGATATCAGGGTCGATATCATAGTTATCTGTGGCATTAGCTCCTTCCTGGAACAGGCCTTCTATCTTAAATTCTTTTAGGCAGGTTGCAGGGAGATCAAAGTCTCTTCCTGAGTCTTTTGTTCTTAAAGATAATCAAGCCAAAGAGATATATTTTGGAGCAGCCCATTCTGCTCCCCTCTATCAGTCATCCATAAATGGGAATGAAATAATGTTTATAAATTATTTTTATCTCATATATAAAGATGTCAACGTAAAGCACAAAATCAAAATTTACGTCATGCCAAACATAACGATTCTAAAAGAATTTTGTTGACATACAGAAAGTACAAAATCCATTTGTAAACAGAAGTCATAATTTGTTGTGTTTAAGCAGAGAAAAAATTTTTTTAAAGTCCACATATCCAGAAGTCAAAAACTGGAAAGAAACATGAGATTCATTGTTTTACCCATCTGGTATAAGAAAAGGGAAGAAAACTAAAGATTTTTTTAACACTGAAATTGTCATTATTATTGTTAAAAATTATATTTTATTGAAGTGAACTTACATAACGCTACTGTAATCTTATTAAGGAGGTCATTCCCTGTGTTCACGATAATTTATTGGACTATATTTCTTTGTTCTCTTTTCAAACAAATGCTTCATAGTTTAAAGATCACAGATTACAGATGGCTCAAATTAAATAAGGCAAATAGTTTACTTAGTCAATTCATCTTAATTTTAAAAATTTCATAGGTAAATTGGAATGCACATTTACTTTTTTATAATATGTAACACACAATAAACATTCTCTTCAAAAACTTTTGACACTCTCAATTCTTTTAGAAATGGCTAAAGGCATATTCTAAAAAAAGTTAATGCATAAGGAATTCCAGTAACATTCACTTTCTTAAAAGTGTTACTTAAATGCTGAATATTTTCATGTAATTAAAAAATCAGAGTATATTCTCGATTTTTTAAAACTATAATTTACTTGCTTTCATTTTACTTTGTGTGAAATTTTAAAGATTTTGATGGTCCTTTCCCACCGAAAGGGTAATAGAAGAACAATGTTGTTAGAACATCTTTTAAGATTAAGATAAAAGACGCTTTTTTTGTGTTAATAAACATGAGAAAAAGTAGAATGTGTTGTGTGTTTGAAGATATGTAGCAGCAAGTGGAGATGATATTTCTAAATAAAAGAGTTGAAGAAGGGGCTGGCCCAGTGGCCAAGTGGTTAAGTTCGCGCGCTCCGCTGCAGGTGGCCCAGTGTTTCATTGGTTCCAGTCCTGGGTGCGGACACGGCGCTGCTCATCAAGCCACGCTGAGGAGGCGTCCCACATGCCACAACTAGAAGGACCCACAATGAAAAATATACAACTGTACTGGGGGGCTTTCTTTTGGGGAGAAAAAGGGAAAAAAATAAAATCTTAAAAAAAAGAGTTGAAGAAGGGATAATGGTGAAATCATTTGAATTAAATTGTAAATTAATTTAAATTTTAACTTAAGGGTAGAAATACATAATTAGGAAGTTAAGTCTATGGACAAAAATACTCTGGAAAGCAAAATATTAATTAGTTGAGAATTGTTTTTGGTTTAAATTATTGACCTTACTGTTTTCTCTGATTAGCCTAGCTAATAATAATTACTATTTTTTACTGAGGTATAATTGACATACAGTATTACATTCATTTCAGATGTACAGCATAGTGATTTCACATTTGTATTTATTGCAAAATGGTCACCACAATAAGTCTAGCTATTGTCTGTCACTTTACAAAGTTGAGGCAATATAGGGGGTGACTATATTCCCCATGCTGTACATTATATCCTCATGACTTATTTATTTTGTAACTGAACGTTTGTAGTTCTTAATCCCCTTCGTCCATTTCACTTCCTCCCTAATCCACCTTCCCTTTGGCAACCACCAATCCCTTCTCTGTGTCTAAGTGAAATCATGTAATATTTGTCTTTCTCTGACTTATTTCGCTTAGGATAATACCCTCAAGGTCCATCCATGTTATTGCAAATGGCAAGATTTCATTCTTTTTTATGGAAAAATAATAATTGAAACTGACAATAATTAGGTTTTAAAAAATATATATTCTATACATATTGGCCTGTTATTTCTGCCATGCACAAAAGCTGTCATTAAATCATATAGCATTAGCAAAGTTCGAATAATTCACAATGTTAATTCCCTTTTCCAAAGATTTTAACAGTTTAGTTATTTCCTTGTTGGAGAATCTTTAATTTTCACAATGTTATTCCTTCAAGCAATTCTAATTATATGGAATTTGAAGTTGATTTTATACATTGATTAATAACCACAAGCAATCAAATTCAAGTGTTAGAAGAGTCTGAGTTTCTAAATCATTGAAATGCGTATTTTAATACAGACGCATTTGGAAACCAAAGAAATCAAATCTTAACGCATCTGTTTAAAACACCAACAACAAATTATGCAAATATTGTGATTTCAAATTATTTGTTTAGCTCCTGTTTTAAAACATTCTCTTTTGAAATAATTTTTGAAATGTAAGTTTATTACATTCAAATTTAAGAATGTCTGTTTCTCATCTATATGATTACAGTGTTTGAGAAGAGAAATGCTGTCTGCTTCCACTAAATATGACGTTTCAGATCTCTGTATCTCCTTATGGTTTATTTCTTACTCTCTCAAGTACATTTGTTGTACTAGGGACTCTAGGGTGCTAAATATTTCTTGATTATTCATCTTAATTAACATAATGTAGTGGATAAATGTTATGTTGTGTTGGGATATCCAAATGGTGCAGATCTCTTAGTACTATAAAATGATGGAAGATAGAAGTAATATAGCTCTGGGGCAAAACTGTAAATGTGTATTGTCACCATGTAAGTGTGAGCTCTTTTTAATCCTCTTTTCTGATAATAATAAATAAACAAATAATAAAAAGAAAGGCACTCAGCAAATCAATGCCACATTCCTGCATTCAAGGCCATAGTACCCTGTTCCAACAAGGACTACATATCTAGCACTGCAAGTGGGGCTACTAATTGTTTGAGTTGGTGATAGCCTAGAGTCATCCTCTAGGACTCATCTGCTTTCTGCAGGGGCCAGACTGGCGAATGAAATGTAAATTTGATTGGGACCATTGCCTCTTTATCTTTTAGATTCTTATTATTTATATCTTTTGCCACAGGATGCATTATTGTCTTCTATTTCCTGTCTTGACAGAGTGGCAATTTCGGTGTCTTCATTTTTTCTTCTGAACTATGAGAGACCTTACCCCACAGACCAAGGAATCAATGTGGGAGTTATGCTAAATTCTAAGTATGTCATTCACAAATCTACATTTAGGGATTATAAAATGACGACTAGGTGGATTCATAGGTACTAATGGATCTACAGTAACCTGAACCTTGGTCAGGATTCCATCATGACTAGGGGAGCCGTAATGATGCTTTAGGTCTCTGTCACTTACAGGCTTCAAAATGTTAATTTTCTTTTGCTCTAAGTGGTCATAGATGTTTCTGTGGAAGGACTGGGTATTCAGTAATCGTATATTGGCGATGGTATTGCCGCATCCTTCTTCCCAGAGACTTGGCCACCTCTTCAGTCAACAGATTCTGAATCTTAAAATGACTAAAATCTAGAAACTAGGCAAGGTATCAAAACATTTTCATTAGATTGCCTGCCTTCGGCCTCCTGCTCACCTATGTTCTATTTCCTCTGATGGTGGCCTTTGTGGTACCCTTGCTGAAAGACCACATATTTTGTTCACAGGGACGCTATGTTCTATAAACCATCTTCATAACTATCTGTGGGTCAAAACCCTTTGCTGCCACTCTAACCTTGCCTGTGATTAAGATAACTGGATAATTGTGATCCCCTAGCTTCTGGCACTAAAACACTGCTCTCTGCCTTCTATTGCCTCTATTGCTTCCAGGTTCTACCATCCTCTGTGCTATCAGTGAGCCCAGTTCTATATTGGTCTTTCAATCTTGAGACTCGCTTACAGAGGAGAACCACATGATCTTGTTTAGTGACATTGGTGCCTCTATCACTAATGCATTCTTCAGAGCTTTGGTAAATGTGAATCCTCTGGGCCTTCAAATGAAACATAGTTATCTGGTGGGTCTTATAGTCTTATGTAGTATATAGCCAGATGACTTCCTGGAAATATTATTCCCTTTTTCCATTGTCTGCTACAGCAATTCTTGAGTTTTATCTACACTTAAAATTACCTTTTCATGCTTCTAGGAGCCATCAAATAGTCAATTTGCTTAATCTCAAGGGGTCTTTGCCAAAAATTTAAGCCATGTATCTGGGGAGAAAGTTCCCAAATCAATAAATTATTCCCTATCCGTTCTTTTGTTCTGGCTCCGTTTATCAGTAGAGGCCCAGTGAAGATTTGGGCAACACAAAGGAAAGATCTGGAACATAAATGGCCATCAGGGTTGCACCATATTGCACTGAAATGATTAGCTTTTTATAGCTCCACTTTAACTGCCCTTTGGATGAAGACTGCCTTGAGAAATCATGCCCTTATGCAAGGTAGTTCTCTGTAGTTGAGACAAAATCTGAAGAACTGAGAGCTGGAGACTGTCTACTGAAAGCTGGGGCAAAAAGTCCCTCCTTGAAAGGTGGTCTGGGTACTGCACTTCACTCTTAAATTAAACATTAAAGTAAATATTATATCAAAATATCCAGATCATATGTTAAAGTAAACATTATATCAAAATATCCAGATAACTTAGACAATTAAAGAAAGCATACTAAAACTTTGGAGTCAAGCAAATGTCAACTTGCACTTTTATTGTGTGACCAGATGATTTGGCAATTTGTTGAGGATGTTTGCTGCTGTACAATTGATGTCACTGATAAATAAGTACAATTTTTGAGGGCTGAGTGCTTTCCCTCATTACAGTATTTTAGTCCTTCCCCCAAAAGAAAAGCACATATGTGGAGCACCCGGTCAAGTTCAAAACAACAGCCCATTCCATTCACTGTACCACTAAGCTTGGTTTTCTGAACTTGGTTTGTGACCTAAACAAATGTTCTGCGGTGGGGAGCTAGTTTATTAACTATCTCTTCTATCTTCATTAAAAAAAAAATCTTTATACATGCAAAATAACTTAGTACTAGAAAAATTACAAAATTTATACAGTTCACAAGTGCAATCCTCTTCTTATTACATTCAACATGAAGTTTTATGTTGCCACAATATTAAATGACTACATTCTTTTCTAAACACTTGCTCCCAGTTTTTGTATTTATCACATCATAGACCAATAACCAAGAGTTTGCAAATTGGCCATGGTGTGTAAACTTTAAGTAACCCCAATCTAAACCATTCCAATCAGAGCAACTTTCAGTCCTTTTCCAGGAAATTAAAAGACAAAAATGCATCTTTTTTAAAATTTCTGCTGGATGTGAACAAAAGAGAATGTTACTCAAGTATTGTCGATGAAAATAATCCATAACCAATCTATAAATGAAAATTTTGGATGAGTTTACTCTGAGCTGAAATCTGAGGACTATGGCCCAGGGCCTTTCTTCCCGAAGGAAGAAAGGGCACCGAAGAAGTGGGGTACACAGAGTGGTTATATACCCCCAAACGGGATGTTTCACATGGGAGTGAAATGTCCCTTTTACAATAGTCGCGAGACTGCTCTGTCAGCACAGCAATTGATGGAAACAGCAGGTAAGTCTGCTGTCTCAGTGAACACAGCAGGGTGGCAGGTCTGCTGTCTCAAGCTGGGTGGTCACAGGTGAGCACAGCAATCAGTTCCTAGCCTAAGGAAAGATGCTTATCCTTAAGGAAATGCCAATGTGAGGAGAAGTTGCACCTTTATCTTTAGGCCGTTTGTTCTTGCCATAGTAAATGTTTTAAAGCAGATATACAATGTGTGCTCAACAGCCACAGTCAGGCCCTTTTGGAAAAAACCAAGTCAGGTCGAATTAGGTTTACACCAAATGGCTTCCTCATATACTCCAATATATCCTATTGCTTGCCATTTCAATTTGTCAGTATCCATGAGGGGAGCTATTTTAAGATGAAAATGATCCTACAAAGAGCAGAGCAGAGAGAATGAGGAAATGTAGTGTGGGTGGTATCATTGGGCTGCTGGATTATCACTTAGCGCCCGCCCTACTTTCAAATTTTCAGTAATTCAGTCAATACTCAAAATTACTTAATTCAATTCTAGTCAGATTTTCCGTTACTTCAAATCAAAACAACTTTACTGATTTAACTATAATAATTTTACAAGTGGAAGAGTGAGACATCGAGCTTTTTGTCACGAGTTACATGTGGTATGAAATTGTAATAGGCACTACTTTTTGCAAGAGAAAGAAACTGGATTTTAACCAGTTTAGAAGAAAAACAAACACAAAGCAAAATAAATAAATAAAACAAACAAGGAATTATTAGCTTGCCTAATCAACTGTGTCCATGAAGACTCTTTTTAATTTTACTTTTATTTTTATTTCTTCCTTTCCATTTTGCTTGTGTTTTGGTTTCATTTTATTTTGCTAACTTTTTCAACTAGCTGGAATCACGAACAACAATGACTTCTAACCTCACATTTTTCCAGCGCTACCACTGGAGAGGATGAATTCTTGTTCCTTTAGTTTAAACTTGGAAGTACTGAATAAGAATTCTGGCAGGCCCCAGTGAGACTACATAGCTACTCATGAGTCAGAGATGCAATCGCTGCCAATGAGAAATCCTTATTTGAGCACTGTAGTTGCAGTTGGAAAAAAATAATTTCCCCAAAAGCAGATATTGTGAGTAGAAGTATGAAGGAATTCAAAAATGACAAGAAAATAGATGTCTACTAAAATGGTAGAGTTGGTTTTAGACAGCTTTCCTCAATTAATTAAATTATGAGGTTCATCAACAGTGTTAGAACTGTAACTTTAGGGCAAATTTAAGTAAATAAAAATGAGATAAAATATGAATAAGTTACTTCAAGAAAACCTTATCTTCACCTGCCTGAAGAAATGAAAAGAGTTTCCTAATGTCATTTCACTATTTAAGTGTTGTAGCACAATGATAACCTACTTAAGGAATCATAAAAAATAGTGATTTTTTCTAGCCAATAAACCATACTTTAAATATTCAACCAGTAATAATAACAGTTTTTTCAAGTATACGTTGTACAAATCTTTCATGTAAATCCTACAGGAAATTTAGCTTCAGATGACATTACTTCTGATATAGAGAATAGCTGGAATATCTCCCCACCAGTGTCTGTAATATATTGAAAAGTATTATATATTTCCCCCAATTGGAATACATCTATTGTATAGGGAGACATTAGGGAATTTTTCCTTTTGCAGAATGTGATTTCCTACATCTATATTTTACATAAAACTATTATTATCAGAATCTAGTATCAACATCTGAATGATTCAGAGTCATATAATGTAGTTAAACTACTTGATCTCTACAGGGACACTAAAATTCTTTTCTCTCTGAGTTACTAACACTTCATCTTCACTTAACTCTCCAAACTTTCCTTATTTTTCAAGTGATTGGTTTATTGCCATTAATCTTGTAATAATGATTATTACTTCTAATAAGCAAATTTTCAGCTAAAAAAGAAAATCTGTTTTCTTCCTAAACTTCAAGTAAGCAGTAAAATTTGTTATAAATAATCAGAATTATATATACATCATTAGCTCAAAAATATTATTATGCTTATTGAGAAGTGATAATTGATATTAAATATTATGTCCTTTTAGAAAGCTTATTCATTATTAATGCATTTGAAAATGTCATTGCAGTAACACAGTTCATACTCTTTAACAATTGTCTACCTTCTTCGTTCTCCGTTAGAGAGTAGGAATGGGAAACTATTGCATAGTCTCTCAAATAGCTTCTAATTTGCTGCATTGAACAATCTCAGATTAACAGACTATAGTTCTCAAGAATGAGGTGTACCATATTTTCCATTGATTTTCATTCCCTCTCCTAATAAATTAGACATATGTGCAAGCAATTGGGTAGAGGACTCAAATACTTTAGGTTCCAGGAGAGCAGCTGCTGTGTCTTCCACTTCTCCTTTGTATATCTAGTCCCCTGCACAGTACTTACAGCCAATGGAGGTCACAAATATTGAATTAATTGAATTGAATTTGATAATATTAGTGTAAAATGCTTACTGAGGCAAGGAGGACTGTCTGCATTCAATTTAACACATACAATTAACTACTTTTATGTATTAATATTGCCTTGAGCTGTAACCTGGGTCATGAATGAAACACAGAAAGAAAGAAAAATAAAAGAAAATAAAAAGATTAAGAAGAATCATTATAAGCAACGTCTGAATTGCTTATGTTTGTCATATGACTATATACTTAACGTGCAGTGCTCTTCTCTGTGGGATATTTTTCTAGCCATCTTAGCAGGGACTTTTGAAGTAAAGAAGTATATCATGGAAAATATCAATGCAACATAATTTTAAGAATCATAGCCTCTAACCCAAGTGACCTTTGTGACACATTCACATAAGAAAAACTTCTCGAAGTCTCTTTTCCCGTTTGCTTACAAGACAGGTGGAAAAACAGAAAGTTAAATAAATTACAATAGATCTTTTGACTGCATCCTGAAAATCAGAGACTAATATATCAAATTTATTGAGGCTACACTAGCAAAATACAGTATAATTTTTTAAGTCTTAAAACATCATGATAATCTGGGAGAAAACCTTGAAATCTGGTTCAACTGTAAGCATAGAGGAATCAGTATTCATTGTGATAGACTATAGTAATTTGGAGAAGACTGCTATCTCCTCTTTTCCCATGTCCCCTTGAAAATTATCTCCCTAGAGGAGTAAGTGAGGAAGCTCTTAGGATTTTGCCGTAGGCCAGTGCTTATGCATGACAGGAACCCTAATTCCCTCCACCCACAACAGTTATGAATACACCAATTATTGCTTCATATTCGTATTAAGATTGGTGTATGGAATTTACTTAGGAAAATAGGTTAGTGAAACAACTGCCATAAAAATAAGGTACCTTGTCTCCACTTGGATACTCCTTGGGTTGTAGTAAATATCTGATATTCTATAAAGACTTTATTGTTATCCTCATATAGTTTAAGGGCTATTTATCAAACAATATTTTCTGAGAATTACTGTGTTGAAAATATTCCATCTGAGGCAAATAGAAATATGATAACACATGATCAATGTTCTCAAATAATTGCTAATTTAGAAGATCCTGTAAAATGGTGCTGGTGAACGGTCGCAAGGCATGGAATGCAGACGCCACGAGAAGCTAGAAAAGACAAGGACCTGGGTCTTCTGTCGAGTCTGAAGGGAGCACAGCTCTGCGGACCTCTCAGTTTCAGATTTTTGGCCTCCCGAAAGTAAGAGAATAAGATCCTATTGTGTTAAGTCACCAAATTTGTGACAATTTGTTACAGTAAATTTTTACAGATAGGGAAACTAAGAGCAAAAACAAAACACACTCAGACACAAATCCTCCCACACGTAGAAAATATTTATCAGCAGCACAATGATCGTAACCCCGGAAAAGAAGTTTGTGCAAAAACTGGCAGCTACATGTGCTGTGTATAATCAGCAACTGTGCAGGAATAACTGAAGGAAAAGCAAGGCAAAGGGATGTCCAACAGTCCTAAAGATCACACAACACGAGTATGCCCAGCAGGTGCCCGTGGGAAGTCTCGGAAGGCCAATCTGGGAACTCCCCATGAGCCCATAGGTGCAGGCTGAGGGAAAGAAGAGAGTGTAGTGGAAGTGGGAACCATGGGTATTTGGACCATTTCTTCATATTACCTATTTGTGACTTCAGGGCCTGCTCAGGCCTAATTACACATATACTACTTACGTTTGATGATGGAGTGTTGACGTGCACCCCCAACATTATGGTTTGGTGTGTCAGATTCATGATGGGTGGCTCAGGTTGTGTGCGCTGGCCCATGGTTAAGTCTGTACTAAGGCTTACAGTAGGCCAAGTGCTGTTTCTCACAGAGTATTTATCTGTGGAGGATGGTTGGACTTTGCCCCACAATCCTAAGGGCCTGCACAGAGATTCACAGATAGGGGCTTGCCAAAAATCTCTGAACAGTATCCCTCTGTGCCACTGACACTTTAAGCATCATTGAATCTACTGGATCATATGGTCCAAGTGACAAAGCAGAGTAGCTTGCACAGCAGCCTGGACTTGTTGCAGAGTCTTCTCCTGCTCTACGCCCCATGCAAAACAAGCAGCTTTTCAGGTAACTCAGCAAACGGGCTGGAGCAACACACCCAAAGGAGGAATATGTTGCCTCCAAAATCCAAAGACTCAATTGAAATTGAAATCTTTTTTTTTTTTACTATAAATGACACCATGAAGAAACTGAAGACAACTCAGAAACTGGGAGAAAATATTTGCAGATTATATATTCAATTAGAGACTTATATCCAGTATCTATAAAGTACTTTACAACTGAATAATAAATAGAAATAATAACTGAATAATAAAAAGCCAAATAACTCAATTTAAAAATGGGCAAATAATTTGAATAGTCACTTCTACAAGGAAGATATACAAATAGCTGACAAGCAAATGAAAGATGCTCAAAATCATTAGTCATTAGGGAAATGCAAATCAAAATCAGTGTGTTACCATTTTATACCCAATAGGATAAGTATAACCCCAAGAGAGGTGATAATCAGTGAGACTGTGGAGAATTTTGAACTGTCAGACTTCTGAGAAGATTGTACAATGGTGCAGCTACTTTGGAAAGCAATTGGACACTTCCTCAAAATGTTAAATATAGAATTACTATACGACCCAGCAATTCCACTCCTAGGTATATACCCAGGTAAAATGAAAACATAGGTCCCCACAAAACCTTTTTGCCAGATATAATCAAGGGCAAATAAAAATGTATGCATGTACACATAAAAGTTGCTTTATTTGTTATGATAATATTTTGATTTATATGACAGTGTTTTGGTGCATTCTTTAAGTGTTTTAATAATGTCTTTATTCTACAGTTTGGTAGAATCCTTAAATTGTTAATTGGTTACACAAATGAAACTATTCCTTCTTATCTAAGTAAATTAAAAGTCACTTACGTAACTTGTCTGAATCTGAATACAATCTATGACATTTTAAAATTGCAAGAAGAACTGAAGCCTAGTAACATTTTATGCTAATACTCAGGTACAATTTTAGTCTCTGGAGTAAAAAATTACTTCCACTGAAAATAATCAGTGTTGTAAATTTGGTTTTTACTGCATTCTAATCCTCAGTACCAATTAGCACATTTTATGACTTTATAAATTTGGATGATCTCCAAGTTTATATCCACACCACTACACTTCATAATTACTTTATTTAAAGAGGATGCATCAGACCCTTGCTATCTAAAGATGGTCTGCTATCAACTTCTGAAATTACTACATATATTAAACAGATGTCAACACTACATATTTTTAATTAGTTGCAAAGTATTTGTATCATTTCCTCATATTTCCAAGTACCGTAGTCATTCATTACCAGAGCTCCATGTCACCATTCAAATCAGACACAAAACCCCCCAGGGAAAGTGGCAGCTGAGGCCAAGCATATGTTACCATGGCACTCTCTTAGAGTAATAACTTGGCAGCAAAAATGGATATACCTAAAAGAAAAAAAGAGAGAAACAGAGAATCTATAAATTAATGCATTCTCACTTCACTCCCAATGAAGTCAATTTCAGCTGCACTACAATTCTCAAAAAGTGTCTCTCATTTTACACTCAATTACCACAGTGGAGAGAATGTTGCTAAATGTTAATGTGTGAAGCTGAGGTGGTGGAAGTAAAGTGTTACATCATAGACAGCAAAGGCACGGAGACAGACATTTAAAATCCACATGAAAGAGCTTAGAGAAGGAGTTCAAAAAGATGCTCATATTTGAAACCCAAGAATCTCAATTGCAAAATATCCAGGCAAAACCATTTTGCATAAGGATGAAGAAAGCGGGTTTTGCAGTGAAACAGGCTTGGCTTGCATCCCTTCTCTGTACCTCAGTAGTAGTGGGACCATGAGAAGTTATTTAACCCCTTTGGGTCTCATTTGTATATTCATTCATTCAAAAATGATTGTGAGCATATACTAGACAGACACAATGCCATCTGTTGGGAATAAAATCTTGTAAAAGTCAAATAAGATTTTTCCTTATTGGTACTTACATTCTTTTTGGGGAGATGTATCAAATCCAATTAAAAATCAATCAATTAATGAATTCACAATAGACTTTGGGAAATTCCGGCAAATGATAAATAAATGAAAAGCAATAGGATATATTGGAGTGTATGAGGAAGCCATTTGGTTTAAAATTAATCTGGCCTGACCTTGTTTTTCCAAAAAAAGCCCTGACATGGCCTGTAGAACATGCATTGTATGTCTGCTTTAAACGTTCACTATGTCCCAAAGACAAGAATGATGCCCCTAAAGATAGGGAAGTAGCTTCCCCCATATCCACATGTCTTTAAGGATAAACATCTCTTCCTGGAAACTAAGGATTAATTACTGACCTGCTGTGCTCACCATGTGACCACTGACCTGCTGGTCACTGATCTGCTGTGCCAGTTAAGTATCTTATGACAGTAGTAAAAGAAGTATTCTTGTCATATGTGATGTATGCCCTTTATTCCCAGAAGGTATACAACCACTCTGTACCCCCCACTTCTTTGGTGCCCTTCCTTCCTTCAGGAGGGGAGGCCCTGGGCTATTGTCTCAATTTTGGCTCATAATAAACTCACCCTAATTTTGATTTATAGATTGATTATGGGTTATTTGCATTCACACAAAGAAAAGAAACAGAGCACAAACATAAGGAACAATATAGTGCACCATATAAAAGGATGTTCAGGTAAAGCCTCTTGATGGAGTTAGAAGCTTAAGTTAGACTTGAAAATTGAGAACTGCAATATCTGTAGAGTAGAGATTTGTACACGTGATAAAAAATTAGTAATTTTAGCATACTTTCTCGCACAGAATAAACACTCAAAATTGGCAGATAGTATATTACTATTTTTGCCATTGTTATTATTCAAGCTCTATTTGAAAATCCCAGCAGAAAATATGTATTGAGGATCTCTCAGGGTGCATATTTTACCTATGGCTCATTGACTGCCTTGGTGTGTGGAGTTTTAATTGCCTCTTTTAAATATAAAGGAAATCACCAAACCCTTAGTACTTTGCTAGGCCATCTTTTGAAAGGAATTTATTTACCAGTTAAGGAACTTATTAAATTTCTAAAATTTTCAGGGGAATTTTTTAAAAAAATACATAATACATTTTTAAAGAGTATAAAAGGTCTTCTTCAGTGCCTGACACTCAAGAAATTATAATCCATTCCTTGGAATTATTTCCCCTCTTTACCCATTAATTGTAAACATTTGTGTTGTTTTCTAAAATTTCAAACCTTTATTATTTTTATGCTAAATTGGCACATGAGGTGGTCTGGATCAGAGATGGGCTTTTATTAAATATCTCACAGTAAATAATGAGCGCATACATCCCCCTTCGCCCTAGTCCTTACTCCTATGGCTATTCGAGGAACGACAGGTTAATTGTCCAAGGCAAGTTCCTGAGTTCCTGAAGACCCTCTGTACTTAGTGAGAGAAGAGGAAAGGATTTTTCTCTGCTTATAAAGGGCAGAGTGGACGACAGTTCCTCTCCTTTCCTGAAATGATTTCCTCCTTATTCCAGTCCTTTTGTATGTAAATAAAATCTGTCCAGGAACTAGATAGCCTCAAGGGTTTGGATTTTTACAATATAAAGATGTATCCTTGAAATGTAAATAGCTAGGAAGTTAATGTTCCAGTCTGTTGGGACCTTCTGAGCTAACCTAGGTGCCTCTCCCATGGTGTAATTCTTTGACTATTAGAGAGATAAGGGAAGTTTAAAACACATGACTACAGATTTAACCTTATGGTTTGTGAAAATGTTTCTAGGAAAAGTGAAAGCAAACATTCTCTAACTTTATAACACATACTTCTTTGTCTTAGGAGGCTAGGACCCTATAAAAGAACATTGAGAATCCCAGGGAGGCTTTATTTTTCTGAAATATGTATAGAAAAAACCAATAGTATATCTATAAAATGTTCCTGTTCTTTTCATGGATTTTGCAAAAGAGAAAAAAAAATATCCACAACATTATCACATCAAAATGTTACCACACAAAGTTGGGGTTCTCTTGCCCAATGCACATAAACAGCCAATTAATGATGGCATTAGCCTTTGGGAAAAGAAATCAGCTTTATTCTGCAAGATCAACCTGCAGGAAGAACAGGGGGCATGTGCCCTCAGATCCGTCTCCTGGATTTAGGATTTGGAGCTAAATTTAAGAGGTTAGGAAGAATAGGCTGGCATGTAGAAATGCTGGCAGGACAGGTTTGACTCGTGGGCTTCAAGCATTTATGATAAGGTTTTAAACATTTATGATAGGATTCTAAACATTTATGATGAGGTAGGGAAGGAATTTTGACACCAGATCTTCCTGAATGAGGGACCCCTTGCTTCTGATGAGAGTTTGACTTTCAAGCTCTGGTCATGACCTGGTCGTTGGGTTCCATGGGAAGGAGTATCATTGGTTCTTTGGTCATTTCAGGTCGAGATTTCTTCTTTTGTGTATGCTCTGGCTGCGGCTACTTGACTTAGCAGATTTTCCAAAAGATAATTCTTAATCACTTTGTTGATAAGAGATGGGGTCAGTTGAACTGGTCCTGGAGGGCCAGTGGATGCAAAAACACAGTAAAATGTGTTTTTACTTCTTATGTTTTATAATATGCTCTGTACCTTTATATGTACAACTTAATTGTGTTACCAATTGTTCTATGAAATCATGCTCAGATTGAGGAATACACTTGATCTCCTAAAACAAAATTAACTTTCTAAACCTTGCTTAGCAATCTTAGAATTTAAAATTCAAATTTATTAAGAAAACATTATGCAAGTGAAGCTTTGACTATTATAGTTATTGGGTCATAAGCTCTGGAATTTTCCTTTTTAAAACCGATGATACCAACAGTAGGCAGTATCATATTATATTTAATTTTAGTTCAACTTTGTGTTTAATCTAATTAAAGTCATATTTTCAAATTGGTAAATGTCCCCAAATGTGTAGGAACAATGAAATCTGCTCTCAAAGAGGCAATCTGGCCCTTAGACTGCAACACATGGTTTCACCTTTCCTTCACCCACACCGCAAGTGTGCATCAATATGAGGAGAGAGGCGGTTCCATTTGTGCCCCTTTGTGATTCAATGTACCCCAGGGAGTTAAATACTGAAGACAAAAACTAGCAGATGCTTAAAATGTATATTGATGAAAGCAATTTCATCAATTATATTGTACAGTATTAAAAAATCACCAAGTGCCTTCTTATGAATGCTTATGTTTTAAGGAGAGCATTTTAGATATATATATGGCTACAGAATATGAATGTTTAGATGGTCTATGTGTCAACATTAGTGTTATTTATTAATCATTATGTGTATAACAAAAAGGAATACATGTAATACATATTTATTTTAATTTCAGATTTCTAATTTGAAAACATTGCTATGATGATAGAAAGCTTTATTGTTTTTAAAATTGTCAATGTCTTAAATAAAAAAAAAATTACCTTCTTGTTAATTTTAAAGTTATGTCCACCTTTGAAGCAGCAAAAAATTCTTAGGCAGGAATGGCAGAACATGATTCCAATAAGAGAAAAGAGAATATCTATAGAACTCTAGAGGCTCGACTATTTGAATTTCTGCCACTCAACAGGTCAATTAGATTTGTGGAAGAATCCTACCCCACCTTAAAAAGAACAATAAAATAGTGTCATAATTTAGATTAAAGTCATATATCTGATATCATTTGTAGCATATATCACATAATGCATAAATGATTCATTGCATTGTTAGAAAAGGTTGATTATAAATTCTAATTCAGAAAACAAAATCCAAAGTTAACCAGATACCAGGACAATAAAAGAAAAAAATAAATAAATAAGAACTACTCACTAGATTAGGAGCTCAATCATAAGATTTATACTCATTCTTGCTGAGACCATATCCATATCCATGACTTCCATCGCCATTTAGAATTTGATGATGTCAAGATACGTCTTGTTTTTAACCCTTAAAATTATTTTTAATTTTATCAAAGTAATATATGTGCATATTTAAAATAGTCATAGTCCCTTTCTGTATGTCAAGATAAACAGAAGAATTTAACAAGCAAATTTTAAAGCTACAATTTAAGATTGCAATTAGAAATAAGATAAGTAGAATTAAATGTAATGAAGGATATGAAAGATTTTCTGGATAATATTACAAAACTTTCCTGAAAGATATTAAAGACATCTTGAATAAATGGGGAAATGGTCCATGGTCATGCCATAGGGATGTAATATTGTAAAAATCGTAGTTTTCCCCAAATTAATATATAAATTCAAAACAATGTCAATTTAAAGATGTCATTTTTGGTGAAAATTGATACGCCATATCTAAAAACCATGTGAGAACTATGGGAGAACAAAAAGGGCCAAGAATAATTCATCAATATTGAAGTAGAATAAAACTCTAGAAATAATTGTCCCTCAGACATATTAATTTATATTTTAAAATTATAGTCCTACAAAAAGGTAGTGAAATTTGCTGAGATAGACCAAAATAATAAAGAGAAGAGTAATTGTTATACAGATTTATGGCAGCCTGCTATATGAAAAGGGTGACACTGTACATTGTGGAAAGAATGGACTAGAAATGGGACTAGGGAAATTGGTTGTTTCTTACAGAATAAATATAGTTGATTTTTGTTTTTAACCATACATAAAATATATCAAAGTATGCAAACAAAGTTAAAAACGTCTTTAGTAAGTATCAGTGTGCATTTTCAAGACCTCAAACTAAGCAAAGATTTTATAAATAACATACAAAATATGCAAAGCAAAAACCATAAAGGAAAATATTGACACATTTTATAACATTGAATTTTCAAAATTTTGTACATCAAAGTTTTTTTTTAAAAAGAGTAATAAATTTACAAACTGAGAGAATATATTTACAATGCATAAACATTAAAGGGCTATGATTTGAATACATATATTGAAAGATATAAAACAATAATAACATATAAAGCAATGTGATAGGAAAAAAGACAAAATATCTTAAATAATTCTTATGAAAGGAAATATCACTAATATGAAGGTGGCAGGATCAAGTGTTCCTTTTTCAAGTGTCTTATGGGCTACTAGTCTGTCCTACCCTTCTCTTTGGTATTCAAGTTACCACTCACTTCAAAGTGTTAAATTAGTTATCCCTCTCACTGCTAGCTTGCTACTCATCTAATTGGCCTTTTGTCCATTCAGAGTTGCACACATTAACGGTGACCGAGTTTGCCTCTAGATAAAGCCAACCCTACCTGGTTTAATTTGTGTGAGAAATTTCCTATTTCCTTTCAACTGGTTCCATGAAGGTCAGGGTTTTTGACATGTAAAATTGCAGTCGAAGAATGAAAAGCACCTCCACCCCAACACACACACACACACACACACACACACAGACACACACACACAATTGGATAGGAAGATTAGATAAACTCAGTATTGTACACTGTTAGTAAAATGGTGAAATACATTTCCTTATATTAGGATGCACAAGGTTTCAATTTGGTATTTGAACTTTTTTTCTTTATTTCTAGTTGATTCATTTTATCTTTTCTAAAGAAAATTGAATGATATATAATCTTTCTGATACCAAACTAAGATTCTAAGAAAAGGATCAATTTCAAACTATTCCAAAGGCCAAGCATGCCTAGTGAAATGGCTTAACTCATCAAAGCCTCAATTGATAGGTTAAATTTGATGGTTGACATAACTTGATGTTCACTTCCAGTCTATATTAGTTTTCCTTATTCTTTGTCCCTAACACAAACTGATTACATCTTTCTCACAGAGCTGGCCATATTGTCCTGTAATTAATATCTAGACTTTGAGGCACTTGAAAGAGGAAACAGTCTTCCTATTCTCAACACATATCTATGTCTAGCACAGATAAAGGGCTCAAAAATATTTGGGGGAAAAAAATAAATGACAGTGAAGGGGAGGAAGACATTTCCTCTACCCTCTCTGGGTTCTTCTGGCCAGAGAGCAAATTAAATTCACATGAGACAGAATAACAGGAGAAAATTAAAACTTTATAACATGTATCCATGGGAGAGGCTCAGGCAAACTGAGTGATTTGCCAAAATGGCTGAAGCCACCACCTTAAATATCATCTTCAGCTAACGACAAAGGAGGATGTTGGGAATGGAGGGGGAATCGATCATGGGAGATTACCACACAAGTACAGTAAACAAATGCAGGTTTAAGGCCTTGCCTTTGGCATTGATTAAGAGTTTCTAGAGATAAGGTCATCCCCCTTCTTCCTGGTACAGAGAGGGAGACACCTTTGCAGATGGAGATTTCCCTTACAATGTAAATGTCTCTTAACAAAAGGTAAGTAAATTCTACTTTTCAGAGCTCCTTTCCTGCCTGCAGTTTATTAAAAGTAACCAGCCCTAAATAATCCTCATGCCAAAGAGACATATCTTGGGGTGGCCAATTCCAGTTCCCCACAACAGTAAGAAGAGCCATTACTATCTTTGTTTTAGTTAACTCTTTTTATATACATATATAAATAAAAATAACTCACTTGAATTAATTTAATCAAAAGAGCAGAAACCAAGTATGAAGTTATACCCAAAGCCAAGAAAGTAAAACCTATTTGAAGCCAATGCTCAAGGCTAAGATTCACTTTGCCTGTTTCTTCTCCTCTCTGCCTGTTTTATTCTTACCTCTGCACCCTAGCCTTTAATATTTGACTAAAAAAAGATACTTGCAACTCCCTATATGCATATTATTTTTTGTGGTATCCAGGTCTCCCCCTCTACTAAAGTCTATAGCAAATTTGGAAAGAGGGTTATGGTTCGCTCAATTTGGATCCTAGGTAAGGAAATGTTTTACGAACTTAGCTGAACTCACTGTACTATGGAGGCTGGAAGGAGGAAAGAATATTCCCAAATTTGGGGGTCACATTTCAGCTCAGCAAGAAGAACATTGTACAAACATATATCTGTTGGGAGACACTTCTCCATATCATTTCTGCAAATCTTGTGTCTGTGTTTGTGCCAGGACTACCTTGCCAAGACTATTTGTATAGCAAGTAGCCTTGAGAAACAGAGATGGTGTCTTCCTCTACAGCAGAGTTCAGCTTTGTTTCCTGACCTGTATAATACGAAAAATGTCGTCTCAGGGCAGAGGTTGGGCAGGTTTTCCAGTAGTATCCTTATAAAGTGGGGGTTTCTTAAGATGTGACACACACCCATTTCATGTGTAGCATTCATCTGGGCCCACCTTCTCATGACCCTTGTGGGACTTAGACGAAATGGGTCACCATCCAGTTAATTCTTCCTATGGTACAGTTCTATTAGCAATGATACACTATAATCTTTTTAACAGTTTCCATCTATTTTCTTTACCTTACTTTGAAATTTGCTTTCAACTGGAAGCACATATTTTACTCATAAAATTATTCATAACCATCAAAATAAAATGAAACTGAACATATCTTATTAAAGCAATAATTATGACATTAGGTGTTTATGCAAATTAGATCGAATCAATCTCAAGAAACAAAATCGTAGTATAGAGAAATAGTTATCTTGATAGAATCCTTTATTTTTATGGGGGGCCAGATGCTACCAAATTGATACATGCTTTATGGTGACGAAAAAAAATGTACCACCACCCCTTTTTTAAATAAGGATATCTAGGGGCTGGCCCCATGGCCGAGTGGTTAAGTTCACCTGCTCCGCTGCAGGTGGCCCAGTGTTTTGTTGGTTCGAATCCTGGGCACGGACATGGCACCACTCATCAAGCCATGCTGAGGCAGCGTCCCACATGCCACAACTAGAAGGACCCTCAACGAAGAATATACAACTATGTACTGGGGGGTTTGGGGGAGAAAAAGGAAAAAAATAAAATCTTTAAAAAATAAATAAATAAATAAATAAATAAGGATATTTAAATTATATCCGACTGAAAATAAAACTTCAGTGCTTTGATGATATTATTGCCAGAAATATTTTGGAAATTCCTCCTTTGAAATTACTTTTACAGATAAAATAACACTTCTTGAGTATGTCAATTTATGGTAAATATTCATCTTTCTAAGACATATTTTATTTTTAGAAACTGCCAGTGCACATTAAGAGCAAAATCTAGTAATAAAGGTAGGTTATGAATCTGTGTAACAGCATTTAAAGAAAGATATGACTATGCAGACATATTGATGATGATTTTTTTCCGTTTGTTGATAAAATGATTTTTCATATTCATGAGCTCTTAGAACAATATTGAACAATACTTAGAAAAAAGAAAGGAAAATCTGATTCAGGATGAGATTTGATTCATTCATTTGTCATGGTTGTAACATCTTTTTCTTTTGAGGAAAGGAATATGACTTCAAAGAGAATTAGTTAAGTGATCCTGGGCAACTTCCTTAGCATTTTTGAACTTTTTTAATGTTAAGTGGAGATAACTTTAATTTACATATATGTTTTAAATATTGAATTAAAATACTTGATATATGTGAAGCACTTGAAACAAAAAATACACAAGATATGATGTACCTATTAATGATGGTGTAGATGTATTAGTTTTGTAATTTTCGGCCTCTTATGCATTCTAGAATATAAAAGAGTTGAAATCACAGTGGTCAGGGAGTCAAAGAAGAAAAAAATAGCTTCCTTTAGAGCTGCTGGTAGGCTTTGAGTTTCACTACTCTGCAGGCTGGGGCATGGGAGAGTATGTTTCTCTCATTTCAATTAAGTAAGAAGAAATTCAGTAGAATCTCTTGGGGAATTTGTTATCTGTTACATAGAAACTGAAGGATGCGATACCTGGTACATGACTCAATTAATTGTTAAGGAGGAAAGGGAAGTTGTTCAGTGCAGTACCCCGCACTCGCAGAGTGTTTCAGGAAACAGGATATCTATATTTCCTCTGCACAAATTGTACCATGTATACAAGAGATATGTACAGCTGGCATATAAATCCTGTCGGAGGGAGTTACTCAGGGAACTAAGTTGACCTAGCTTTGAAAAGCTAGTGACAGAGCACCGGAATCTTAGGGCGTCAAGAAGCTACAGACTAGATGAAATTCATTTGCCAACATTAAATAAAAACCCTGCAAGTGAAACGTACCTAAAGATGAAGTTTTTCTAAAGCACCCGGGAAAGTGCCCCATGAGAGGAAGAATCAGCTTTAAAGGTCTGCTAATTCCTGAAAACAATGATATCAGCTCATGAAAATAGTAAACAAGCAATTCACTTTCATCCCTTTCTCTCTCCTCCCTTCTCCAAATTTAACCCTAGAGAAACCTGATGCAACCTGCTGGGGGAAGAAGAGAGTAAGCAGAAGATGGGAACTAGAGAAAAGACAGCTGAGCCACATTTTCCCACCTCAAGTTAGGAGCGGAAAGAAGATTTAACTTAAAAAAAATTGAAATATAACATGTACACAGAAAGATACAAAAACCGTAACTATATAGCTCAATGATTTTTTGATAAAGTGACAACACTTCTCTAACCAACCTACATATAAAAAAAAAATACCACTTCATAAGCCTTTCCCATGATCCCTTTCAATCACTACACATTTTATCTTCCTCAAATTTAGCCAGATTTATCCTAATGTTGATGTCTAAATCTGTGTTTCAGTTTTGATTGATTTGGAGATTTAGATGAATCAAGTCATTCAGGAAGTAGTTCTTGTGTTTTTATTGCATCCCTCAACAACATATTTGGAGTACAAATTGGAGTTGTGAGTCAAAAATGCACTTTTTAATTTTCATTGCTGCATAGTATTTCATTGTTTAAGTATGCAAAAATGTATTTATCAGCTCTTCTCTTGATGAATATCTTGGTTTTTTATGAAATTCAGCTATTAAAAATAACACTGCTATAAGCTGTTTTGTACATTCTTTCTTATGTATATGCATACATTTCTGTTGATTATATTCCAATAGATAAAATTCCAGAGTTAAATTTTTTACAAAATGCCTAGGAGATTCTCAAAGTATTTGTAGGAATGACACTACCACCATTCGTGTGTGGAAGTGGAAGTTGTCCTATATCTTCATAATTTGCCCATTTTTAACTTTTATTCTATCTATTCATGTATAACGATATATCACTGATCTAAAATTTCCATCTCCCCAATATCTCTTTAGGTTAAGCACTTTCTATATGTTTACTAGTCTTTGGTTATTATCCTTTGTGGAGTACCTATCCAAGTTTCCACACAGTTTTCCAGTGAGGTGTTTGAATTTTTATTATTTATATTTAGGAATTTAAATTATATTCTGGATATAATTTGTAACTTTTTGGTTATAGAGATTAAAAATGAATTTTCCTACTCTGTGGCTACCGTTCTCCCTTTCATGCTAGTGTTTGGGTGAAGAAAAACTCTTAGCATAAATGTAAATTTATCAGTCTTTTGTTTTATGGTGAGTGGTTGTTTCTTATGTATAAGAAATAATCCCCTACTCTACAGTTAAAATACAATATCATAAGAGTACTACTTGATGAGTCATCACAAAGTAAACACACAAAGTACCCTCCACAAATATTCAGCTTTAGAAAATCCTAATTCCTACTCTTGCCTTTTCCCAATCCCTATCTCCTTGCTCCTTCATAAAGGTAATTTCTATCTTTATTTCTATTATTTCTTAATTTTGCTGTTTTTCCTTTTAAACTTTATAAATATAATCATACAGTATATTTTCTTTTTATGGATTCTTTTGCTTAAAATTTTATTTATAAGAATCTCTTTTTTTGGGGGGGTACTTTTCATTTTTTTTTCCCTCCCCCAAGCCCCAATGCATAGTTGTATATTCTAGTTGTATGGCCGTCTAGTTCTTCTCTGAGAACCACCACCACAGCATGGCTACTGACAGACAAGTGGTGTTGTTCCATAACTGGGAATGGAACCCAGAATGCCAAAGCAATGAGAGCACTGAACTTTAACCACTAGGCCATCAAGGTTGGCTCTATAAGAATCTCTCTTGATGTTGCTGGAAGTAATAGCTTGTTCATTCCATCACCATTTAATGCTCTCTTTATCTGAATATAGCATACTTTGTATCTATTCTAGTGTTTATGGGTATGTGGATTGGTTCCATATTTCAGATATTTTGAGTAATGCTGCCAATTGTAAAGGTGGTGGACTTACGTATGCTTTTCCCTTGAGCATATACCTAGGACTGGAATTGCTGTCATAGGTATGCTGATGTTAACTGTAGTACATACTGCTGAAAGTTTCAAAGTATTTATGTAAATTTATACTTCCATCTGCAGTGTACGAAAATTTTGGTTACTGTACTGTCTTGGCAACAATTGGTATTATTTTTCTCATAAACTGTACCTAGTCTAGAAGGTAGGCCATATTACAACATTAAATAGCATATATTAACCTAATTACAAGGTTTTTTGACCATTTTTTCTTAGGTGTTTTTGGCCATTTGAATATGTTTTATATTAAGTACTTTTATGAATTTTCCCCATTTAAAGTTTTTTTTCTGTCTTTTTCACACAGTTTTGTATCGGTCTGTATACATTATAGATACACGTCCTTTGTTTGAGATTTGTATTGAAAATATATTTTGACACTGTCTTTTCTTATTAATCTCTTAACAAAGTATTTTTATAGCTAGAAGTTTCTAATTTTGATGTAACTTAATTTGTCAATATTTTCTTCACGGTGATGCTTTTTGTGTTCTATTTAAGAAATCTTTGCCTACAAAGAGGACATGATCTATTCTCCTATTTGGCTTTTTGAAGCCATGTTGCTTTTATCATATTGGAAGAAAATGGTTAACCAATAGACTATAATATTTTCCCAACTACAGAAATGCATGAAGATCTGATTCTTGTTTGAACTACTTTCTATTTCAATTAAGAAAAATGATGGTCTTACTGAGTTAACTGTACTGGATTCCCTTACAAGAATGAATATATGGATGTATATGTGGTTGCTGGTAATTTGTGTTGTATTTAAGAACACTGTACCTTTTATAAAATCAACATTCTGTAGTATATTGTAATTGGTGAGGTATGGCTGAACCAAGGACTACAAGCTAGTCATATAGCTCTGAGAAGGCTATGTGATAGCAAGGTATAAAAGCTGGAGAGATCCAGAGATGACAGTTACTCTGTGCTAAGATGGTTTGCACCTGTTTAAGCTTGTCTCTCATAACTCTGTGGGGTGGGTGTGTGCGTGTATCTATTCTAGTGTTTGTGTCTGGGAGTACTGAAGCTGTGCCTGGGAGTGGAAGAACCCTGATATGCTGTTCCTGTCCTTTGTCTTCCCTTAAACTTCAGTAAAGTTGGTGCTAGGTCAAGCCTATGAATTCCTACGAGTTTGAGTGTTATTCCAATCCTATATCCCTCCCTTTTTGGTAGCCATACATATATTTAGATCTATAATCCACCAGAAATCAATTTATATATATGTTGGGCAGTGATAAAAAATTCAATTGTATTTAACGTAGATAACCAAAGGACCTTTTAGAATTTACTGAAAAGATTGTCTTTTTCACTCTGCTCTGCAGTGCCTACTTTTCATAGATAAATGTCCCTATATATGTAGGTCTGTTTCAGGATTCTCTGTCATTCCCTTGCTTTACTTCCATTCTTTTACCAACCATATGTCTTACTAAAAGTGCAGATTTATACTATATCTTTATCTTTAGTTGTATTATCTTCAATATCTTGTTGTTGTGTTTTTTTCTTTATTCTTCAGGATATTCTTGGCTAATCATAGCACTTCTTATTTCCATGTAAAGTTTAGAATCAACTAGTCAATTACCAATTGAAATATAGTGCATTAAAGATCAACTTGAACCTATAGGTCAATTTGGTGAAAATTGACTTAGCATTATTTAAATTTCATTGTAGTCTAATTTAACTTCTAATCTAAGTTAAAATTGTAAGTGAAACAAATAGGGAAATATTTTTTTAATTTCCGTTATTTTCAAAATCCTATGCCATGCTCTTTTACAATCATTATTTAATTGTATCCTAACAGTAATCCCGTGACTGTGATTTTATTATCTTTGCTTTATAGCCAAAGATGCTGGTAATTTCTGGAGCTAAATTAGTTCTCTCCTTTTCTTTCCAATATAGCATGAAAGCTTTTTTCAGAAAAAATAGTTACTTTTAGTGATTTCATTATTATTTTAGTTTTATGTTCTCTAATAATCTTTTACATTAAAATATCTACTTGTTTCCCATTTCATTTGACTATTTTCCTGTTTTAATTACATGTAATAAAATCCTATTCTTATCACTACTATTTATTTGTATAGTTTTATTTTATGAATCTCTCTATTTCACAGCTGCAATGATTTCACAGGATTATGTAGTTGAAAGGACTCATAAAACTGCACAGACCATACTTAGCAGAGCTTTAAACAAGGTAGTACTGTAGTAAAACAGAAGAAAGAAAGCAAAGGCAAACATCAGGGCCCCAAGATACACCCAGATGCAGCTCCCAAAACCCTTCTTAGCTACACAAGATGTGCTGCTTCTTTGAATTATGAACCATTAAAATGAGCGTAGAGGATCTTGGTTTCAGGAGAACTTGGACAAAAGTTTCCAGTAGGACTTCTTATGCCTCACTAGTTGTGTGGTCAAGCTATTTATTTAACCAGTCAAAACATGTATAATCTAGCATCTACATATCCCTAAAAATATTAAAGCAAAACAAGACAAAATCGACTCTGAGTGCCTCCAGGGGAGTCTTAAACTTTAAATAACACATGCCGCATTTACTAATTAGCCCATCTCATCCTCAACTTGACCCAGAGTAGGTACCAAAGTTCTAGGCATCTTTGGGGTTAGGCATAGATGTGTCCCAGTCTGGCTGTGAGATAACTCTATGTGACACAATTCCCTCATTTACATGTTTTTATTTTGGGGGGAGGGATTATATTTCAATTTTGTTTTATCTTCAACACCTTGCTTATCAAATTATTTGGGGCAATTTATCTCCAATGAACAGCGGCAATGCTCATGTTTTTGAATATATGTGTAACTTGCTTTTCTCAACTTAATCTTGAAAAGTTTAAATTTTATATTTAAATGTTCCCATTATTGAAGTATATGAATATATGAATAGCTATGATAGAGACCATCATTGGTACTACACAAGTCTCTGTATTCAAAAAAAATCAAATTGAAACTTTTATTATTGCTATCTGGAGACTTTTATCCAAATAGCTTATGAGAATGAGTTCTACTGTGGGTCATATATCACATATTTACATACAAATAATTTTTTTTCAGAGGCATAAACAATATTCTTAACTTTATGCTTTATTCAAGAGATAAGTAATAATTTAACTTGAGATTAATAAGTATTTTTCAACAGGGGAGTTATATTTGCTGAACCATTTTGAGAACAGAAAGCAGAAAAGAAACACACACTGAAATTATTGCATAAGTAACCAAATATTCACCCTGAGCTCAGAAGAATATTTTTCAAATTATTAACTTATAAGGAAGAATAAAATTTCTTTATGACTCAACTACTATACATGTTAAAACTCTGGATCTTTTAAGATGGAGAGTCAATAAACTTTATACTGGAAAACAGTTTGATTTTATAGAGTCAAGACTTTTAGAATGAACTAAATTTTACAACTTAAAAAAAATCTACAGAGGCCGGCCTGGTGGCATAGTGGTTAAGTTCACGTGCTCCACTTCGGTGGCCTTGGGTTTGCTGATTTGGATCCCAGGCACTGACCTATACACCACTTATCTAGCCATGCTGTGGCAGGTTTCCCGCATATAAAAAAGCGGAGGAAGATGGGCACAGATGTTAGCTCAGGGCTAAGCTTCCTCAGCAAAAAGAGGGAGATTGGCGGTAAATGTTAGCTCAAGGCTAATCTTCCTCAAAAAAAAAAAAAAAAAGAAAGAAGGAAAATCTGTGAATAAGCATATAATATCTATCTAAAGCTATTTATTAGAGCTTATTCCTAAGCCAGAAAATTATGAAGAGTTGGGGAAATTACTTCAAGAAAAGTAATGAGTAAAAAGTTTGCAGAAGTTTTCAATCAGACAGAAATGCTCATGATACTGAGAAGTAGTACCTCTACTGCTGATATGGAAATATACTAGTTTTTGGAGAGAATACTGATTTGGGACACAGAAGAGATCCATCATAGCAATTTATAGAAACTATGAAGTATCAACAGGCTTTCTCAGATAGAGTTGGAGAGAGGACATACATAAGTACAAAAGGGAAAAAATTTGGGGGGGATTTTAAGTGGTATGTTATTACTCATACAGTTGTGAAATACAAGCTAACAATAATCTTTAACATTTTGTTGAAACAATCAGGATATTAGAAACTTTGTATATAATAAATATTGGATATGGATATCAGAATATGGGATTTTGACTGGAATTGCATTGAATCTATAGATCAAGTCAGAAAAACTGACATCTTGACAATATTGATTCTTTCTATTCACGAACCTGGAATATCTCTACTTTTATTTAATCCTTCTTTGATTTCTTTCACTAGAGGTTTGTAGTTTTCTCATACAAATCTTGTGCATATTTTGTTAGATTTATACTTCCGTATTTCATTTTGGGAGGTGCTAATGTAAATGATACTGTGTTTCTTATTTCAAATTCCACTGTTCATTGCTAGCATATATGAAAGTGATTGACTTTTGTATATTAATCTTATATCCTGCAACCTTAGTATAACAGGCATTAGTTCCAGGAAGATACATTTTTAAAATAATTCTTTTCATCTCTTTTTTTCTTTGATATAATCACTTGATAAAACAGTAAGTGTAGACTTTTTCTAAATAATGAAGTTATTCATGTGCCACGCTGTGCAAGCTGTTGATTAACTTAATGCTTGATTTCAAATCAAGCAGAATATACTACCACTTTGTACAAAATCCTTGAGTACAAGCAATTTTACACCTATATTTCCATTGGGAAATTACAGATGTATCTGGTTGCTGTATGATTAGAGATATCTCTTTTCACTCTTAGAGGAAGCAATGAACTCATCACTGATATCAGGGAGAGGAAACTTTTGTGAAAGATACAGCCATAAAGTCAAACTCTGCTGAAATTTAGACAGAGAAAAGAGGCTACTTCATAGTATTGTCATCTTCTTAGTAGAATCTTTATGAAATACGTAAACTATTCTCCATGGATACTTGAAAAAGGCACCAAGGTGATCACTGTAATATCAGTGCACTGACGAAATAGTACAGTTATTTTATTAAAGGAATAATAAATGTTTTTAAACCAAGGAGATTTGACATAACGTTTTCTTTTTGCATAATTTATTTTTAACCAGCGCGTCTCCCACAAGTTGTTAGAGAAGGCAAATCCTGATCTCTCTCCCCATTGCAACATTGCTACTGCAATAGTCTTGAATAAAATCTCACTTACCATTTTAACAAGTGTCAGAATAATTTTATCTTTCACAAGAGAGTTATGCTCCACTGACATATGAAATCAAAGAAGACAGTCTACAGATAAGCTTTAAAAATGCAGTATATCACGACATGAAAACATAAAGAAAGATGCTGTCACATGTAATCTTTCTAACACTTCCTAAAAGAAAAAAATAAGACAAAAATTGTATACAATGGTAAGACATAAATTGACCATAGGGATAGTCAAAAATTATTGTATTTATAGAGAGTAGAGGAAATGTATGCATAAATAAACACAAAATCTTATGATTATTAACTACATATATTGGATTATGTATATTAATGCATTCTCATACATATTCTCTCAGTTTGTATTTTAAAATTTGTCTAATGCAAGAAAAGGTGCTTGGCTTGCTCATCTTAAAGGAAATATTTAACTACTAAGTCACTGATAAGAATTTCACTCAGTGATCCTGCCTGCTCCTTCAATAAATATAATCATTTATACCATTGAAAGAAGTTTTCAAGTAAATGAAATACAAGGATTATTTCAAACATCCTAATAATTATTATTAGAAGTATATATTATTACAAGTATATTATTGCAAGTAAATTGTAAATAAACTAGAATATTTATTTAATTTTACATGTCCTTTGTCAGAATAAAATTTTAAATCTCTGATTTAAACGAATGTTAAAATGAATATTAAATAAGAATGAAATTCTCACAACAGCTGAATAAGAAAAAGCTTTTGCCAGTTTTATAAGGATTTCCAGCAAAACATGTGCAGACATTGTTTGAAAAAAATAATAGTGAAACAAACAACAATAAAAATCCTCACAAAGCCCATAAAACGATCGCGAGTTGGCAAGCCTCTAGAAAGTGATATGGGACTTGAACTTTTTTTTTCACATTAGGCTGAGTTGATCCAGTTAATAGCTGTTTCTCCATCTTGATAGAAAATACTTATAATTTTTTGGAAGTCATTATTATATAATGAATAAAGAATATAACTGGAAATCAGAAGATTTTTCTTTTCTGAGAAACCGGGTATTAACTCTCAGTTTTAAGAGTCAATTTCAAACATGTACTTATAGACATTAAAAAACCCATAGAAATTTTCCAGAAAATGCCTAACGTATGCTCAGCTTGTTGTTATGTGGAATGTCAGAATATCTTTTTGATTAGAAAAACTGGAGGATGACAACTCTGCTGTTCATTAGAGATAACAAGAAGAAGATAAGATCCTAGAAAATGGACAAAGTAACAGTCCGTTTTGGTAGAAAGATACCCAACAAACTTCTGATTAATATACAGGAATAAGTTATTGTGATTTTAATTAGCAATTTCCTGATAACTAATGAATCTCAATACACTTTAAGATTATTGGCCTTTTAAAGGTTCTCTCTTCTGAAATGTCTGGATAAGTCTTTTGAAGTTTTAGAAACATTTCTGTTTAGTTTGTTGTTATTTTTCCCACTTGATTTATGTTGTTTGTTTAACTGATATGGATAAGGAACCTCTGTTCGATATATATAGTATACATAACTTCTCTCATTTTGCCTTATTTTTCCATCTCTTAAAATGAATTTATTGATAAATAGAGGTTCTGAATTTTTATCACTTTAGTTTTCACGCTCTGTTTAAGAAATCTTTGCTAACTTCGAAGGTCATGAAAATCTTCAATTCTGTTTTTTCAAAGCACATTATCATTTGACTTTCACATTTAGATCTAAAATTTATCTCGACTTAGTTTTGTGAAGTGTGAGGTAAGGGTCAAAATACATTTTTTTCCATATGGATAACCAGTGAGCCAGCCTTGCTTACTGAAAAGATGATCTTTTTGAGGGCCGGCAAGGTGGTGCAGCAGTTGAGTGCCCATGTTCTGCTTGGCAGCCCGGGGTTCACCTGGGCATCCCGGGTGTGGACATTGCACTGCTTGGCAAATCACGCTGTGGTAGGCGTCCCACATATAAAGTAGAGGAAGATGGGCACGGATGTTAGCTCAGGGCCAGTCTTCCTCAGCAAAAAGGGTGATTGGTGGCAGATGTTAGCTCAGGGCTAATCTTCCTCAAACTAAAAAAAAAAAAAGAAAGATGATCTTTTCTTTGCCGCAACTTTGTTTTTCATAAATCTGACAAACATACATGTGTATGTCACTTTAGCTTATCTATTCTGTTCCATTGTTTTATTTAGCTGCTTTTGTACTAGTATCATACTATTAGATTACTGCGGCATCATAATAAATTTTTGTATCTTTTTTTGATATTTTTGGCCTTTGACATTAGTATTTAGACTTGAACATCACACACTTTATAACTACTGGTTAGTACAAATTCAAAATGAATTTCAGCACATAATTACTAAAATAACTATAGCAGAATGTCTATAGAATTTCTGAGTAGAAAACAGAAAGAAAGAAACCAAAAATAATCAAAAAAGCCATTCACGTATGAATGGATCAATAAATTGTGGTATATTCACAAAACAGAATATTACATTATGAAAAAGAATGAACCTCAGCTATAAGTTACAAAGATAAATCTCAGAATTATATCAAGTCGAAAAAGCAAGCTTCAGAAATCGGAATGTAGTATGATAGTGTTTTGTAAAGTTGAATAGGTAGAATTAATTAGTAGATATATAGATAGAAATAGATAAGACAAAACTTCATAGGTGCTTATATGTGCATGAGTAAACATTTTTAAAGGAAGAGAAAAATCAGTCAATCAAACCAAAAATCTCATGAGGTAAAACGGGAGGAAAGCACAGGTAGGTAAGAGGTTATTAACTAAGAAATTCATCTTGGCTGTATTCTGCTTCTTCTTTGTCATATATGCATAAACATTTTTTTACATATATGCATAAATGAATATGCCCTGGTTTAAAAAAAATTAGAATTATTTTCATGAAACAAACAATATGCATTATTCAACTTGGCACCTGAAATCCAAAACAATTAGCCAATTAAAGAAACAAGTCATATAAATATCTTATTATTTTCGTAGCAAATCAGTGAATACGCTACTTTCCCCCAATTTTTTTTGTTGCTACTGTTACCTGAACGACATTTATATTTTAACTTTGTTTCTTTATCGTAAGAAATTCTGCAAGCTTCCTTAATTGTGAATTGATATAATGACACAAAACTGGGGGTTATAAATAAAATTCACATAGAAAATTGATATTTTTTAGAAGAAGATCTGAGTAGGACAAAAACAAATTTATTCTAATACATTTTGAAAGTTCTAATACCTGGTTTCTTCCAAGAGGAACTTTATGTTTAGCCAGATTGAAAGTTGCAGATCTGTTCATATAAATGCAAACTAGATGGGCTAGGCCATTTCCTCAATCTAAATCTCTTTAAACATCTGATCTAATATTGGAAACATTCCATCAGAAAAGTAATAACAAACTTTTCTATAAAGGCCAGACAGTATCCAAAAGAAAATGAGAAAAATAAATAATTACAGACACAATATACATTAGTTATTGTTACCAATACATTCTTCCATACACACAGTTTATTCTCTTCCCTATACTCCAACAAATCTTTCTCTATGACAAAAAGACCACTCTACGCTTATAGGAAATAACCTAAAAGTCTTCTTGTTTTAAACAGGTAGGTACATAAAAGAATAAAGACTAATTTTTACCACTGTCACCTGAAAAAAAGACTTTGAAAAGAAATACAATTTTTACAAAGAACTGTTGCCTGGTGATTTGAGATGCCCAAAGGGAGATGTATTATATTTTTGTTCTTTTAAGCTTTCAGTTCTTCATACAAAGAATATTGGTTTCTAGCAATTCTAAATCTGCACACAAGACCCTGCCAACAAGTGTCATTTGATAGTTGTAGAAGGAAGAAAAGGAAGATTGTTTATCAATCACATATCATAGGATCAATCATATTACTTATTATGTTTTTTGGTGTCTAAAAATATCCTTAACTCTGAACTCTGAGAGGACTTCTTTACTTCATTCTATTTAGTTGCCTGGTGATCTCATTCAGATTCAATTACTGTCTACACAATGACAACTTCGACATGTATATCCTTAGCCAAGTCTCCTCCTAACTCTAGACTAATGTAATCAATTATTTACTACGTATTTCCACTTGGATGCCTGTAATAGACTTCTCACAGTTAACATGTTCAGCACTGAGTTTTGGACATTCTCTCAAAACTTGCTATAGACTTCCTTATCTTTACTAAATGACAATTTAATTATTTTGGTAGCTCAGATACCATCTTTCAAACTTTTTCTCCACTTTACACTCAGTCTCCCAGTGTATTCTGTGGACTCTACGTGATCCAGAATTTGATCAGTTCTCACAATCTCCATGGCTACTTTTGCCCATCACCATAATTTCTCTCATGATTTATGGCAATACACTAATTGGTCACCTTCTGATCTTTCCTTATGACTTTCTACTACTCAATGGCAATCGAAGGGAACTTTTAGGAGCATAATTCGGATAATGTCATGTCATTGTTCCAAACTCTCTAAAGGCTTTCCACGTGACTTAGACTAAACGCAAGAGTCCTTTCAAGGTATCTATTCTCCCATTATCTTTCTGAAATTGTCTCCTATTGCTCTACTTCTTATCAACAGGCTTCAGCTTCCTTGCTGTTCTGTACGCACATCAGACATTTTCCTTATCATAGGACTTTTGACGAGGGTCACTCTCACACCGCCTCTTTGTACTTCTTTAGTACTAACCAAGATGGTAGGATGGTAAGTCTACCATTTACTATTGGAGATGCTCTCCATGAACTAATATATGTATTAGTTAATTAACTATATATATAACCACCTACCTATATCCCCATTTGAATGTCTTAAACTTGGTATATGCTTAAATATGGTGATTTTTTAGACTTTGAGTTAATTCTTTTTTTTTCCTGCTTTTTCTCCACAAATCCCCCCAGTACATAGTTGTATATTTTAGTTGTGTGTCCTTCTAGTTGTGGCATATGGGACGCCACCCCAGCATGGCCCGACAAGTGATACCACGTCCCCTCCCAGGATCCAAACCAGCAAAACCCCGGGCCACCAAAGCAGAGCGCGCGAACTCAACCACTCGGCCACGGAGCCAGCCCCTGAGTTAATTCTCTTAAAGCAAAAATTCTTTAGGTAATTTCCCCCCAGATTGCCATTTATAGCTTATAAAGAAAGCACTTTCTCATAAATTTTCTTATGTAATGCATATTATGAAGATATAAGATGGAATAATTGTCACCTTCCTTTTCAAGTAAGAAAAGTAAGGGTAAGCCAGCTACATTATATTATAGGTCATAAATGCAATTCATGGAGGAAAGAGCCAAACATGATTCCTAGATTTCTCTTCAGTGTTTCCCTGCTTCTATGTTTTAATTTGGGCCAGCCTGATGTGAAGAAAGCATCACCTCAATGGCTCTTTAATTTATAGTCCCTCTGTCCAGCAGTGAATTTGAGTTTTTCATTAACTTTTGGAGAAATTACTTTGTCCTTCTGTGGATTATCTATTCTTTTACTATTTTTACCTTGGAGTGCTTGTCTTTTTCTTGTCAACGTATTCACATGGTGTGAAAAACATTTTAAAATCTTCTCAAAGATTGAAAGATCTTTTTGTTTGAAAAAAAAAATCTTTTCTTTCCTGTTGACTTTCTCTTTTGCCAAAATTTAAGCAGTAATTTTAGATAGCCACATATAACTATGTTGGTGTCTTTAAACTTTTTTACTTAGAAATAATTTTAGAATTACAAGAATTTGCAAAAATAGTATGGAGAGTTCCTATGGTCCTCCCAAGATTTCCCTATCAATATTGTCTTAGAAAACCAGTTCATCAAAACCAGAAATCTAACATGGTTTTAAGACTACTAACTGAACTATAGACCTCATTTGAATTTCACTAGCTTTTACAAGCACTCTTTTTGGTAGTGTATAGGCTACTCTTGAGTTTGAATTTTACATGTGAACATTTTCAGATATCTCAGGCAAACGTTTATTTTTTTATGTAACAAAAATAGACAAAAATCACTATTTTTTTCCATGATGTATATATTTTATTTGTATTCAGTCTATCCATACCACTATTAGATAGTAGGGGGAAAAAAGTTTGTATCTATTTCCACAAAGAAGATGCAATGAAAAAGCAAGATACATTACAGAAAGCATAATAGAAAACCATAGGATGCTAATTGTTCTCTGCTACCGCTAGATGATATTGTCTCACAATTGCCATTTAAAATAAGGTGCTATAAGGCATGATGTAATCTCCTTTGCAGTTTGACTCCAGGATAGATTTTCTAAACACTCTAAAAGCAAAGAGTCCCTGCCAATAAACAAATAAGTGAAAAGAGTGGGGAAGCATTTATTATTAACTTGTAAAAAGAGAAGTGTCACCAAGGATATATCCTAATACAATATGGTAATTATTATTTAGCTATGTTTAGGTCTGTATGGTCTAAATTTAACCTACTTTGGCTAGAAACAACATTATTGTGTATTTATAGTTCTGAGTTTGGTAAATATGCTATTAATATGATTTTATAGCCTTATAAAATAAAAAAATCACTTAGGTAAAAATCAATTTGAAAGGAAGAGACTTGAAATTATCTCTATAGCCCTGTGAAAGCAGACTGGATTTTATGTGTAAACACAAAGTGAGAAAATAGAATAAAAGCTATAACAACATTATATGAGAGAGATTAGAAAATTGCACAACTGAACCAGAAAGAAAGAAATCATTAGTATTATGTAAGCAGAATACTCTGAAAACACAGAATTATATAATGTAAGTCTCCAGAAAAGCAAAATATTTAGAATTTTCTGCAAAGAGCATTTTGTTTTAGCTTTTATGGGTAAAATTTATGCATTGTGTACAGACAGCCAGAATTTTTAACATTTCTTTGTGTTAATTTTTAAAACTGAATATTAATTTACAATACAACGTGTTAATTATGTATTAATAATAATTGTAATGCATTGTACTTTAAGTTAATCCTTAGGATTGAAATGTACAAGCATGAATTTAGTAGAAGGTATAATAATCATGCCTGTAGATATTTTCTTGAATAAAAACAGTTAACACTCATATTTAATTTAATTTAATTAATTAATTTATTTTTTGCGGAGGGAGATTAGTCTTGAGCTAACATCTGTTGTCAATCTTCCTCTTTTTGCTTGAAGAAGATTAGCCCTGAGCTAACATCCATGCCAATCTTCCTATACTTTATATGTGGGTTGCCACCACAGCATGCCTGATGAATGGTATTGGTTCTTGCCCAGAATCTGAATCTGTGAACCTGGACAGCCAAAGCAAAGCATGCCAAACTTAACCACTACACCAGAGGGTTGGCCCCCTATGCTCATATTTTATATTCAATTAAAGCATTTATGATTAGTCAAGATGTATTTTATTTTAAAATTTATTTTAACATACAGTGCCATAATAATTAATACTTTTAATACAATTGTTAGATGTTTCCTGAGTAATATCTGTGATCTCACTAATTTTTATATTTTGAAAACTGATCGTACGTTAGTGCTGCTAACTCACTTTTGTAGCTGCTGTCTCACTTTTTGTTTCTGTTTTCACAAATAATTTATTTTAGTAATCAGCTAATAGTATGCTGAACTAGGACACAGTGGCTTACAAGTATAGACAAAAATGACATTGCAATTATATGATTCCAAATTAAGCATAAATTTATCTTACTCCTAAGAGGAAACAAGCTTCCTACATAGTCCTGTAACAAAGTAGATTTGAAAATTATTTTAATAAACACATAGAATTCTATATAAATAAATATTTTTAAAATCTCTACAACCAAACCTGGTTCTCTGGACCTAAAGAAAGTTCAAGCTTGTTTAGATTCAGAACTTCTACCATTTTTTAAATTTACTCCCTTCACTTAAAATTATTTGCAAATTAGCACATATGTTTGTACCTGTATCAGTCAAGTTGTGGCAGAAACAGATGGTAGAATCAAACTCAGACATTTAATACAGGAGTTATTTACAAAAGGAAACCAATAAGCAAGAGTGACACTCTAGAGTTCCCACTACAGGTACCATTTGGTCTCTCTGGAGGAGACCACAAGATCCTAGAATTCAACAAACTCCAAGCATAAGAAATATAATCAAAACTACACCAAAGAACATCATAATAAAATTGCTGAAAACCAGTGATAAAAAGGATATCTTGAAATAATCCAGAGCAAAAAGACATGCTATGGACAGAGCAACAAACATAAAGATGGCAACATAGTTTCCATCTCAAACAATGCAAGTCTGAAGAGAGTAGAATAACATCTATAAGATGTTGAAAGAAAACAAGTAAGAAAGCAAGAAAGACAACTTTCAGCCCAGAATTCTATAATCAGTGCAATATCTTTTAAAAATAAAGGCAAAATTAAAAGGTTTTCAGACATCCAAAAGCCGAAGAAGTGACAGGCAGACCCCTACTATAAGATACATGGAAGGAAGTCCATTAGTCAGAAATAAAACACTAACAGATGGAAATATAAATCTACACAGAGAAAATATTCTCACTATTTATGTCTCTTTAAAAGATAATTAACAGTTTAAACAAAAAATAACATTGTAGTGTGGGGTTTATAGCAGACATAAAAGTAAAAAATAGAAAACTATATATGTAAATGACAACAATAATACAAAGTTCAGAAGAGGATAAATTGAATTCTGCTATTATAAGTTTATCATACTCTTTATGTAGTGGCATAATATCACTTGATGGTGGACCATAATAATTTAAAGATATATACCATAAACCCAAGCAACCACTGTATAACAAAACAAGTAGTGTTAGCCTATAAACCACAAACGAAGATGCAATGGAATCTGTGGTAGGCAGAGTAATATCCTCCCTAATATGTTCATGTTTTAAATCCATGAACCTGTGAATATGTTATGTTCTGTGGCAAAGGAAAATTAAGGTAGCTGACAAGTTGCTAATGAGCTCTCTTTAAGATAGGGTGATTATCCTAGATTATCTGGGCAGTCCAATGTAACCAAATGGTCTTAAAATGTGGAAGAGGGAGACATAGAGTTAATGACAAAGTGATGTGATGTGAGAAAAAAATAACTGGCTTTGAAGATGGAAGGTGACCACAAGCCAAGGAATGGGGTCAGTCTAGAAGTTGGAAAAGGCAAGAAAATGGCTTTTTCTCTAGACCCTCCAGAAAGAAACACAGCCCTGGTAACACATGCTTTAGCCCAGTGAAGCTCATTTGCAAATTCTGACCTCCAGAATTGTAAGATAATAAATTTGTACTATTTTAAGCCACTATATTTGTAGTAATTTGTTATAGCAGCAATACAAAACTAACAGAGAATCACAAAAAATTCAATAATTTAAAAGAAGGCATAAATGGTGCAAATAGAAAAGACACCCTAAACATAATCAATGAAAAATTGAACAAAAGTAGTCTAAATAACTCAAAAAAAGTGATGCTTGTCACAGTAAATAAAAAAGCAAGAAACAACTCTATGTTTTCTCTAAGAAACACAATTTAAGTATGAGACTCCAATAGATGAAAAGTAAAATAATTTTCAAAAGATATGTAATACCGACACTAATCAAAGAAAACTAGATTGGCTATATTAATATGAAACAAAGAACATTTCAGAACAAAGAATATTATCAGTGATTAAAAAAGTCATTTCTTAAAGATATAGTGTTAATGCATCAAAAGTATGTAATTCTAAATATCAACCCATCTAATAAAAGAGATTCAAAATACACGTACTAAACACATTCCCAATTATAGTCAGCAATTTCAAAACTCCTCTTACAATTGATAGAATATACAGAAAATAAGCAAGGATATAGAAGATTTGAATAACACTATCAACCAACTGGACCTAAATGGCATTTATAGAGCATTCCACTCACAAAAAATTGAATCCAGAACATTTGCAGAGATAGACCATATTCTGAGTGATAAAACAGATCACAATAAGTTAAAAAGTGTTCAACTCATACAATGTATGTCCTTTAAAAGATAGGACTGGTTCACTGAAAATTATGAAACAGTGCTAAAAAATTTTTTTAAATCTTAAATAAATGAGGAGAGGGATATATTGGTTGTGGCATTTCCCCTCATAGTTATCTCTAGACTCAGTGCCATCCCTACCAAAAAATTAACTCAAAATGGATCATAGACCTAAATGTAACATCTAAAATTACAAAACTTTTAGGAAAGAACGTATGTGATCTTGAGTTATGCAAATATTTCTTAGACATGGTACCAAAAGTGTGATCTATAAAAGAAAAATAAGTTTAATTGGATTTAACCAAAATTAAAATTATCTAATCTTCAAACAATCCCAAGAGAAAGAAGAGACTAGCCACGGATAAGGACAAAAATATTTGCAAAGTATAATCTGATAAAGGACTTGTGTCCAGAATAAATAATTTTCAATAACCAATGAACTAGTTTCCAATTTCTGCTGTAATAAATTGCTACCAACTAAGTGTTGTGAAACAAAACAAATTTATTTTCTCACAGTTCTGGAAGCAAGAAATCCAAAGTCAGTTTCACTGGGCTAAAGTCAAGGTGTTGGCAGGACTGTGTTCCTTCAGCAGACTCTAGAGAAGAATCTATTTCCTTAGCTTTTTCAGTTTCTAGAGTCCACCTACATGCTTTGGCTCTTGGACCCTTACTACATGTTCAAAATCAGCAGCTCAGCATCTTCTCTCCTCTCTGATCTCTGCTTCCACCTTTACACCTTGTATAAAAGATTGTCTAGACACTCTTGGCTTTCTCTCAGAAGTGTGTTTCCTTGACAGTAAATCTCCTAATTTTAACATCTTTTGCAATAAGAATAGGCTGATCATTTCCCAAATCATTAAACCCTTGTTCCTTTTTTTGCTTAACAGTTCTTCTTGTAATTCATCCCTTTCCTTTCCTATTTTACTACAAGCAGCAAGAAGAAACCAGTTCCCAGCAACTCTTTGCTTGGAAATTTCCTCAGCTAAATATCGAAGTTCAGGGTTTACAAGTTTTGGTTTCTACATAATACAGGACACACTTCAGCTGAGCATTCTGCCACTATATTACAAGGATTCTCTTTCTTCTACTTTCCAATAGCATGTTCCTCATATCCATCTGAGCCGTCCCCAACAGTCTCTTTAACATCTGTGCTTCTGCCAAGTGTCTGTTAAAAATGATTTATGTATTCTTTAGGACCATGTATATTTTCTCTTGTCTGTTCCTCACTTCTTTCTGAATATTCACCAGAAGTACCTTTAATATCCATATTTCTACAAGAGACTGTTTATGATAATTTAGGTAGTATCAAAAATGATACAGTTTTTCTCTGCCATGCTCCTCACTTCTTTCTGAGTCCTCTCTAGTAGAGTCATTGACATTCATATATCAACTCACAGTCTATTCAAAGCAATCTAGGCCTCTTCTTTTATACTCCCTTAAATTCATCCAACCTCTGTCTATTCCTAATCTCAAAGACATTTCTATGTTTTTAAGTATTTGTTATAGCAGCACCACACACCCTGGTGACACAATCTGTCATTAAGTTTCTATTAGTGCTGAAACAAATTGCCACAAACATCGTGGCTTAAAACAAACAAATACATTCTCTTGTAGTTCTTGAGGACAGAAGTGTGAAATCACTTTTACTGGAATAAAGTCAAGATGTCAGCAGGACTGGATCCTACTGGAGATTTAGGGGAGAACTCCTTGATGCATAGCCCCTTCCACTATCTTCAGAGCTAGGAGCATAGAAGCTCCTTTGACCTCTGCTTCTGTCTTTACATCTTCTGTCTCATTCTGAACCTCCTGCCTCCTTCTTGTAAGGACCATTGTGACTACATTAGGCTCACCCAGATAACCCAGAATAATCTTCCCATTCCAAGATCTTTAAAATTAATTTTACTATGTAAGTAAACATCTTCATAAATTCTGGAGATTAACATGTGGATGTATTTTGGAAGCTATTATTCAGCCTAGCACAGTCAACAATAAGGAAACAACCAATGCAATCAAATAACAAGAAAAATATTTGGGCACTTCAAATGATGTCAAATAACATAAAGAGATTCTTGACATCATTAATCATTAGGGAGATGCAAACTAAAACCACAGTGACATATCACTGTATAGCTCTTAGAGTTCTCAAAAACTGACCATAACTGACCATAAAATGTTGCTGACGATTTGCAGCTCTCCTTCACTGCTGAAGGGAAAGCAAAATGGTACAAGGCCAATGGAAAACAAGATGGCGTATTCTTAAAATCTACTTACGACATTTTCCAATCATTCCACACCTAGGTGTTTACACAAGAGAAATGAGAGTGTAAATCTATAAATGACATATTCGCAAATGTCTCTAGCAGCTTTATTTATAATACCCAAACCTAGAAACAACTCAAATATCGATCGACTAAATGGATAAACAATCTCTGGTGTGTTAACTCATGGAATACTGCTCACAGTAAAGATGAATGAATTATTGATATATGCTACAAAATGGACAAATTTTGATGTAATTACACTGATCAAAAGAAGCAAGACAAAAAAAGAGTGCCTACTCTATGGTGCTATTTATGTAAAATTCTACAAAATGTAATCTATAGTAACAGAAAGGAATTGAGTGTTTGTCTATGGATGTGGTAGTGTTTGGATTTGGGAACAGAAGAAGAAATTACAAAGGGGCATAAAGAAACTTTTGGAGCATAATGACTATAATTAATAATATTGGATTGAAAACTAGAAATTCGTTAAGAGAGTAGATTTCAGCAGCTCTCATTACACACACACCAAAAGTTAACTATGTGTGGAGATGATATGTTAATGAGCTGGACTATAGTAATCCTTTCAATATATATATGTATATCAAATCATCATTTGTACATCTTATATATGCAAAGTTTTTATTTAAAAAAATCTTTTGGAGATGAATATATTCATTATTTTGATTTTGGTGATGGTATTCTGGTGTGTACAATTGCTCAGACATCAAATTGTGTACATTTTAGATATGTTCAGTTTGTTGTATGCCAATTATACCTCTACAAAGCTCTTAAATACTTAACAATAAAAATGACTTTTGTTCATAGAAAGGTACCACTAAAGGCAAGAAAATGAAAACCACGCAATGAAAACAGACATTTGCAATACATTTTTCTATCACAAGATCTTCTTTTAAATATCACAGAATATCTTAAAAAATAATGACAATATACAATATTGATGAGTGTTCTAGTGTGGTTATATAGACACTTTTGTTTCATGCTGCAGGAGTACAAATTTGTAGAAGTTTATTCCCAAGCAATTTACCAAAATGTATGTATATTTTAAAGCATGAAAATGTGCATACACTTTTATCACAAAAGTACACCTCTAGGATAAAAATATTCAAACAAGTACCTTGGATATGTGTAAATGAGTTTCATTGCAATATTTTCATTAATAGGTAAAAAACTAGAAAATTAAATGTCCTATAGTAGAGAACTGCTGAAATATTTTAAGAGATTCAACAAGATTCAGCAAGAGAGTTAAATGCTGCCTCAATCAATGGTGATTTATATATTTCAAAAGGAAAGATATTCAAGATAGATTAAGTGTTTTAGTTTTGCTTAATACATATGGAATATACTTATATACACACACATATATATATGAAGCATCTTAATCTATGTTAACATATCTCACTAGGGAGTCATGATTAATGCTATGAAAGTAAGTGTACATCTTTTTCCAAATAAAAAGCTTTTTAGAATAAACAATCAATGAAATTACCCAAACCCCATATCTACTATTGTATTAAAAGCATTTGGAATTAACGAGAGAGAGTGAGCATGTAAAATGAAGACAATCCCTCTTGCTTGATCCATGCTATAGCTTCATAGTAGGCCTTTAGAGAATTCATTCACATGAAAGAAATAAACTCACAATACCAATTGTACCATTTTTACAATCAATATATCTTAAATAAAGTAGGAAAGTATCTATTTGAGGAGAAATAAAAACATAGGAACATCATATAACATCAATTTACTTACTGTCATTATTTTCCACCTCCTAAACATTTTTAAAATGCCATTTATTTTTGTAGTGCATTATTTCCAAGACATTCATGTAAAACAATAAAATTTAAACTATTTCTGCTAAATGGAAACCACCGTGGTAATTCACACAAGTAGACAAGGCTTATACTAAAAGAAATTATAGGGAATTTCCAGGCCCTTTATAGCTTTTGGAAGATGAAAAGGGCCAGACTTATACAGATTTTTGGTCCATAAAAATTTGTGGCAGTTAAAGGAGAAAGATAATGTGTTACTCTTACCCACCATGGAATAATATGAGTATTATAATTCATAAATGATGTTCTCAGTTTGGAATACAGTGCTTTTATCCTAATAGAGGCTACGCATTCTATTTTGCACTCTCAAAATTTTTTCACACATAGAGTTCTTTGATTAAAACAAAAAATATTGTCATGTATCTGTAAATAAATATTGCCCTCGTAATTTAGCTTGTAACAACATTTCATAAAAGTGTCGCTTGGAAAATGTTAGAAGTATTTATAGATATTAAATAGTCAAAAATAGAATCGAACTTTCCTTGTATTTCTCTTACATATGTAAATATAAAGCACTATCGGCTTGCAAATTACGACATTCAGGAAACATATTAAAAATCACTAGTAACCCAAGCAATTACAATTAATGTATTTAAAACCTATTTACTTTTACTATATTAAAATCATTATTGTTTGTACTTCTGTTTTATCTAGTTGCAAGATCCAACATTTTTAAATAGCCTATGTGCTTAAAATTGATTCCAAAATAGAATGATTCTTAAAAATTTATTCCATAAGGTAGCGGTACAAATTAATAATATATGTGTGAGAAGTGCAGAAGTATTAGCTCTAATTATTCAAAATCCAAGATATCCATTTTCTCCAATATAATAAAATCACTTGAATTTACAGAAGTAGGATTTTTTTTTTTTTCTGAAAATCTTCAGGATTTACATTGTGGAGGCATTGAGGAAGTGTAAAAATATCATAGGATTTGTCAAGATCTGCCATTGGACGTCTACCTAAGGAGATTGGTATTCTGTAGTGGTCATCTGGATCATGTCACTGTCTGATTTTTGAAACAGAATTAAATAGATAAAAGCTTTGAAAGGTAAGGTCCTGATGCCCTGCTCCTGGGTTGTATTGCATAGTGTGCTAGAAATGGTAAGCGCGATTTCAGCTGATGCAGTTTAGAGGAAAGAGAGAAGTGTGATAAATTGATCTCTTTCCCAAAAGCTGAATAGAATAATCCAGCAAAGGCCTGAAATATCAGTACACTGCAGTCACAGTTCTTGGTGTAGATAAAGGGCTGGGCTATCGGATTTGGAGGTATTACCAAGTGCCAATTTCGTGTTTTGTTTGGTTTTATTTTTCAGATCAATTGGTTTATTTTTTTAAATTTATTTTCAACTTATGATTGTAATTAAAAATAAAGCGTATCTTTTGGTATACAAAAGCAAGTACACACTGGACTATTACTGTATTAGTAGTTTTTTTAAATGACAATATTAAAATCAACATTTTAATCAATATTTACATATTTTGAACAATGTTCTTTTTTACCAGAGAAACTTTGGAAGTACACAAAGTTTCCTTTTATTTACTACATCCAACCAGAATTAGTCACTTCTTATGGATTGTTATAGAAAAAATGGCTTATGAGGAGATTGTAGCCGGTTGCCTAAATATATTGATAAATGATTTTCTCTGGTACATTCTCTTTCTTTATAGATTGCACTCAATTCATTTTCAGAAATTCAAAGGGAAAGGATGTATACCTAATTATATATATATATTAAAATAATAATTTAGTTGTACATTTTTCTGTCTTCTTTCTGCTGTTTATATGTGAAGGCTTGAGAAGACAGACTTTTGTTTCTTAGTACGCAATAATAAAAAATGTACACCCAGAACTTATTTGCAACAGTGGGTGAAGAAACGATAGATTAAAAAATCCATGTTTTCTTATATTTCATAGGCTCTCTCCAGTTAATTTGGAGCCATGTTTCCATGTAGTTCAAGGACTGTGACAGAAGCGATATGTGGACCTTCTGAGAAAAGCAGTTAAGACCCATGTCCCTCCTCAACCTCTCTCTTCCTTTTCAATAGTGACCGTGAATGAGATGACTCTGGAACCAGATAACAACAGCCTAGATTCTAGAACCACTGGATTGAGGATTGCTGCTTTGGAGGGTGTCCCAGCAAGCATCAGATTTTGTGTGAGAGAGAAATATAAAGGGATACACATTGCTGTGTTATGATATTTAGCATCTCAGGGTCTGCTAGTTACATGGGCATTGACCAATGCAATAAGCACAGAGATCAAACACACTGGATAAGAAGGGAACAAAAATGTAAGGATTGGAAGGTGTTGGTGAAAGCAAAGGCAAAAGAACCATCTCATGAGAAGATGAGCCTGAGTGGACAGTGGTAAGCTAGGCTTCAAAAGGTGGGAGAGGAGGGGATAATGATGAGTCAAAAAAACCTCATGGGAGGAATTATAGATATAATCTTAGGGCTATGATATAGTCTAGAAAATATTTTCCTGCACTCTGTTTTCATGTGGTATACAAGACACCTTGATTCGTAGGGGTAATTAAGGAAGTGTGGGAAACTAGAACATTACCAGTGACTTTTGTCAGCTTTAGTAGCTCTCAGTGATTCCATTTGCCTTACTTTCCCTCCTGTAAAATAACTACTGTGCCAGCCAGGATCCCATCAGGGAATGGAGAGCACAAACTGATTCGGATATGTAAGGAGGGTGTAAAAAAGGAGTTATTCATAAAATTTTATACACCATGAAGGCAAACATCAAAAATAAAACCGTAGGGGCCGGCCCCATGGCCGAGGGGTTAAGTTCTCGCACTCCACTTCCAGGGCCCAGGGTTTTGCTGGTTCATATCCTAGGCGCAGACATGGCACAGCTCATCAGGCCATGCTAAGGCTGCGTCCCGCATAGCACACCCAGAGGCTCTCACAAGTAGAATATACAACTATGCACTGGGGGGCTTTGGGGAAAGAAGAAGAAAAAGAAGAAAAAAGAAAAAGAAGAAGATTGGCAACAAATGTTAGCTCAGGTGCCAATCTTTAAAAAAGAGAAAAAACTCTTTAAAAAAAAATAAAACTGTGAACCAGAGCTAGCATTAGAGTCGCCATCATCATCTCTAGGACCATGAGAGATAATGGAAGCATGGAAGTTACGAGAACTGAAGAGAGTGTCTTGTAGAAAAGTTACTTTGGGCACTGACATTAATTGAAGGGGCACAACCAGCCTAAATCATCTCACAGGGAGAGAGTTAGAGAAACAGATACCCCAATTTCAGTCCCCTCTTTCCGAATATGCAGAGGATTCCTTTTGACAACATTGGACTTAAAAGGATAGGCTAAGGGATCGTATTGATGTAATCTATATAGGTCAATTTCCTGGAGCAGATGGCGGGGTAGAAAGAGATAAGGGGTAGAATGGAAAGTCAAACAGAAGATATTCAACACTTTCCCCACATTATATCCTTCAATATCCAGTTTGACTTTCATCTGAATGAAAGGTTCATGCCCCTGACACAGGTGATATGCAAGTCAGATTAGCTTACTTTATAATTTGGAGTGACGTCAGTTCTCTCATACTCCCATGTGAAACTTAAAATATTAGTCACTACTCCTTTGCTTCTGTGGCTGAGTAATGACACCTAAACTGGTCGGTAGAAATGCCTTCTTCCACTACTCATTTCAGGTTTCCACTAACTTTTACTAGCATCACAGTTGTATGGGGTTTTTTCACTTGATGACGTAATGTGAATTCTTGGTAATCTTGTTTGTGTATGTGGTGTGTGTTTTGTTTCAATTTTTTTTTCCCTAGGGAATATTTGATGAGGAATTATTAAAAGACACCCTGGTCAACCCTGGGATGCCAAATATAGTCCTATTTGCCTGAATGTGTTGCATTTGTAACCTACTGTATCAAATTGCCTGTTGACAAATTGGAGCCAAATTGGTTCCTATTGAAACCCAATTTGTCAGTCCACTAACGTTAGCCAGAGACATTCAGGAGTCTAGCTTGAACCTCTTTATGTGGTGGAAGTCCTTCACAGAATGAAGTTGGATGCTGCCAGACCTCTTAAGAGTCAGCTAATACATGGCACTATGTTACTTCCACTGCATTCTCTTGATCAAAGTCAATAAAAAGTCCAACCCAGATTCAAAGGAAGGAGAGACTGGCATGTACAGCTTTTGATGAAATTATTAGTGACTATCTTTGGAAAGAATCTACCATAATTACTTTCCGCCATAGATAATTCCAAGTCATTGAATTTGCTGGGTCCTAAGGCCAAGTTTCAAGGAAGGTTGCACTGAAGCTGGAACCAGCTGTTGAGTACTTTCCACACTCAAAATTGACATCATCAGGGAAACTGGGTAAATGGGTTATAGAAAAAATGTTCAATGTGGTATATGTCTTCCCCAAAATAAAAAGAGACCCACATAATGTGACATCATTTTTCATGGTAGTTTATGTTTTTCTCACATTTATCTCATAACCTCTAGCATAGATATGTTTTATTAAGTAATCTAGTTTTCTTACTTCCTGTTCACCAGATCCAATTAGCATAGTGTCATCAATGGAAAGGATAAGAGTAATGGTTTTTGAGTCCCACAAGTTTCCTGCAGACTATATTATGACTGAGACAGAGAATTTATATTGTCTTGAGGTAAGACTTTAAGATTTGACAACATTATGTTGCCCTCTCAAGTAAAAGCAAGCTACTTCTGATTTCCTTTAATGATGTAAAGAGAAAACTATAAAGCATTTTCAGGTAAGTAACCGCAAACTAGGTCATGGACTCTGTTCATGGACTTTTACCTTTCCAAGAGCTGCATGGATAGGAAATAAAGAATTTTGGAAGACCAAACTACATTATTTGGAACTGTATCTGTGATTGTCATTAGGAAATTATCTTTTACACTTGAAAAGCAAGCTAAGTGCATAATCCTCCTTGGGTAGCTTTCATTTTTGTCCCCAAGTTTTTACACCTAATTAAACAACAATACTTTTGGTGACGTGACTTTATTGGGTTTTTTCAATGCACATAACTTAGTTTTTGTAGAAACAACTTTTGTTTGCCTTTATGTTGTGTTGGTAAATTATACTTACAAGAACAAGTGCAACTAACACAAATAGATTTTGAAAAAACACAACTGACTCTTGGTAAGGTAACACAGAATTGGTTACAGGACCATAACTGTGTGGGCATATTAGAGAGAAACTGTCTGGCTAAGGTATTCATCAGAGCATTGGCCATTGGCCAGAATGTTTTGCATGAAGAGTGGAGAGTGTCCTTAATCTAGAGAATTGTTTACATCAATATCAGTTAAGAGAGGGGTTAGTGTATATTCAAAGGATAGAAGATGCTCTGATTAAAGCTGAGGCAGGGAAACTGAGGGTCTACTCCCCATCTTATTGGAAAAAGGGGGGAGAAAGAGAAAGAGGTGAATTTTTCATGGGCCAAACAACTTAGCCAAATATAGATGTACTGGGAACTTCAGAAGTAGAAAAAAGAATGGCACTATTTGGAATTTTGACGAGATATATATCGACCCATCTGGATTTTGCATTGACCAAAAGAGTTAGCTAAATGAGAATGCATTAGCAAACTTATTGTATTAGTTTTCTATTGCTGCTGTAGCAAATTACCACAAACACAGTGGCTTAAAACAACACAATTTTTTCTCTTAGAATATTTGAGGTCAGAAGTCTAAAATTAAAGTGTCTGCAGGGTTACATTCATTCTCGGGGCTTCGGGGAAGAATCTGTTTCTGTGCCTTTTTTTAGCTTTTAGAGTCCGCATTTATCCTTGGCTCATGGCCCCTTCTATATATCACTTCGATTTCTTTCTTATGTGCTCCTATCTCCTAATACTGAGTCTGATCCATTTGCTTTTCTTTTATAAGAACCCTTAGGATTATATTGGATCCACTCATATAATCCAGGGTAACTACCCATCTCAAGATCCTTAATTTAATAACATCTGTAAGGTCCCTTTTACCATGTAAGGTGACATATTCATAGCTTCTGGGATTAACATTTGAACACCTACAAGGGGCTATTACTAAGCCTATGACACTCAGAAAGAGAAATTTGAGAGAATGGAAAAGTGTTAATATTCAAAATGATGATAAAGCATACATGATTTTTTCATTTTATTCTTAATAAGCAAGTGCTCTTCAATTTCCTTCACAATCTTGTCTCTGTACCAAAGATTTTGCACAATTTTCACATCTATTTTCTAGTTCATTAATCTCTCCCCAACTTTTATTATTCTACAATGTAGACCATACTTTTATTTATAAACAATTCTACTTGTTTCACTTTAACATTTTCAGTTGGTACATTTGCATAGTATTTCTAGGCATTTTTAAGTTTCCCAAATTTCCATTAAATACTTTATATATAGTCATTTTATACTTGGTATTAAATCATATCAATATCTGATGTATATGGTGATATATAAATATTTATATATTATTTTTGCTGAATCTCACACTTGGTTGGCCATTTCCTTGTTAGTTACATATATATGTGTTTGTGTATGTATACACACACACACACACATATGTGTATATATATATATGCATATACCTGAGAGTGAAGTTGCCTGGTCGCAGAGGATCTGCATATTTGACTTTAGAAGGTACTACCAAACATTCCTGATGGAAACTTAAAGAAGATTTTTAAAGTGATTGTATCAATTTATTCTTCAATAGTAGTGTTTGAGAGCTCTCATTACTTCAAATCTATGCCAATCTTAGAATTCTATCAGTGTTTTACAATTCAGCAATCATCATGGATGCATAACAATATTTTATTGTGGTTTAAACTGTCATTTCCTTGATGACTCATTTTAGAAAATTTTTCTAGTTGTATAATATATATTTATATTTTTATATATATATATTATATACATATATATATTTATATATATGTATAATATATGTTTATATTTTTCGCCATTCTATTGCCTGTCACTCTTTTCTCTTAATGGCAACTTTTCAGGAAGAGAATTCTTTTCATTGTTTTCTTTCTATACAGTTCAATGTATTTAATTTTTCCTTTAAGGTAATATAGTTTCATGTCTTGTTAAAGAAACCATTCCTATTCAATGTCTCCTATAATTTTAGCATTTTACATTTTATATTTAGACCATCACATCATCAGGGACTTCTTTCTGTGCATGGTGAAATACAGAGATCAATGGTCATTTCTCCATGTGTAGAAAACTAGATGAAACTATCACCATCTATTGAAAGGCCCAGCCTTGCTGCATTGCTCCCCAGTGCCATATTTGTTCCAAATTACGCACTAAAATATACACGTGTGTCTTTTTGGAGTTCTATCCTATTTCTTTGTTTTCTACTCTTACACTGGTAATACAGTCTCTTTTTTTTCTTTTTTTAACAGCATTATTGAGATATAAGTGATATACAAACAACTGCACATATTTACTGTGTGCAATTTGATGAGTTTGAACATATGCAACCATCCATGATACCATGACTGCAATCAAAGAAATAGATATGTCTAACATCTCCCAAAGCTTCCTTGTGTCCCTTTTTTTGTGATAAAAACACTTAGCATGCTAACTGCCCTCTTAAATCAGTTTTGAAGTGCATAGTACTATATTGTTAACTATAGGTATTACATTGTACAGCAGCTCTCTAGAACTTATTTGTCTATCATAACTGGAACTTTATATACATGTAACAACAACTCCCTATTTCTCCTACCCTCCTAGACTCTGGCAACCACTACTATATTTTCTACAGTAGTCTCCCCATACCTTTGGGGGATACATTCCAAGACTCACAGTGGACCCGTGAAACCAAGTATTTTCTGAACCCGACTTATACTATGTTTTTTCCTATACATAAATACCTATGATGAAGTTTAATTTATAAATTAGTCACAGTAAGAGATTAATAATGATTAATAAAAATAGAACAACTATAACAACATACTGTAATAAAAGTTACTGTAAATCTTAGCACCCTCAGCATACACATTTTTTTCTTTCCTTATTAAGTTGAGAATTTTCACCTTTTCCCTTAAAGGAAGCACTTTACAGCTTTTCTTTGGCACTTCGAAATTGCCAGTTTCACTACTCTTGAGCTTTGAGGCCATTATTAAGTAAAACAAGGGTTACTTGAACACAAGCACAGCAAAACCGTGACAGTCAATCTGGTAAAAGATGGCTACTAAGTGATAAACGGGTGCGTAGCTTATACATTGCGGAGACGCTGGACAAAGGGATGCTTGCACATCCCAGGCAGGACAGAGAGGAACAGAGATTTCATCACGCTACTCAGAACGGGTGTGCAATCTAAAACTTATCCTTTGTTTATTTCTGGAACTTTCCTTTTAATATTTTTGGACCAAGATTAACCCCAGGTAACTGAAACCATGGAAAACAAAATCGCAGATAATGGGGGACTACTTTACTTCTGTGAGTTTCTGACTGTTTTAAATACCTCAAATATGTGAAATCATACATTATCATCCTTCTATGATTGGCTTATTTCACTCAGTGTAATGTTCTCCGGGTTCATTCATGTTGTTGCAAATGGCAGGATTTCCTTTTTTTTTTTTTTTTAAGGTGTAATAATATTCCATGTTATGTATATACCACAATTTCTTTATCCATTCATCTGTTGATGGACACTTGGGTTGTTTCCATATCCTGGCTATTTTGAATAATGCTATAATAAACATGGAAGTGTAGGTGTCTCTTTGAGATCCTGATTTCATTCTTTATGGATATGTACCCAGTTGAGGGATTACTTGAACATATGGTAGTTAAACTAAGTGATTTTCAAATATTAAGCTACCTTTAATGCTTAGAATAAACGCAATTTGTATGTAATGTATTATCCACTTTATATGTCATTAGTTATGTTGCTGATATTTTGTTTATAATTTGCTATATGATAATGACAGATTTGTCTTTCTTAATATGTCGACGTCAAATCTGATACTGTTTTACTAGCCTCATAAGACAAGTTATCTGAAGTTTTAGTAATATTGGCATTACTTTTTTCTTGAATGTTTGGTAGAAATCACTGTAGAATACCTCTGGTATTACTTTGGAGGGAAGATTTTTATTACAGACTCAATATTTCTAATATATATAGGAATGTTGAGATTTCTATTTTTTTAACAGTTTTGGTAAATTATGTTTTTTGAGAGTTTGCTTATTTTATCTAAATTATCAAAGTTATCTGCATAAAGTTACTCATAGCATCATCTTTGGAATCATTCTAGTTGTATCTGCAGCACTGTCCCCTTTTGAATGTTCATATGGTTACTTGTACTATCCTCCTTTTCATCTTGATTAGTCATGGTGGGAGTTTATCAACTTCATTTATTTTTTAAATAACCAAATTTGTGTTATTTATCTCCTGTTTTATTTTTGTATTCTAGTAAAATAATTTCTTATTTTATTTTTCCCCCGTTTCTACATTATGGTAAGTTTAATTTCCATTTTTTTTTCACTTTCTTGACATAAAGCTTAAGTGATGGGTTTTCACCTTTTCATCTTTACAATAAAATAAAAACTTTAAAGACTACAGATTTCCCGCTACACATGGTTTTAGCTTCATTCCATAAGATTTACATGTCATATTGTAATACTTATGTGGTTCTAAATATTTTCTAATTCCCATGGTGATTTCTTTGATCTGTCAGTTATGTAGAAATTTCTGTTTAATTTGTAAATATATTATGTTCTCTAGCTTCGTTTATAGCTCAGTCCCGCTATAGACAGAGATCACACTCTGTATGATTTTAATCTCTGGAAACTTGTTGACACTTGCTATAGGCATTTTTTGGGGGAAATATTAATGTACACTTGGAAAGAATACGTACGATGCAGATGTTGTATTGAGTCATCTTCAATGTTGACCATGTTGTTCACATCATCTATAGTCTTTATTATTTTATTCCTTATATATATATATATATATAAAACTATAAATTATACTGCTTCTTATAATCCTCGCACTTTTTCCTTTATATAATACATAATGGCGAGGTGATCTCAATCTGTGTGAGTATTAAATATCTCGAAGGGCCAAAAAAAGAGTGTGCAACTGACCCACAAGGCTTTTCCCAATTTAAGCCTGCTATGAATATTCTTTGTTCTTACTCTCTAAGGAAGGTTGTATCCTGTGTCTAGGAAGCTGTACCTCCCACAAATAAGTAATTTGAAAAAGCTGTGACTGCTAGTTATTCATTTTCATTCCCTAAAGTTTTACCAAAATATCCACCAGAAGATTTCTTTAAAACCATTTATTTTTCAAAAAATTTATTCTTGAGATGTGATTTTCTTTAAATGTTAAATTTTTTAAAAAAGTTTCTTTAAATATTCTTTAAATGTGATTCTTATAATGTGATTTCATGTATTAGGGACTCTATCTTCAACTTCAGATATGAACTATTAAACTCTACTTTCTTATTCAAATGTCACACTGAATAGTGATTATTTCCAGGATTCAATACAATATTTTAGAAACGTTTGTTTTTGTCAACATAGGAAATATGTCAAATAAATCTTTTGATGCGTATTTATATTTTCTGCTATATATTTCTTGAATATTTTTTTCTGTATAAACTCCTATTCATTTCAACATTGGATTTTTCTTTTTGTTTTGAAGAAGATTGGCCCTGAACTAACATCCATGCCCATCTTCCTCCACTTTATATGCAGGACACCTGCCACATCATGGCTTGCAAAATGGTGCCATGTCTGCACCCAGGATCTGAACCAGGTACCCCAGGCCACAAAAGCAGAACGTGTGAACTTAACCATTGCACCACCGGGCCACCCCTGGATGTGTTTTGTTTTGTTTTATTTTTGAGGAAGGTTGGCCCTGAGCTAACATCTGCTGCCAATCCTCCTCCTTTTGCCAAGGAAGACTGGTCCCAAGCCAACATCCATGCCCATCTTCCTCCACTTTACTTGTGGAACGCCTATCACAGCATGGCGTGCCAAGTGGTACCACGTCCACACCCAGGGCCGCCAAAGAGGAACGTGCCCACTCAACCGCTGAGCCACCAGGCCAGCCCCTGGATGTGGTTTTTAAGGCTTAAATTTTTCTCCAAGTTTATTTTACTTGAATGTGTCACCTAATTTCTGCAGTTATCAAATATTTAAATATAGGTATGTAAATAAAGTGAATGTCATATATAAGAGACTGTATATCTCATTAATTTTAATATATAGATCAACACTTTGAAATGGACACTGATAAACATCTTTGATAATTAAATATATGTACTTGAATTTTATATTATGTTTTGATCCTTGTTCTCTTAATCTTGATTAAAAACCCAAAATATAACATTCGTATACTACTTTCATATTTTTCAAAGAAAATTCAGGTATTATTATATATGATGGTTGAGAGAATAAGGTTTGAAATTGGACCTATTTGAGTTGAAATTTGGGATCCTGTACTATTTAGATTTATTATCTTTAAGATATTGGGCAAGTTATTTAGCTTATTTGTACACCTTTTTGGGGTTTTTTTTTGAGGAAGACTAGCCCTGAGCTAACATCCGTGACCATCTTCCTCTACTTTATATGTGGGACGCCTACCGCAGCATGGCTTGCCGAACAGTGCCATGTCCGCACCCAGGATCTGAACCAGAGAACTCCAGGCCACTGAAGCAGAAAGTGCGAACTTAACTGCTACACCACCGGGCGGCCCTGCACACCATTTTTTATATCTGCAAAATAGAAATAAGAATAGTAGATATCTGTTGATCTGATTTGAGAATTAATTAGGAAAACCTATGCAATCTTGCAGGCAAAGTTTCTGGCATTTAAAAGCCGGATAATTGTTAGTTATTATTAATATAAAATTACCATTTCCTCAAAATAAACCTGGATGAAAATATTATGCTCTTTTATTTATAAACAAAAATCCTGTAGGCTTGGGGAATTAATTAATATGCTCAATATCAGAGGATTTGATATTCAGGATCTGATAATATGACTCCAAATTTCATCATTTTCCACCAGACTATGATCTTGCTATTGCTTAAGCTGGAGAAAGGAACCAAAAGAATTTTGTGAACTCCAGCATATATCTCTGCTTGACATTTTTAGTTTAACTGTACAGATGTGGCCACGTGAGATCATAGTCAGAAACATCTCAAAACCTTGGTGTATACTAGTTAATTGTGCTCATCATAGTTAATAATTGTTAGTTAATTCTCTTCAACATAGTAGATTAGGTTGCCAATTTTCCTTTGCTTATAATTACATAGATAGATAGATCGATAGAGATATAAACATATATTTATTCAAACTTAATGTCAATAAGTATATAAAACTTTATATGTTCTTTTGTTTAGCAATTTATCAATTGCTTTATTTGTCAATGATTTCTCATTAAATATCAAAGCATCTGTTCATGTCTCTGGTTTCTTAGGCCTATGTAGAATATTAAACAACTGTTTTAAATAATTCTCTTTTATCTAAGAATATAGAAATACATGCTCTAACAATTCCTTTTTTAATTTATAATGTTTTGTACTATTCAAAGACAGCTATGGTAAGTATAATAAATGCTATGATAATAATATAGGGACTAAGTCGGGATAGACGGATGTATCACAAATCCTCCCTTTTCGGTCCTCTTCTCTTTATTTTTAGTCCATTGAGGATCTCTTATTTTCCTTAAGCGTTATCCATCACTTCTATAGAGACAACTATAAAAGAAACAAATTCAAATTTGATATTTCATATTCTTGACTCACATTTCTACATTTTTCTTTACCTTTTCTTGGAATTTTATCAAGCAACTCCAACACAATCTACACTGATAAATTTATCAACTCCCGCACAAAATTGATTTTCTACTCTTTATTCATGATACCAGCATTTTTTTTCCAGTGACCCTAAGTGAGATAATAATACTGACAGCATTCACGTTTATTGAGCACCTGAACTGTGTCTCTTATTATCTTATATTCTTTACCTGTGCGTGTAGAATGAGAGTTTAGACACAATTACTTATCATCCTCATTTTCCGTGAGTCATGAGGAGCCTATGGAACTTGTATACAGTTGCTTAGCTGTAATTTATGCACCCAGGATCTAAATTCACCCAGTTCTGCTCTAGCTGCCACTATGCAATACTACCTTAGTATGAAATCCAGGGTCATTTACAACTCCTCCAATTTCTTGTGATTCGCTAAGGGGAGAAGACATGGATCATTGTTACCCACTCAATTTTTTTTTTTATTATCATAATATAATGGAGGAGTAAGAAATGACCCTTGATTCCATATTAAGGTAATATTGCATAGTGGCATCTGGAGCAGAATTGCCAGAATTTAGATCCTAGATGTACCACTTACAGCTAAACAATCTTATGCAAATTTCGTAGTCTCTCCATTACTCATATGTAAAACGAGGAAAATAAGCAATTCTATTTTAAAAGTGGGTTTAACATGTATAGAATGTAGAAAAATGTCTGACACATTTTAGCTATTCAATAAATATACCTATATTTTCCATCCTTTCCCACTTTTTCATTCTTGCAGCTACTATTTTCTATTATTAATTATAATCTAGTAATATATTGCATACTCTTAGTCAGTTTTTCTGACTTTGCTTTTCCATGTTTATCTTCAAGCCAACTGCCCAAGCACTTCCACAGAAAAAGAAAATTTAGATTAATTGAATACTAAATCTCTCTGATTGATTTTTCTCCCAAAGAAACTATTTAAATGACAGAATGCTTACCTATCAAAGCTGCATTTTGTTAACTTGAAAATTAATATCTCCAGAAACTTTCCCAAGTTAACTTCACAGTGTTCTCCCTTTTAGGTAAAGCAAAACAAAACAAAACGTAAAACAAAAACAAATTATGCATCTGTCTCTAGCTACTGTTATTGCTGGTTGTGGATTAGAACATTGATTCCAAAGGATTAATGGTAACAATAAACATTAGAAACAAAACAAAAAGCAAAGCAATCATAAAGACAGTGAGTAACTCCCAACTCTGAAAGGCTTCGTTGTAACCTAATAGAATATAGTAACAAAACCAAAAATAAATGTAACCCAAACTAATGTGAATTAGTCAATCATATAATCAGAGAACAAGGAGAGTTGCCAAAGAAAATAAGGAAAGTAACCAAAGCAAGAGAGAGAATTCTCCAAACATTATCCAATATAGAATGGGCTTTGACTAAAAGACCAAAAGTGTTGTCTCCAGGCTAGGTATTCCTGAATGTGATAATGTATATAAAAATGTTGAACACGATAAGTTTGAATATTACAATCTTTAATAAAAGATGGATATATTAGACTGGCTTAGCCAGATAACATTAAATATTGAAACAAAATAATTGTGGTGTTCAAACTGCACATATTTACAATGAGTTCTTCAGAATACTAGGAAATATCTTACAGATTTTCTAAAGGTGGGTGATCAACTGTTAATAAAGAACAAATAAATTTGAATCTTATTATGGTTATAGATTTAGCTATAAATTAATAACAGCATTGCTATTTTATATATAGCTTGAGGAAATTTAACAATGCCAAAATGCCCTCTTGATATAAAATTACATATTGATGGTAGGCCAGAATGGGAGCAAGTATTTCTTGAGCCCTCAGGTATGAGGATCAGATTTTTTTGCAGCATAAATTCAGTAAAATTATGAATGTCTTTATGTCTTTTAAGATTCTTAGTAGGAAGCAAAATTTATGGACTCTTGTTAATTTGAGCAGAAAATTATTAATTCCATAGTATCTTCAGAACTTCCCCAAAGCCAGGAAAGTAGTGCCTCAATTCAGATGGTTAAGTCAAAGGAGGATAATACTTTCTCTCTGGATGTGCACACAGGTAAGCTGGCATGGCAGACTCCTCCAACACTGGCCTGCTGGGCAATGCTAGAGAAGCTACCACTGCTTGCCTCTGGGCACAGGATGCAAATCCACCCCTGCCTCCAACTTTCACTTCTATTTCTGCTCATGAAAAACTAAATACTACAAGAATTGCCTTTCTGTCATAAAAATTTGGGAAACCAGCCAATATTTATGAAATAATAGTAACCAAACATTAAGCAGCAGGCAACACAAGACTGTGATCTTGAGAGAAGGAAAAAGAAAATAGAGGTGTTATATAATTTCCTCAGCTTAATTTCGGAGGCACTTTCTAGGTCACAGTGAGGGAGAAGGAACCCAAAAAGAACCTACACAGATCTGAGAGGACTTTGCATTGCCATCAGCCAGAGTACAGGAAGCTCCTAACACAGCGCAATGAGAAGAGTCATCAAAAGGTTGTGCCTTAGGACAGGGCTAAAGTAGACCCAGATGAAGGCTGCTCTGAGCATACCCTAAAAAACCTTACACACACACACACACACACACACACACATACACACACTGCAAATGTTCAAACTGATCTGCGAGTAACCTAACTGCATGCCAAAACAAAATCCAACACTATTTAAAGGAAGGAAAACAACAAGATTCTACAAGCAACAAAATAGAATTCGTAGTGTCCAGAAGTCAACCAAAATTACCGGGTATGAAAAAACAATAAAACAGAACAAAACAGATTTATGTAACCTGTGAAACAAGAATAAATTCAATAGATCAAAACAGATGCAGAAATAACAGAGATGATCTGTTTGCAGACAAAACAACATAAAGTTATGAAAAATATTATAAGCATTGCCAAGAATGTGAATGAAAACAGGAACATAACTGGGAGAGTAAATAAAGGTAGAAAACAGTCTCAAATTGAAGTTTTATACATGAAAAATACTATGTATAAAGCAATGGACTTAATGGCAGATTATGCTACAAAAAAAAATCACTGAAACGGAAGATATAGTGATAGATATTACTAAAATTATGTACAGAGAGGAAAAATGACTGAAAAAATGAATAGGGCTTAATTGACATGTTAGAAAATATCATGCAGTATATCATTCATGTATTTGATATCCTAGAATGGGCAGAATGAAAGAAAGGGGAAGAAAAAACTATTTGAAGGAATAATGTTTGCAAAATTTCTGAAAGTTATGAGAAGCTTAAACCACAGAAACAAGATGTTCAATGAACCCCAAGCAGATGTTCAATAAACCCCAAGCAGATAAAAACTAAAGAAAAAAACGTCAAGTTACATCATAATCACGTTGTTGAAAAAGAGAGATTGCGAGAAATTTTTAAAAGAAAACAGAGGGAGAAAAAAAGATCTGTATGTTATACATACCAGGAAAACATAATAAACATTATGTTTCTCCCAATATGAACAAAGCTATGACAAGCACTTCTTTATATAACTTTTGTGCATTTTCATTTTATTCCCTAAATGTAAACTTTTAGAGGAAAAATTACTAGGTCAAAAATATGTGCAGTATAAAAACTTTGTATACACACTGTCCTTTGAATGTTTGCCAAGATTTAAATGGCCACAATCAATATATACGTGCCATTAACCTATACCCTTGTGAAAAATAAATAGTATCATTTGTAATAGTTATCAAAATCTATTTATCTTAACCGAACTTAAATAAGAAAACCCTTCTCTTTTCATTTTTTAGAAAAATAATGAAAATAGTTTCTTATAAAATAATGTCATTTTAAAGCTTAGCTGTTTAAATCAGTGTTCTTTTTTGTTCTGCATATTTTGAGACCTTCAACTTTTATTATTACTTTGAAGCTTTTTAGTATATTTAATACCTTAATGAATCAAGTACAAGAGATACTATAAAGGAAATAGCAAAGAGATAAAGAGATAGAGAGAGGTAAGACATTTGGGTGGTGGAACCAAGAGACCAAGTACGGCAGTGGAAAGGTTTCCAGGAAGCATAAAACTCACAAAATGCAGGAGAGGCAAATACTTAAACAATGGCAGAAAATTTAAGTGAGCTGAAGAAGAACTAGGATCTGTGGATTAAAAGGACTCACTGTGTTCCACTTTGGACTGATGAGAAAAGAGATAAACATAAGCAACATTCCTGAATCCTCATGGTAAAGAGAAAATTTTCAAGCTTCTGCACAGAAAATGGAAGTTATGGACAAAGGAAACATAAAATAGAATGGCATCTGACCTCTGAAGTGGAGTGTTGTAAGCATCAAGTTTGAATGATATCAACAGTTCAATGAGAGAAAAGATTGCAAACTATGAAACCTTATCTGTCAGGATGAAAGAAAGATATTGGAGTACAGCAAGGAGCAGGCAGTATATCAACCATGTACCACATCTGAGCAAAATTCATGGAAAAATACACTTATCAAGCAGCAGTGAACCAGAGCAGCAACCTCAAGTTGGGGAAAGATGAAGAGAATGAAAACCTTGGTGAGCAATGAATCATGACTGAGGATTTTCTTTTTTTATTACAGAGCCCATTAATCTTTTGGAGTTCCAATTTTCTAATTGAAAGCAGGTTAAGCCTCCTATAAAACAATTACACACATATGTTATAAAACAGGTATGATATGGGAGCTGGGCAAGAGGAAAAATTCTGAGACCGTTGATCAGGAGAGAAAACATTTGGACATAATATCAGAAACATGATCAGAAGAGTGTACACAATTTTCACAAAACATCAAGTTGAGTTTGTGCAACAGTTGAACTGAGTTAGGAGTTAAAGAAAATCAGAATGAGGTAATTGAACCAAAAGATACAAAATCAAAGTGCTCAGATACCCAAGAAGAAGCTGAGTGAAAAACAGAGGGTTACAGGTACATTCTGAGCTGCATGTGCTTTAGCCAGAGGCCTTCTATGCTTTACCTCTACAGGGCGTTGCTTCACGTTTTATAGCCCCGTCCATATTGGTAATAAAACTGTCTTGTTGACTAATTGATTTGGGGAAGGGTCCCTTCCCAATATCTATTTCTCCGCACTCTCATGGCATCTAAGATGACTACTCTTACTGCTCTCCCCAAAGACCCTTTCAAAACATCCACACACACAAACGCATGGATGATCACATCAGAGTCTGTTGATTTTTGTCTTCTAGGTATCCATAAAACAATGTCGGGAATATTCTGTTGACAAAAATGGCCTGTAAAATTTGTCCCTCTTCAGGCTTTCCCACTTTCTCATCTGTTGCTTCCACATGTCCCGCACAATAGCAAAACTGAAGTACACATAATCTTCAAACTCATCATGCCTTTTTTTTGGTGCTTTTGCATACGCTATTCTTTTAACCTAGAATTTTCTCTCCACTTCTCTTTTATCTATCTATATTTATCATCTATCTGTCTATCTATCATCTGTCATCTGTCTGTTTGTATGTTAAATTTAGCTCATTTTTAAAGACCCAGCCCAAGTTTCCTTCATCTGTCGGACTTATTTACTAATCTAGACTCAGTCATTCACTGCATTCTACAGTTATGTTAATACCTTCATACATGACTATAGCATTTTGCTGTAATTATCTGATTGCAATCTTGCAATCTACACATCTCAGAATAAGAAAACAAATTGTATTCATCTCTACATATCCAAATTATACCACAACAACAGATACCTAGTAGTTGCTCAATAAATAAACTTTGAGTGGGTCAATGAACTAGAATATCCATCTTACTCTTATTTCTTCATTAACCTAATTGTACTAATTATCTCATTGACATTAAAGTTTATTCTGTTTTTCTGTTTGTTTGTTAGTTTATTTTACTGAGGAAAGAGTTACTACTACAGCGGGCAGCAGACTGCAATCCACGTACTTGCCTTAAAGTGGTAGTGATTGAAAAATCTAATTACAGTTGTCATTTGTTAATTCTACCATTACAATATATTTGCCATGTTTTGATAAATTTTGAAAATTCCTAATAATTAAAATACTCAGTCTAATTGAAATATAAAGTATTCTGGGAGAGCAGATAAATAGTGCTGACATTTAAGGCTGAATTTCGATGAGGCTCTATAATTGCTTATACAAACTTTCCAAGTGAAAAGATAATTTGCATGTACAAATTAAACAGAACAGTTAGATTCCTTGCTGAACTGTTTGCATGCGTACTTTTGAAAGTCATTTTTAACTTTTAGAAAATTGGATCCTTTAATAAGTTGCTAAGCTTTTTAAAAAAGTTACAGAACTGGTATCCTTTTAACAAAGAAAATAAATCTAACCTCTCAAAAAGCATTATCAGCTAATATCTTGATATCCAAACAGCCAGCAGCTTAATATATATTAAAAATAACCATTTTCATTTCTGTGATGATATATTCTCCCAACCTTAAAATGAACAGCTGATCAAGAAATAAATATTTGATGAAGTATGAACTGTTTCAATAGTTGAGAAACTTAAACAAAGAAAAACTTTACCTTCCATGTTCTGTAAATACATTACACATCAGTAATAGTACAGCTAAGATTTTACCAAAGAAATTTACAGAAATTCAATAAGGGGCATATAAGGACACAAAGAGGCTTCTGATAGAAGACAGAGCCTGGCGTTGCCTTATTACTGACCTATGGTGAACACGAGGATACATGTGACATTGATAATATGGTTGGGTTAACTCATCTGCTTTCTGAAATCAAGCAATTAAGGACCCAGTTAGCTTTGAGCAGCAAGGTCACTTTCATGATCGATGACTGAAGAAACTCTTCTTAAAGAGAAATAGCACTTAGAACCCAATTGCCTTCTTCATTCGTATACGACCCACTTTTCTCCTACTGGATTTGTTGTCTACGTTTGAAAGAAACTAAGGTAAGTCCACAAAGTTACTCTCCCAAGGTAAGGCAACAAGAAGATCGTTAAAGAAATATCAATAAACGAACCTTATTCCCTCAAAAATTCTTTGTCTATATATATCATCCTCTAGATAAAATCTTTTTATTAATGCTTTTTAAGCAAACACTCTTATTTTGCTAATCTACATCATATTTTGGCTCCAAAGCACAGGTATTTCATTAAACTTTAAATATATCTAAGGAAACGTTCTGTAGTTTAGCAAATAGCTTTTCATCAGCAGTAATGTGGTATTTTCCTAAAACAATAACATCTTATTTTTAAAGTCATAATTCCATGGCGAGAATCTCATGTTTTTTGATTTAACAAAGAGATAAAATTACACTTAATATGGATTTATTTTAACAATGATTTTTCATATTTTATTTCTTTGGACATTCTTTAGTTATAAAAGATAATCTTTGAAACTGCCCACTGTAAAGTTTATTTTATTTGCCTGAATATCCCATTCCTGATCAGCCGAGATAAAAGTGAATACACTTTATTAATTAAAAATACTCTGTATATTTAATATTTCATGGTTGCTTCAGTCTCTCATTTCTTAATTTAAAACGAATAATAGAATATGTTTCTTTAAAAAAAACTTTCACTTATTAATTACTTATATGTATTTTTGTGTTAATTCTTCTATCTACTCTATTACCCGAATGTTTAATTCTTGTCGATTATTAGAGACAACATACTATTACTTCTGTGGATTAGCATCAACTCATGTTCTTCAAAATAAATCTTTGTATAGGAAAAACGTCTTGTATTTATATATGGCTTGCAATTTTCCCCAAAATGAGTGTCGTTATAAGATTCTGAGTAGTCACAAACCTACTCGAAGGATCCATGAGTATGACAAATGTTCACAGTAGGAATATCAGAGAAAAAAGTGAGACAACCACATGGGTCCGAAAGCTTAGGGGTTGTAGAAAGGAAGACACATATACAGGATGTTAAAATGAGACTCTTTACGTGTTAGTTTTAGCTAAGGTAACAGAATATTAAGTACAAAACAACAGTGGGAAACGTTTTTTGTGTCCCAAAGTTTGGTGATAGACTCTTTTAATAGAACCTGCTGGGAAGAAGATAAAAACTAATACAACCCAAACGAAATAAAAGGAGCTTCAAGGGGGATTGTTTACTGTGTCTCAGATTTTTGACAAAAATACCAGTCAAATAAGACCCTGATAAGACCTTTCCTCATGCTTGCTTATTTTTCCCCTAGTTTCTTATTCTTTCTCTTCCTCGCCTCCAACTCTGCAAACCAACTCTAACACAAGAAGAGTCAGAATCTTTGGCTAACAAACTGGAGAGAGAAGGAAATTTGACAGATGGGAAAATAGTAACTAAACATGTCCCTACATCACTTTCCTTCTCCAAGATTCTTATAGGAAGTAGGTCCAAGCTAGGGGAAGAGAGCTGTATTCTGTGACCAAAAGCATCCAAGATAACTTTAATTTGCGAGGAAAATTTTCAAATATAAGATTTTTTTGTGTTTTACCATCTTATTGTGTTAGGTTGTTAAACATAATGGTAAACATATTAAAGGAGGCAGGAATATGGTTAAGTTTGACTCCAAGGAATGGACATCCAGTGCCATGAGCAAGATGAATACTTTGCAGTCAGTGTCTAGAAGATTAGGACCAACCTAACGAAAAAATGCTAACAGTTAAATGAGAACACGTCCACCATGTATAAAATTACTTTTTTTTTTTTTTTTTTGAGGAATATTAGCCCTGAGCTAACTCCTGCCAGGCCTCCTCTTTTCGCTGAGGAAGCCTGGCCCTGAGCTAACATCATGCCCATCTTCCTCTTTTATATGTGGGACGCCTACCACAGCATGGTGTGCCAAGCAGTGCCATGTCCGCACCCGGGATCTGAACCGGCGAACCCCCAGCCGCCGAGAAACGGAACGCGCCAACTTAACCGCTGTGCCACTGGGCCGGCCCCTACAATTACTTATTTTATCTACCCATACCTTGTCTGGTAAAGCAGCCTGCAACTCACGTACAACAGTTCTGTTCTATTATAATTAATTAATTAGCTCCAAAATTTTGAGCTACTCTACCCTAATTTTGGTGCTATAGAAATAGGATTTAGCTAAAAAATGTCTTCAACCTGCCATTCATAAATGAAAGGACCAAACGATTCACTTTCCACTTCACTGAATCCCTATTTAAAATTATCTATTATTCAACAGTTAAAATAGTCATTTTACTTGGTTTCAGCATTGCTGAACCAATTTAATAATACATTTTTCATCACTATGCTCTCACTTACTAACTATATGCAGAAACCATGCAGATTATGATTATACTAGACTTTTGGTTTAGTGTTATTCTCAAATACCAGTTCAAATATCAGTCGGGGAGTTCTGGAGAATCTATCACTCTCAGTGGCAGCTTCAGAGGAGTTGCTCAGTAGTTCTGTTTTTATTCTATCACAAATAATACTATTGACTTTGAAGTTAGTACTAGACAACTTGGAAAATAACTCACTTAACCCTAAGAACTATTTGTCCTGGTTGACAGCTGGAAGGTTTATACTTGTTAGGAAATGCCATGTATTTTTTAGAAGCTATGTCCTGAACTGTGAGAAGCTGGATCAATTTGGCTATCAGAGCAGAGAGAATTTTCCAGGTTACATACCATACTTTACCTACCTTTTCACTATGGAAACTTTGGAATCTTATTAGGTAAGAATTACAAAGGCTGATGACACAATACTTAATATCCTGACCCAACCATAACTACTAGGACTAAAAAGTAAATATAGTGGCCAGCCCCATGGCCTAGTGGTTAAGTTTGGCGTGCTCCACTCCAGCAGCCCAGGTTTGCAGGTTTGGATCCCAGGCATGAACCTACACCACTTGTCAGTCATGTTGTGGCAGTGACCCACATATAAAATAGAGGAAGATTGGCACAGATGTTAGCTCAGGCCTAATCTTCCTCAGCAAAAGAAAAAAAAAAGGAAAAATAGTAAAATATTAGCTTGTTTTTATCTCTTCCTAAGATTTTTCTTCTACATTCTTAGGTCTCAGCTGTAATGCCGCTTCATTGTGAAACCTTCCGTGACCTTATTTTTCCCATGATCCAAATTACAATAATAAATTTTGTTGTATTATTATTATGATGGTATGTTTAAGTGCCTGTCTTCTTTGCTGCACTGTAAGCCAGAAGAAGACAGGAATCATGAGAACCTCACTCATTGCAATACACTCAGTGATTAGAATAGTGGTTGGACACTTTTATTACTTTTAACATTCTTGAAGATTGAATGAATATTTGGCCCTTGTGTAGAGGTTTTACCATTACTATGGGGTAATTAGTTGGTATAAAATACTAGACCAGGTGTGTCATATTATTTAAAGTTTATTAATTTTTAATAAAACATTCTAACATTTATTCAATTCAATGACAGATTTATCACAATGAGTTTAAATGAACAATTTTTTTTCACCAATCTATTTCAGGATACTACACCTCGTCACACTCTAGGAAACTCAACATTACACTTTTCTGTGTTCCTCTGTAAATGAGGAATCATACATGGTGATTGATTATCACCCCAAAAATGCAATAAGGATTGTGGTGAAAGTGGCCGAATACTCTGTAGCTTTCTGGACACTAAGTTATACTGTGGGCGAGGAGGAAACAGAGTAGTGCTAATGAGTCCTCAGCAAAGCAACACAATACCAGGTCCCAGATTTCAAACTTGCATTTCAAAATGATTCCCTTTGGGGTCAGCCCTGTGGCCAAGTGGTTAATTTCACGGGCTCCATTTTGGCAGCCTGGGGTTCGCCAGTTCGGATCCTGGGCGCAGACCTAGCACCACTCGTCAGGCCATGCTGTGGCAGCGTCGCACATAGAAGAACTAGAATGACCTACAGCTAGACTATACAACTATGTTCTGGGGCTTTCGGGGGGAGAAAAAGAGGAGGATTGGCTACAGATGTTAGCTCAGGGCCAATCTTTAAAAAAAAAAAGATTATCTTTGAATAATTGATAATTCACTTATCAATTCACTTTTGTTGTATTATTTTTACCCAGTTTACTTATCTTCTTGGATATACTACTAACGTTCACTTCATTTTCAGTTTGCCTTGACTACTACTACTTTGTTGCCTTACAAATAGCTGACATAATATTTCTGTTCCAGATATGTCATTATTATGGAGATTCCATTCAATCCTCATAGTCACTTTCACTCTCTTAAAACAATAAGACCAGCTAAGGTGAATCATTTTTTCCTGTATCTCACTCCCATTTTCCAGATAATTTTATATTTCTTACTTGTATGTACGCTATTAAGCTTACAAGGGATCAGGGTAATTTGGGATGAAATGATACTAAGAGTAAATTGACTTAAACATGGAAATGTAGTACTTCTGAGAAGTTGCACTAGCCTTAAATATATCCAAGATTAGTGTAAGAAAAATGATAAATATAGTTCCAATCTTTCATTGAAACTATATCAGAAGTTCTGTTTAGATTTTTATTAGAGATTTTCTACTTTACTTCAGGTAGTTGTCTTCTTAAGAAATATTTGTCGACCTGGGAACTAACAAAGATAGGAATCACTTTCAGAAAAGTTACAAGAGGACAGATGTGACACGAATAGTCTCAGCGCGACCTCTTGTCTCTATATCCGGATGGCAAGTCCTCCTGAGGTCTTTCCAGCTCTGCACCTCTCAGAGGAATAGATTTACACATGGTTGCGATTCAGGGAGCTTAACCTCTGGGAGATGATTGCTTACAATAGTTGCTGCCCTTGGCACATAAAACATTCTTAAAGAAATTCACAGATGTGAAATATGACAAAAAATGGTTCATAAAACCAGTTAGCAGAATATCACAGGGACACAATTGTATTACTATCTCAGAATATTGCAGGAACAGTACTCTACTGTTATAGCCCATCCAAAAAGAATGGATCAAGAGAGAATTTATATAGTTTTTCTCTCAACCTTTTACAAAAAAGTCAAGAATTTTGGTAGAATATTTGAATTTTTGTTATTGTAGCAAAGATGAAGCTGTGACTAAAAGTGCTAAATGTTTTCGGCCACAAGATATCTTTTTCAGCCCAGACATAGCAGGTAGACAGATTCTTTTAGATAAAATTCATCTATAATTTGACAAAAAATATGCCATTCATTAATATTTAGATTTAATGAAATAATAAAAAGAATCTCAAATTAGAGGTAGAAATCCAGGTTTTAACTATGGTATTTATTCATTTCATCACTTTCTATATTTTCTCTCTCATTACAAAAGTGTTCTCAGTTGGTGTACATCACCGTTCTATTTCCACGGTTGCTTTGTTATAATAAGGCTAGATTCCTGCAGAACACGTCTACCTTTAGTACTCCATGGGCCTCTCCTCAAGATGGAATCAGTCAAAAATGGAAAACCTTCCCAGAAGAGGAGAACTGCTTTCCAATCCGGTCTTGCCTGAGCTGGATCTCTAATCTCTAATCTCTACTATAGAGATCATCATTTTTGCCTTACACCATGAAGCATGAGCACCAGAGAAAGTAATGGGTTTGTAAATTGTCACCTAAGTTAAGTGAGGATGCTAAAAAAAGAAAACTCAAATGTCTATAATTTGATGATTCTAATCCACTATATTAATTAAGCCAAAAGTTCTCCATGATTCATTCTTAACTAGAAATGATTGATGATAGAAAAAGAAAAAGATACTAGAGTCAGGTCTGAGCTGATAGGTTCTACCTACACACAGGGTGTGGCATTGGCCATGTTATTACTAAAATTATGCATTTTTGGCTTCAACATAAAGGCTAAATGAGAGCTACAACATCAAGTTGAAATTTTCTTAGTCTCACATTCTATGATGATAAAACCAGTCCTGAATACCTTATGCACGTAAAGTATGTTTCCTTTAGCCTGTGTTCCAGCCATATAAAAAATTAAAGACACATTTCTGATGCACTATAGGTCACAAATCCTTAAAAAATAAGTTTTAAAATATCTTTCATCATCTGGAGGGAATTCCCAAAGTTTGAATAAAATTCTCTAAAATTTATTTCAAATTGAGTCATTATTTTGATTATCATTAATAATGGTTTAAAATCATTATAAATTTCAGAAAGTCTAACTAAGAATGTGAATGTTTTCATATTACTGAGCACCATGTATAAGAATTCTCATTTTTTCAATCCAACAGGCGTATGTTCCTTAAAATATATTAACTTGTAATATTTAGCACTAAGTTTCCAGCAGACCATTTATAATCATTAGCATCATATGGATCACATCATGTCAGATATTTTTTATTTTTTTACAATTCTAGTCACATTTAAAATTCAAATTTAAAATTGTATAATAGCTATTATACAAAGCACAGGGAAAACAGAGACCATTCTTTGCTTCATGGTTTCACACTTTTCATAGTATATGTTACAGATTTTTTTCCATTGTCTATTATTTTCTTGCCAATTAACACAAATCTCATTTCCTATAAAGGCATTTTAAAAATGAGTACCATTAACTACAGTTAAAGAAACAGAGCAAAAGTGAAGGGCTTTAAACGAGCAAGAACGTTTTTTCTTTGTATTACATATTTCCAATACTAACTACCCACTGACTTGAGGCACAGATATACAAATTAATCAATGCATACGTTTAACAAATATGTTTTCTGCATTGTACTGGTGTGCAGTGAAGAGTAAGTTCACAGAATCTGTGGATGAAACAATGCAATAGAAAGTAACTAGTGCCATTGTAGAGCTATCGAAAAGGAACTGTTAGTGGGAGAAGGTAACAGTAAACTCTCCCTGGACTTCTCAGAGATGGTGTAATAAGGAGATTTTGATTTTAGTTTAAAATATTAGTAGAAGTATATCAAGTGGACAACGGCCAATATTTTCTAAACAAATGCAAGAATATCTGCAAAGGTTTACAGAAATGAAAGAACACATATTTGAAAAACTATGCTTTGATTTGGATAGAAGAGGGGGAGGATGGCATCACAATAATACAAGAAAATGATGAGGTCAAATCAGTGAGGAGCTTGTTTGTCAGGGCACTACAAAATTTGGATGTTATCCTATAGGTGAGAGGGGAACATAAAAGGGATTTAAGCGGTGGTATAGAACGATCAAATTTATTTTTGGAGCAATTACTCAAAAATGTAGTAGACAAATTAAAAGAAGAAAAAAGTAGAGGCGAACATCACATAGGAGAATATTACACTCACGGGAAAAATGAGTAGTAAACTAAAATAATAACGTGAATGGAGAAAAATGCAGAGTAAGTGGCAGCATCACCGAATTCATGAACATTCAGCTGTTGGAGTTTAGGGAAAAGTGAGCTATGAGATTGACTCTCAGGTCTCAGCTTCTCAATGGGATGACTGGATAGTTGACGGCATCATTCATGAGAGAGAAAATACAAGAGAAAGATCATGTTTGCACTGGGTTCATCGAAGTGGAGAGAGAATGACAATGAATTTGGTTTTACAGATGACTTGCTTGAGGTGTGGCTAATAGAGTGAGGTTTGACAAACAGAAACTTATCTGGGAAGTTTTGATCCTATTGGTGATTATAGAAATTATGGAGTTGGATGATATGATTCATGAGAGAACTTCCAGAGTGTGCATATTGATGGCCAGGAAAAGCATCTAGCCTCAGAAAGTAATTTATTTATGTATTTATATGTTTATGTATGTATTTGAGGCCTCCAGGTATTTACAATAATTTTTATCTTAGATATATGTATTTTGGGTCTGCATTCTCCTATTGCCAGAGGAGTGTCTCATCACTCTTTTTAAATTATACCTGTCCACATCACTTATTTATGTTACCTGCCTAGCTTCTGTGTGATGTTACAATACCTACTGAATGTTTACCAAGCTATTATGGTATGTGTAATAATACAGTTCATATAGAATATTTATTATTTATGAAACTGTGATAAATTCTCACAATAGTTTTTTGAGCTCTTAAAATGATGTAGAAACAAAATAACAGTGAATGCTACCTGCTTTTATATATTCCAGCAAAAATAAAATTATCTTCTGCTAAAAGCGTTTTCTCATACCTGTAGCACCTTAGATTGTTCCACAGTTAGGTCTCCAAATTTAAACTGTATTCTATTAAAAACACCATTGAAGATACTAGTCTATTTTTCTTTTCCAGGGGAGAAGCAAATGTGAGAAGCTTTAATTACTAATGAGGTTGTTAAGCCAAGATCCAGTATTTTATTGTTTTTTAAAATTTTTCTACTTGCCTAGCCAATTTCTCATTCTTTTACAAAACTTAGATATCTGTCTTTTCCATACACAGGATAATCTGATTTCAAACAGAAGTCTTCGACATGAAAATTGTGTGCAGGATGCAGCCTACATGGGTATTTTTGAAGCCCAAAGTGGAATTTTTATGTACTAAAATTGCTATCTTAGAGTAACAGATAGATATCAAGTGACTTTTTTTATCTTTGAATACTTGTGGTATCAATTAGCTTGCAAAACATATTAACGGGAAGAAAAAATTGTTTTATATATTATTAAAATACAGCAAACCATAAAATGGTAAATAATGGCATGGTAAAGTCATTTTTATTTTAATATCACTTATATGAAATTGCCTAACATAACTCGATTATAATATTCCTTCACGTATTTGAAAATAATGTGCATTAGAACCTAATAAAAATCAAAGTAAAATCCCTGATGACTGAAAGAAAAAAGACTTTTATAATAATTTGAAAAGTAACATTTTCTTTCTAGTCCTGAAATATTGCTAGTGTGTTACTTCAATTACGATTCCCTCATAATACTTAACAGTACCTGGAATAGGGTAGGCATTTCAAGAAATGTTTTTTCAATTAAAAAAACATGAAAGAGAGAATAAATAAATTATGAATGGATACATACATGAATATAGATAGTCCTACGTCTTACTATCCCAATTCCCAGAGACTGAAAGAAATTTAAGTATAAACCGAAATGTGTCATCTTTACCCAATACACTTGAAGAACTAGATGGAAAATGTTAGCATGTGTCACATACAGCCCTACAATGTGTACTCCACTCAACCAGCGACAGTGGTGTTGGGTTTGAGTTGAAACTCGTGAGACACAATAGGCTTTAGCCAGGACAAAGTTTACATAGTTTAAAGAAAGCGTATGTTTTATGGGGATATCTCATGATTACCTGAGTGTCCCAAATTTGCTCCAGATGTGGTATACTTAGTGTCATGAGAGATGTGACTGAGAGAGCAGGGACAAATTCATTTAGGAGGGCTATTATCTCTGGGGTCACTTCAGCTTGTATAGTTTCTAGCCAGATGGCCATTTCAGTGGTATGGAACTAGCTTCTATTCTCCAGTTTAATGTGTTCACAAATAACTTTTACTCATGAACATTTCATTGTTTAAAAATTTTGACTATGAATATAGAACCTTAGTTCAATTCATGGTTAACCTCACCAGATACTTGTTTATCCTGGACCTGGATTAATTCCATAAATGTCTTGAGTTAGTGTTGCAATTAAGATTCAAACCACAGGCATTGCTCAGGCAAGAAGTAAGGCGTATACCAGTTGTTAACCCTTTTTCTTCCACGGTGTCTGCAGAAGCAGCTTTAGACAGTACCTTGACAGAGCTTCTTATTAAAAGACAACTTAGAAATGCACAGACTAAATAAAATTGCTTGCAGACATTAAAATTTGAAGAATTTTTAGCAATTCTTTTGGAGATGTCCCAATTTGTACTTTTACCATCAAAATCAATGTTTGGCCATTATTAGCCAATAACAACATTGAGTCTCTCTCTTTGTTAATTTTGCTTTTATCTTTTATTTCTATTAATTGAGGTGTAATTGACATACAATAAACAGCACATATTTAAAGTGTACCTTTGATAAATGTCATCGATTAGAGCCATAATCACAATCATGATATTGAACATAGCCATCATCCCCAATAGTGTCCCTACCGCCCTGTTCACAACTCCATCCCTGAGCCAACCAGTAAATTGTTTTCTATCAATATAGATTAGTATATATTTTCCAGAATTTATATTAAAATAATTATAAACTATATTTGTTTTTGTCTGGCTTCTTTCACTCCATATAATTATTTTTGAAATACACCCATGTGGTAACATATCATTTTTATTTATGAGTAGTATTCAGTCTGGATATAGCATGATATAGCATAGTTTACTTTTTCATTCACCTGCTGATAGACATTTGAGTTGTTTCCATATTTAAGCTATTGAAAGGTGTATGTCATTATATTGACATATGCTTTCATTTCTCTTAGTTAAATACCTAACCTAAATACCATAGTTAAATACCTCAGAGTTGAATGGAGATATTGTATGGTAAGTGTGCATTTAAATGTTGAATTATATTAATTCAACAAACAATTATTGAATGCCTATTATGTGCCAGACACTATTTTATGCGTCGAGGATACAGCTAAGACAATTACATCCCCCTGCTGTCACACAGCTGGTAGTTTAGAAACTATTGTATTACAATTGGTTTTCACAGAGTTTATTTATAAGATAATGAAAGTTCCTTAATTATATCCAGTAGCTTAGTATGAAGAAAAATAAGTGGGGGAGGAAGTCACAAAAGGGGAGAAAAAAGAAACACACATACTCCTAAAGGAAGAGAATCCTCAAAAGGGCCAGCTAGAATGTTTACCAGCTCAGTCTTTATTAGTTTTTTATTTGTTTCTAAGATGTAGCAATATTCAAGCCACACCCAATAGGAATAGCTAAGGATCAGATACAATCTGAATTATATATTAGAAATTCATGTATGTGAGAAAGATAGAAGAGACAAGGGGTCAATCATATTCCAAATCTGAAGGAAAGAGGGAGTAAATTGTGATTTGCCTCCAACTTAGGTAAATTGGAATACTTACCATAATAATATAATCTTGATATCTCAGCTAATTAATTGTAGAAATGATTATTTAGAATTTATGTATGCCACAACTCCACATCCCTACCTGAATTTGTCCTGTAACCACACCAAACCAAGATAGCACACACACCTGGCTTCCAAGGATTTTCAACTTTATAATACATTTGAAAATTCTAAATCATAAGTCATTTAAAATATAAATATGTTTTAAATTTTGGGGAACACAGAGTATCTTTTATATCAATTAGCCAAGACTTTTTATTTTTACATTTATTGTAAAGTTAGTTTCCCATTTCATGATTAATAAAAAAGTAAATTCATATTTAGTGAGTATTCTAAAAATCTATTCAAAACTATGTGGCTATGCGTAATATTTTAGGAAATTGTACATTTATTAGTGTCAGAATTCTGTTCTTTATATTAGGCTAGCCATGTTTATTCTGAGGTAAATATTAAACGAGAAAGTTAAAATCCACTTGAGAATATAGTGTCTATTTGCAGAGACAAAAATATATGTTCAGTTTTGATAGAAATTCTTTTAGGACTCATTTGAAAGGGTTGAGGGATGCTACTTTATAAATATGACACCTCACTTCTACTCCTTTAAGGATCTGTTTCTCACATCACTCTTTCTGGTGTTCTTCTATTTTCCACTTGCATATATCCCACTAACTCACTGGGAGATGTCCACTTGAAGTCTATCTAAACAGGGACTTCATGATAATTTGCATAGTGTTCAGAAGTCCCTAATCATCTATTTTTGTAGGTTTCAGCTGCTGCACAAAGGCAGCTGCTTATGTAACAGGAAGTTGACATTTCTTTAAAATATGCCTTTGCAGCTGTGATCAAGAAATGGCTTCTATCTGTGTATTTTTATGGTAAGTGAGAGGTTTATCTAAAGAGCTCCTTCCAACTTAGACTTTACCTGAGAAAGTTATTTATATTTGCCTAATGTTGCTTGCTGTGTCATATTACCCAACCACATCCCACATTCAACACTTCAAGGACCGCAAATCCATGCAAAACCAACTATATGTAGCCAATGCTGGCATTTTGGGATTAGATAATAAATTGAAATATTATCTGCAAACCCAGATTGCTTGCTGACTCTCCTTAAAGACAGGTCAATTGCAGAAACTATTTATTATATTCCCACAGGATTTATTCATTCAAAGCAACATTTCTCTTATGGAAGTGTAGCTCTTCACTCCAAAAAATTTCAACAATTATCAATTTAAAATTGTCCATAAATGCAATTAGATACATCACAAAGAATGTGTTGATACTCTTATGTTAAATGTAAGATTCACTTAAAATTAGATTAAAATGATAATGAATACACAGTTAGCAATAGATTAATGTTTCATCTGGATTTTAGCACTGTTGAATATTAACATATTTTAAGTTAACAGTCAATTAGGTAATTCATAAAGTAAATATTTATAATACAATCAATTAGACATATAATGTCTTTTATTAGACCAAAATAAAATGCAGGGAAAAAAAAGCAGCTTATAATCTGAAACTGCAAAAGATGAGAAAGCTCACAGGATATGTACAAATTTATTCAGAGAATTTTGTCAAGTCAAATAAAATAAACTCCTTAGAAACAGAAACATTTTGAGAGATGACCTTATTTCAATCTTTCAAATTAGGAATGCTTTTCTGGAGTTTTTATTTATGGATGAACTGAATAAAATGAAAGACGTAATTTAAACTGCTGTTTAGAGACCTCTAATGAAAAAAATCTAGAATCATCTTTCTGCTACAAGAACTAAACATAAATTATTAAATAAGATTAATTAAAGTGAGTGAATGTTTCTATAAATGCTCTCTACTTGCAATATGGTGCAATGATGACAGCTTATCATTAATAACTATCTCAGAGAATGCATACATAGAATGTTTTCTATCAATTTCAGAAATTCAACTACTAATGTTCATTTTAAAAAATAATAACTATGGGTAGAGATGAAAGTTGGAGGAAAAGCAGGCAAAGTAAATAAATTAAGTACTTGTAGAAATGAATTATACAGGGAAACAGAAGATTGTCAGTTTCTAATACAAAATAGCAAAACATTAGAAATTCCACAATTCTTAAGGTGTGTGATGATGTATTTATGTAAACAATATGGGGGAAGAAACCACATCATAATTCTCTTTTATCTCTAAGTTTCAGTACTTCAGGGAGCTGAGACAATTACTTACCAATTAAATATATATATGTGTGTATATATACTGGGGGAAAATTAGGGCCTGGAAAGCCATGATGTTCGTACCATAATGAAAGATAATCTGTGAATAATCAAAATTACTTAGAAGAAAAAGCAAAATTTTGGAGAGAAAAAGGAATTTCTGTAAGAGAGAATGAGAGAGGAATTATTTGGTATTATTCCTTGCATTTCTCGGAGCTTTCCTATCTGGGACGGTCCAAAAAATCTTCTTGATATACTTGGAGTAGCTCTTAGTTACTTATAACACAAAAGAGCTTAGGCACAATAATTAGCATCCTTTTTATACAAATGTCTTGAACACTTTTAATCTTATTCTTTATATGTCTGTTTAGTTAAGCATTGTATATCTAGCAATTAGAACAGCACTTAGTATATAATATCAGCTTAATGAGGAAATAATTTATAGACAACTATTTTCTTCAATTTGGGGAATTAATTTGGAATAAAAAATTCCTTTCCATTCAAAGTTATTAGAGATCAGCAGGAAAAATTATTAATGCAAATGGAAGGGTAGGGAGGAAACAGGTACTGTTTTTTTTCCCCAGTCTCCTGAGGTATTTCTTATAGCCAATTCTCTACTTAGGTTTCCTCTAAGGCTTTTCTGCCCTGGCATTGATTTAGCTGCATTAGCTGGGTTACTGGGGTGGGCGGACTCTAGCATAGCCCCCAGTTATCCCCATATTCTGATATTCATGGCTTTAGGTATCCCCTCCCCTTGAATGTGGATGTGGCTTGTGATTGGCCTCTTAGCCCAAAATACAAAAGTTGATGGAATGTTACTTTTGAGATTACATTAAATAAGATTGTAACTTCTTGCTGGCCTACTCTGTTGACTCTCTCCCCCTCCAGCTTTAAAAATTTAACCTACATATATAGAGGCCCAGGTAGCAAGGAGGTGAAGGTGGCTTCTGTCCATCTTAGTGGCCTTCAGTTCAACAGGAACTGAATCCTACCAATAACTTCATGAGCATAGGAGCAGATCATGCCCCCATATCAGTCTCAGATGAGACCCAGCCTTGGTTGACACCCTAATTTGCAGCCTTGTGAGAAACTCTGAATAGAACTCAGCTGAGCCATATTTCTGACTCATAGAAATTATGAGATAATAAATGTGTGCTCTTTTCAGTTTATAAGTTTGTGTTAGTATGATTATGCAACAACAGATAATTAATACAGTTACCAAGATGTGTGAGACCAACTAAAGATTCCTTTCTTACAGCCAATTCATTTTTGATTAGATTATTGATAAAAATCCAAATTTAAATAAAGGAATAACTAATTTACACCTGGTGGCATTATATGTCACATAAATGTATTTATACTCTTTTAAAGTAAAGTTTCAGATGACAAATAAGACTCTCAATCGTGTTCACACAAAAGCATGTTTAGACAATAGCAGAGACCCATCCAATTGGATCTATCAGTCATATTTTCTTCTTAAACTTGTAAAAATGAAACAATAAATCAACAGATTTTATCCATTTAAGTCTTTTTGAAAATATCAAGGGAATGAAAATAATTTTGTGTTAGATTTACATTTGAAAGGAAACGTTTCCTATTTCCCTTTAAGGAAAATCATTGACAAAGCAAGTGCATCCTCAAATGGAAGCATCACTCCTTAAATGAAATACAACATTCTTAGAAGAATGACAAACTAGCAAATTTGCTTTTAAAAAGTCTATATTTATCTATATATCTATTGTGTTTATATACATAGAAATATATTTTTTTCTAATTTTCCAAGATCAATAGTACATTTCAAAGATTAACATAAAGCATATAAAGGAAAGTACAGTATTGTTTTATTATACCTGCCATTGCAAGCTTGTCTTAGGAAAACAGCATGGAGTATATACAGAAAAGAAAATTTTTATTCTAATTAATTTGTTTGAATTTTTCGTATTATTAGTTGATGCCTCTTTCTTCTAAGTGTAATGCGTTCCCTATAGAACAATGTTAGTTTCTTTTCTGCGGCTGGAATTCTCTCATTTTTTTCTGTGAGATAAAATCTAAATTAGATTAATTGCAGTAAAGCTGAGAACTACATTTCACAAGCACAAGTAGAGTTTCTTTGTCAGAGTCAAAATATTGAGCAAGCAAATTACATCTGCCTTAGTAATAGATGAATGGAAAATGTTAAAAAGAGCAGTGTGGATGACGGATTAAAAGAATGGTTGAAACAGGCACATGTGGAAAGCCAATGTGAGAAAACATTACTACATTTGTGTCATCTGCTTAGAAATATTCAGACATGTAAAATTTCCCCATTTAACTTTTCTGTATTTTCTCCTCAGTGTAAATAGCATCTACAGATTCCTGAAAGAATACAGGATACTAAACATTGCAACAGATTGTGTGTGGTTTGTTCTCAAGTAGAATAAGGAATGATTATGAGAAAAATTATGCATTTCATTATTATTATCCATACTTTTCATAGGAATCAAGTGTTACTGTTACCTATTAAGATATATCAGATTTTGAGTTTTCTTTCTTTCTTTTTATTTTTTATTTCATTGCAACTTCCTCAACTAGAACTATGAGAAAAATAAAATATTTTTATTTACTATTTTTATTTTTCTCATCTATCATAAGTTGAAATTTTCAGGAATATATTTCACAAAATTGTAATATTAAGCATACATACATACATATATTCAAATAGTATCTTTCCTTTTTTTATTATTGAAAAGTCATACAAGTGAGTTTTAAAAAAGTTTTAGGTAAATATTACATAAAATTTTGTGTCTTTATTATTGAGATATAGGGAAATTGGACAGCATATTTACGTATTAACTTGTGGTTTTATTAAAAATCAGACTTTTTTAGGGGCCGGCTCCATGGCCGAGTGGTTAAGTTCAAGTGTTCTGCTGTGGCGGCCCAGGTTGGGATCCTGGGGGCGGACATGGTACCGCTCGTCAGGCCACGTTGAGGCAGCATCCCACATCCCACAACTAGAAGGGCATGCAACTAAGATATACAACTATGTACTGGGGGCAGGGGCGGGGGGCAGTTTTGGAAATAAAGCAGGAAAAAAAAAAAAAAGATTGGCAACAGTTGTTAGCCCAGGTGCCAATCCTTAAAAAAAAAAAAAAGGCTTTTTTGAAGAATTTAATCTGGTTTCAAGTGGTAAAGTCAAAATAATACTTACAATACTTTTATGAAGTGTATTATATGTTCACAGAAACGGAGACATTAAATAGGAATTGTTACAATTATTATAATCAAGCATTGCTAAATAATAATTTTAATATATTTAAGAAATATATTAAGAATATAATTAAGAAATATTAATAAATTATAAGAAATATATTAAATTAATCAAATTAATAGTTTAAGAATACAAAAAGAAGCAATTTCTGTGTTTTTTTCCAAGGAAGATTAGCCCTGACCTAACTGCTGCCAATCCTCCTCCTTTTGCTGAGGAACACTGGCCCTGAGCTAACATCCGTGCCCATCTACCTCTACTTTATACATGGGACGCCTACTACAGCATGGCTTTTGCCAAGCGGTGCCATGTCCGCACCCGGGATCCAAACGGGTGAACCCTGAGCCTGCAAGAAGCGAACGTGTGAACTTAACCGCTGCACCACCGGGCTGGCCCGGCAATTTCATTTTATATGTCAAAAATGAATGAAAAAATTGAAATTATTTATTAAATGATTTAAACAACTTGCACAATTTAGTTTAAAAATACTAAAGAAAATCTTTCCGTCTTTTCAATTCAGTAATATTACTTTTAAGGAATGTTTTCACAAAATTCTATCGTTTGTTTCAATTCTTCCATGCTAAAATTCAGCACTTCTAGTATAAAAGTAGAAAATCTGTTTTCTAATACTTGGTCCATAATGAACGTCCCGTGTTGAATCGTGACCTCAATCTAATTTCTAAGGGAGTTATTAAAGTGTACTGTGAGATTACAGATTGCAGATGCAGAAAATCACGGGTTCGCATCCCTGCTAGTTGCTTCACTGCTATATGATCATGGGTAGTCATCTATTCTCTATTGACAAAGTTTCATTGGAAATCTGAAGATTAAATGAGGTAACGTATGTAAAGTATTTAGCAACGTAACTGATTCATAGTAGGAACTCACTAAATGTTATTTGTTATGAATACAATGACCCCACTAATTCTGCCAATTTATATTTAAGACACATGCAATATAGGGTGGATGCAGCACTGAATAAAATATGCAAACTTCTTTTCTCTTGAGCTCTACCTCTATAAGGACACAAATAAAAAACAAATAGCTTGTTAATATTTCAGATGTTTCAGGAGCTTTGAAAAACATCAAAACCATAACAATGTGTTGGGATAAAATGATAATGACTAGTCTGATAGCTTGCAGTAGAGAATTAGACTGGGTGATCAGAGTGGCCATATAAAGTTTTTGAACCTTAGAATTAATGATACCAAAATAACCTTGTAGAAAGATTGAAAGCAGAATGCTTAAAACCTTAATAAAGGAACAAATTTTTTAAATCTGAGAAATAGTGATATGACTATTTTGCACTAGAAGGCAATTAGTACAGCATAAGGTCAGAATGGAGCATTGTAGGGAATTTTGGGGACTGCAAATTTTGGATTTTCTTCTAATTGGAAAAGAAAACCATTATACAAGGATTTTAACCAAGGGAGAAACAAAAATAACTTCAATTTTAGTTTGATATAGTCCCATTTGCTTATTTTTGGTTCTATTGCTTTTGTTTTTGGTGTCAAGTCCAAAAAACTATTGCCAAAACTCATGTCAAACAGCTTACTCCCTATGTTTTCTTATAGAAGTTTTATAGTTTCAGGTCTTAAATTTAAGTCTTTAATCCATTTTGAGTTGATTTTTGTGTATGTTGTAAGAAAGAAGTCCAGTTTCTTTCTTTTGCATATGACTACCAATTTTCCCAACATCATTTATTGAAGAGACTATCCACTCACCATTGTATATTCTTGGTTCCTTTGTTATAAATTAATTGACCATCTATGCATGGGTTTGTGTCTGGGCTTTCTATTCTGTTCTATTGATCTATATTTCTGTTTTTATGCCAATACCATACTGTTTTGATTATTATAGCTTTGTAATATAGTTTGAAATCAGGAAAAAGCTTCTACAGACCAAAAGAAACCATCAAAATGATGAAAAAGTAATCTACAGAATGGGAGAAAATATTTGCAAATCATATATCTGATAAGGGGTTAATATTAAAAATATGTAAAGAACTCACACAACTTACCAAAAACCAAATCATCTTATTTTAAAATGGGCAGAGGAACTGAATAGACATTTTTCCAAAGAAGAATAACAGATGGCCAACAGGTACATGAAAAGATGCTCAACATCATTAATAATCAGGGAAATGCAAATCCAAACCACAATGAGATATTACTCACACCTGTTAGGGTAGCTATTATCAAAAATATTGGTGAGAATGTAGAGAAAAGGGAATCTGTACACTGATGATGGAAATGAAAATTGTTGCAGATACTATGGAAAACAGCATGTTCCTCAAAAAATTAAAATAGAGCTACCATATGATTCAGCAATCCTACTTCTGTGTATATATCCAAAGGAATGAAAAAGGATATCAAAAAGATATCTGTGCTTCCATGTTCATTGCAGCATTATTTGCAATAGCCAAGAAATGGAAACATCCTAAAAGTCAGTTGACAGATGAACAGATAAAGATGTAGTATATATATATATACAATGGAATATCATTCAGTCATAAGAAAGAAGGAAATTCTGTCATTTGCAATAAAATAGATGGGTCTTGAGGGCATTATGCTAATTGAAATAAGCCAGACAGAAATAGGCAAATACTGCATGATATCACTTATATGTGGAATTCAAACAAAAGTCAAACTCATAGAAACAGAAAGAAGAAAAGTGGTTGCCAGGGGCTGGGGTGTGAGGGAAATAGGACCAGGTTGGTAAAAAGAGCACAGACTTTCGGCTGAATAAAATCTGAGGATCTAATGTAAGACATGGGGACCATAGTTAACAGTAGTGCCTGACTCATACTTACGGCTTCAAAAATATTTTTGATTGAATTATTTAATTATTATCACATTAGATTAGTAGATGGAGTGTAAATATCATCACACTTTTTTTAATCCAACCACAGTATATAGCTCTACAATGAACAAGTTTTTCAGCAAAGAAGATAGAAGCTTGGAAGGTTAGCATCTCTATTACATGGAATCTCTTAAACAGCAGCTCTCTAAGCTTATGGCAAGTGCTCAGTCACAGTTACTTCACATGTCCTAAACATGTTCCATGCTTTGAGCTACAAGTTCTTAGGATATTACGTAAGACAAAATATACTCATTGTTGCTGCTACATTTTGTAGTATTCTTTTAAATGCAGGCAGAATTCTCTTAATATATTCAGTATAGCTGGAACATAGGGAATAAGAAAGAGAGTATACAAGATTAGTGTGAAGAAAGAGTGAGAGCTACCATGTAAGGCTCCATACCTCGTGTTATTGATGTCATACTATGCTCTAAAAGAAATAGGACATCAGTGAAGGACCTAGAGCATGGTGGGTAAGGCAGGACTAGCTAGATTTAGGGTAATGAGACAGAGATTAAAGAAGTACATGTTTAAAAGAGGTATTTAGAACATAAAATTAACAGAGTTTGTTGATAAATGGGAAATGTGCAAGATGGAGATGCCATGAATGATTTGCAGATTTCAGTTTTGCATTAATTGAGAAATTACAACTAGATGTAAAAAACAGACAACAAAAGTAATCATACATTCTTATGAAAATCCAACCCAGCAAAGCACTTTTATGATATTAAGGAGCACAGTCAAATATATGTGTTGTTCTTTATCTCATGGCTCATTTTCCCTGAATCAGCTTTAGGAATGATACAGATGAAACAGAACAGAAAACAAGAAACACTCTACACACAGTACAATAAGAAGACACGTCTGCAGTGGTTAAAGGCTTTGAAGATATCACAGTCAGACTACCATGAACCACTATGAACCAAAATCCATGTGAATATTATAATGATAAAAAAATCATATTTTGAAATAAAAAATGCTTCCGTTCATGTAGAATATGCTTTATTTAATATCAATATCAAATAATATGTTTTTTAAAAATGTATTTGTTAGTTTATTTTCACCATCTATATAAACAATTTTTTCCTAGTATTATGCTTAATACCAATCTACTTTCACTGTGTGTGTGTGTGTGTAATGTGTGGGAGTATATAATTTTCTACAGAAATGTGACTGAGAACAGCACAACACTTCTTCAAAGATTTGATTAATCATTTTCTCAAATTAAAAAAAGGTTATTAAATAATACAAATTCTTATTACCTCCTTGCTCCATTTTCACTTCCTTATCTACTCTCTTTATTGAAATATTGCAAAAGCCTCCTTGTGTTCAATTTTTTTCATTCTTCTCTTTCGTTTTTCCATGTCCATCCCAAACCCATGACCAAAATAATTTTTCTAAACGAAAAATTATTTTTGGACTTTGGGTTTCAGCTCTGACATATAAAGAGCTTGGAAATCATCACCATCATCCTTACAACAAGAAAAATAGGACAAATTAAAAATCAATGACTAATTTTGGACTCATCAGAGATCTGAGTTTTCAGGGAAAATTACCAATTTGAAATGTGGAGAGAGAGGTACATTCAGCCAATTACAGACAAGATCTACTTACTTGGAACAGCAGCTGCTGGAGACATAAACTGGTAAAACACTTAAGTGGTAATTTTGACAAATTTCTGCAGGCTGAGTGTGGAGTAGCATGAGTGAGAAGCTCCTGGAGATGGCTGCCTTGGCAGGGGTGGAGGAGGGATACAACTTGGATGAATTCTATTAGGAATTCTACTATCTTCTAATAGTGAAGATCTAAGAAATAGGCCCTCATTGCTTTGGCAGGACAAGGGGAAGAGAAATCAAGGTTAACTATGCCCACACCATTCTCCATGACAAGGTTCTACTTTCCAGGGAAAGGATGTTATCAAAGTCCTAGTTTTATCCTAGATGAGAGAAGGGCATTCATCCCACTCCAGCCAGTGTAGCTTCCCAGACTCATCCAAAGTGCAAAAGATCCATACTGAATAAGGGTCAGGGAAGCAAGGAAACATATTGGGGACGTTGTTGCCAAAGAAGGGAGTAGGGAACAAAGGGAATAAAAAGTTATAACACTAGAGAAACAATTGTGAAGGTCACAGGCATAAGACACAGGACGACTAAAATTTGAGATTTAATTGGAAGATTATGGAACATATCCCTGCTGCAGACTTTACAACTATAAAAGCAAAGCTTCAGTCTCATGATAACTGAAGGAGCTTCAAGATACAGAATCTCTCTGAGAGGACTTTGGGAAGCCCAGAGTCAAGAGGGGAGACAAAAACAATGATACTAGAGGAATCTGAAGCCTCTAGAAACTATAGCTACTGCAAACATTAAACACAGCCCAACTCCTATCAAGATTAACATATATCCTCAGTCTAGGTGACTATTTATCTCAGTTCCTATTATCCAATACAATATGCATGGCTGTCGTGAAAAAATTACAAGGCATTTCAAAAGTCACATTAAAACATAGTCTGAAGAGACAAAGCAAGCACTAGACCAAATTCATATGTGCCAAAGATATTGGAACTAAAAGAGAATTTAAAGTAACTGTGATTAATATATTAAGGTCTCTAATGGAAAAAACAGACTCCATGTAAAAATACATGGGTAATATAAGCAGAAAGAATGAAATTCTAAAAATAATTTTTAAAAATGCTAGAACACATAAACACTGTAATAGAAATGGAAAACGCCATTCAAGAACACATCAGTAGACTCAACACAATCAAGGAAAAATCGGTAAACCTGAAGATCAATCAATAGGAATTTCCCAAACTGAAATTCAATGAATGATTAAAAAGAATGTAAAAAAGAAGAGAATTAAACATCCAAGAATGATGGAGTAATTTTAAAAGTTGTAACATATGTGTAATTGGAATATCAGAAGGAGGAAAAAAGAGAATGGAGCAGAAAAAATATCAGAAGTAATAATTGCCAAGATCTTTCCAAAATCAATGACTGACATTAAACTACAGACCCAGGGAGCTTAGTGAACAGCAGAACCAATAAATACTGAAAAAAGCAAATAAAATAAAGATCATATTCAAAAGGAAAAACAAAGAAAAAGAGAAAAATCTTAAAACAATTGTTGGGAGGAAAATCACTTTGGCTATAGAATTAGAGTGTACTTTTCAGAAACCACAAAAGCAAGAAAAAACTAAAGTGAAATACTTAATAGGTTGAAAGAAAAATCCATCAATTTAGTATTCTCTATCCAGCAAATTTATACTTCAAAAGAGTGAAAAAATAAATAATTTCTCAGAAAATAAAAACTGAGAGACTTCATCCCCAACAGAGCTTCTCTGCAAAAGCTGTTAAAAGAAGTTCTAAAGGGAAGAAGGTAAATGATGTAGGTCAAAAACATGGATCTACAAAAAGAAATAGAGAGAATTGGAAAAAATATATCATGGTAAATATTTCTATTTCTGAGTTGATCTAAATGATCACTGTTTGTTTGAAGTAATAATAGCAATATTTTGGGTGATTATAGCATATGGATAAGTAAAATGAATGACAGCAATGTCACAAGAGATTGAAAGGATGAATTGGGAATACTGTTATGAGGTACCTGCAGTACAAAGGAAGTGGTATAGGGTTATTCAAAGGTGGACTTAGATTAGTTAAAAATGTATATTGCAAAATTCTTCAGCAACCACTAAAAATGTTTAAAAGCATAATCAATATAGTAGAGAACAAATAAAATGGAATCATATGAAACGTTCAGTTAAATCAGAGAAGGCAAAAAAAGATGGGGGAAGAAATAAAACACTAATCAAAAGGAAACTGAAGTAACTATATTAATTTCAATCAAAACAGACTTCACAACATGGGAAATGATCAGAGATAAGGATTGGCCAATTTTTGATGAAGACATAATCATCCTAAATGTGCACGAGCCTAAAAGGTTGTCAAAATACAACTAAAAGGAGAAAGACAAATTCACTACTATTGTTTGGAGACTTCAACACCCCTCTGTAAGCAATTGCTACATTGAGCAGGTAGAAAATCTGCAAGGATATAGGGGACCTAAACAGCATTACTAATCAACTTGATCTAATTGACAATTATAGAATACTCCTTCCAACAACAGAGCACACATTCTTCTCAAATTCACATGGAATATTCTCCAAGATATCACGTTCTGGGTCATAAAACAATTATAGCAAATAATAAAAAGAGAAGTCATACAAAGTACGTTCCTAGACAACAAGAGAATGAGTAACTGAAAGATAGCTGATATATTCCCAGGTATTTGAAATAAAACAATGCTCTTCTAAATAATACAAATAATTTGAGCTAAATTAAAATGAGCACACAACTTATTAAAATTTGTGAGATGCATTGAAAACAGTACTTAAAGAAAAATTTATAGTATTGAATGCATATGTTAGAAAATAAGAAAGATGTAAAAACCTCAACTTAAGCTTCAATCTTAAGAAATTAGAGAAAAAAGAGTCATTTAAGGTTAAAGCAAGGAGAAGAAAAGGTGTAATAACAATTAGAGCAAATAATGAGTGAAATTAAAAACAGGAAATCAATAAAGTCAGCAAACCAAAAGCAGATTATTTGTAAAGATCAATAAAATTGATAAATCTCTAGCCAAGCAAACTAAGAAAATTCAGTATATTTCTTCACATATTTAGCTCTTCTTTGATTTGTAGTTTATCACAATCAAATCCTGTACTTATTTTTATAGTATGTACCCTTGATTTGATGTAATAAGAATGACACTTATCTTTTATGATCTATCTCCCCAAACCCATATCCTCAGAGTGATCATGAAAAAAATAAATATACAAACCCCAGTTGGGGAACATTTTACAAAATGCCTGATTAGTATTCACCAAAACTTTCAAGGTCATCAAAAGCAAGGAAAATTTGAGGAACATTTACAGCAAGCTGGAGCCTTAGGAGACAAGATGACTAAGGGTAATGTGGTATCATGTATGGAGCACAAGAGAGCCTTGAAACTACTTTTCTAGGTAATAAATATTTGTGAGACATGTAGTATATCCTCAATACTAGAAGTGCACTCCAAGTATATAGGGGAATGATAAATCATCTTCTTGATCTGTAAAATAAGCATTATTATATTTAGGGTTGTTGTTAGGATTAAAATGAGATCATAAACGAATAGGTCCAGGTAGAGAAATCGACAATGTGTAGTTTACCAGTAATACAGACTATTGCTATTGTTGTTACTGCTTTTGCTGTTATTTTATGCATTTTGAAAATAGTGAGCAGCTTTTTAAAAATAGAAAATAGATTTAATTATAATAACTCTTCATTTTATAGATGGACAGGAAGCTCAGATGAGTAGCTTACACAAGGTATCACAGTGAGAAGTAGAGCTCAAATTGCAAGTTTTTCCGTTGTTAATATCATAAATAATTTAAAATTAATCACATTCCTAATATAGAAAGCTTGTAACATATTTTTCATGAGCTCCCATTCTTATCTCATGAGCCTAATTTTCTTTTATAAAATTATGGTAACATAAAAACGTTTAAAAATTATAACATAACTTTTTGGTGCTTGCTTAGGTGTTCATAATAATCTCAATCTGGGCTTGAAAAAAATAAAACTAAAATTGGAAGCTTTATTTGTTTAACTGTCAAATTACACCAGTTTACATTACACCTATGGGACATACTGTTCTCATTGCCACTGATCAGTGATCAAGCAAGCAAGAGGATTTCACTCAGATCATTTGAAAGAGTCATCATCTGCCAAATAGGCCTTGCTTTAATGTTAACAGAAGAGCCATAAAGAGATTTATGACTCTGAAACAGACCAGAGGGTGGCCCATCTGCTGCAGTAGATGCAGAACCATTTCTGAACAAGGCTCCCCTCGCTTTCTGTCCTTAGAAAAAATGCATTAGACTAAATTGTCAAGTTCAGATTCGTTTTATAAAAAATAGTTATGCCCAACCTGTCCTTATTGCTACTTAATTCTTACAATGAATAAGGAAATATATTTTTGCAAAGTAGGTAGAAATACTTTGAAGATGACTTGGCCTCTCATCATAACCAAAGTGCCAGAAAGAGTAAAATGAGTTACTGTATCATCAAGCACAAGAGGAAGTTCCAAGTCAAATTAATATAGACCAAGTAACTTTAAGGGACTTTTTTTGTAACTATATTCATTGGAAAATATTTGACCAGAAACAGACTTTCCTCTCTTTCCATTTATCCATCCACTGAGACTTGTTAAAATGTGATAGGTTGGAAAATCTGGTTTCTATAGTGTTAAATTCTAGAATCAAGAATTAACAGGCAGTTTATTTTGATAACTCGTTTAAATGTACATTGTCTATTACCCAACTGAGATTTAACATTAGTAGAAAATATGAATGTATATGTTAGGTGATGTCTATATGCTTTCTTTGAGCTTCAGTAAAGTGATTGATAGAAAATAATAAATTAACAGTATTTGCTAAGTCTATATATTTTTATTTTGTTCTGCTAAGTAATATCATGATAAAAAATGAAATTTCCATGAAAAAAGATCATGAAATAAAAATTATTGAGCAATTTTTAAGTCATAGGCACCATGGTAAAGACAAGACTTTATTATCTCATTTAATATTTAAAACAGCCTGTTTACAAATTTTGAAAATGAAGCATAAAGAATTTGTTAAATGCAAGCCAGTTTATACATTAAAAAGTAAGGCGAGGATTTGCACTCTTATTCTATTCTTTGGCATCTCTATTACTCTACTAGGGTCCTCCAGACAATCAGAATGAATAGACGGATAGATGATAGATATATGATAGATAGATATAGATGATAGATATAGATGATGATAGATAGATGATAGATATAGATGATGATGATAGATAGACAGATAGACAGACATTTTAAGGAATTTCTATGGTGTAGTCTTGAGGCACAATTCCTTCCTCTTCAGACAACCTCAGTGTTTGCTCTGAAGGTCTTGAAACCACCAAATGAGATTCATTCACATTACTGAGAGTAATCCGTTTTGCTTAAAGTCAACTGACTGTAAGTGATAAGCACATCTGAAAAATACCTTCACAGCAATATCTAGACAACTATTTGACAAAATAACTAGGTATCATAGTCTAGCCAAGTTTACGCATGAAACTAACTTTCACAGCCTGGTAGAATAATGGCAGTACTGGCCATATTAGTTACGAAACTCAGATACCCAAAGTCTCTGCCTGGGATCAAACTGAGATCACATGACCTATTATCTTTCTTTGAACTGAAGTTATGGAAATCAAGAAAGTATAAATAAAAGAACTTTCAAAAGTGTAATGCACCATACCTATATAATGAAACACTATATTTTGGCTACATTCATTAAACTTAGGAAAATTCCTCTGACAAGTTTTGCCACAATTCGACTTAGTAGAATAAACCTTGTCAAACATTTTATATATGATTCAATTTATAAAAGTATTATCTGTATATAATAGTTCAAGATTATAAATAGATATTACATAAAATTTTATGTGTATGTGTACATATCTACGGTATGTAGAGACTCTCCATAGAAATATTTAGAAATCATGCATTTTATTATATAATTATGTCAATTGATTTACATAATTTTAATTTCTTTCAGATATGTGTTTTTATAAATATGCTACCCTTTTAAATTACCTCTTTTTATGTTCAATTATATTCAACTCTTCAGTTCTTTTAATAGTAAAATGGTGGATTATTTTTCCTGTTGTTTTTCTACATCCATTTACTTCTTCTCACCCAAATCAACCTGTTGACTACTGGAAACTATAAATTCCTTACATCGAAAAGAATTTTACTATTCGTGAAGTTTTGGTGTGCTTTATTGACTTATGGATCCCAACAGTTTAGAATAGTATGGGACACATGGTAGAAACACAGTAAATAAGTTAATAAATTTGATTAATGATGAAAGCAGAGTGATTTTGGAACCTACCATTATTCTTTATACTCCTTTACAAAAGGTACATGTATTACATTATAATGCAGTATTTCATGCAAAGTTTGAAAGAAAACTATACAATTACTGATTAATTATTAATATTCTATTAGAATTAATGTCACTTGAGAATGTGGCCAGATATATATTCACTTCAACAACAAACCTCAATAGAAGTGTCATTTAAATAAGGAATATTTTTAAAATTAGCTAATACAGTAACTTTTCTTAAAATGTATTTGATTATCTTTGATTATGAAATTGATTTCCTATTCATGTATGTGGCAATATTACAGTTTAATAACTTGAGTAAATCCTATTTTGTTCTGTACAAAATAATGCTTATCTAATAACCATAGATAATTCCACTTGTGTTGCAATCATCTTTGTTCAATTCATGAGCATCTTTCAGTTGTGTATTCTTAAATTTGTTTCATCATTGTCTTATAGTACTTAGTGTACAGATCTTTCACCTCCTTGGTTAAATCTATTACTAACTATTTTATTGTTTTTGATGCGATTGTAACTGGGATTTTTCTTAATTTCTCTGTGATGGTTCGTTGTTGGTGTTTAGAAAAGCAACTGATTTTTGTATACAGATTTTGCATCCTACACTTTAATGAAATCGTTTATTAGTTCTAATAGTTTTCTGATGGAGTCTTTAGGGTTTTTGATATAATACAATATCATCTGCAAATAGAGACAATTTTACTTCTTCCTTTCTGATTTGGAAACCTTTTATTTCTTTTTCTTGCCTAATTGCTCTGTCTAGGACTTGCAGTACTACGTTGAATAAAAGTGGCAAGAGTGGGCATCTTTGTCTTGTTCCTGATCTTAGAAGAAGAGTTTTCACCTTTTCACTGTTGAGTATGATGTTGTAGGCTTATCATCTATGGCTATTATTATGTTTAGGTATATGCCCTCTATATCCAACTTGTTGAGAGTTTTTATCACGGAAGGATATAATTTTGTCAAATGCTTTTTTTGCATCCATTGAGATGATTACATGAGTTTTATCCTTCATTTTTTTAATATATGTAACACATTTCTTGATTTGTAAATATTGAGCTATCCGTGCACCCTCAGGATAAATCTCACTTGATCATGGTGTATGATCTTTTTATGTACTGTTGAATTTAGTTTGCTAATATTTTATTGAGAATTTTTGCATCTATGTTCATCAGGGACAAGGCCTGTAATTTTCTTCTCTTATAGTGCTCTTGTCTGGTTTGTCTGGCATCAGAGTAATGCTGGCCTCATAAAATGAGTTTGGAAGTAGTCTTTCCTCTTTTTTATTTGAAGAGTTTAAGAAGGATTGGTATTAATTTTTCTTTGAATGTTTGGTAGAATTCATCAGTGAAGCTATATGATACTGAACTTTTCTTTGTTGGGACATTTTTGATTACTGATTTAATCTCCTTACTCACTATTATTTTGTTTAGATTTTTGATTTCTTCATGATTCATTCTTGGTAAGTTGTGTGTTTCTAGGAATTTATCCATTCCTTCTAGGTTGACCAATGTGGCGGTGTGTAATTTTTCATAGTAGTACTTTATGATCCTTTGTATTTCTGTGATATCAATTGTAATGTCTTCTATTTCATTTTTCTTTTTATTTCTTTGAGTCCTTTCTCCTTTTTTCTTGGCAAGTCTAGCTAAAGGTCTATATATTTTGTTTACCTATTCAAAAAACCAGCTCTTTGTTTCACTGATCTTTTCTATGGTCCTTTTAGCCTCTATCTCATTTATTTCCATTCTCATCTTTATTTCCTTCTTTCTACTAATTTGAGTTTCATTTTTTCTTCTTTTTTTAGTTACTTGAGGTGTAATTTTAGCTTGATTATTTCAGATCTTTCTTGATGTATGCACTTATGGCTATAAATTTCCCTCTTAGAAGTGCTTTTGCTGCATCCCATAAGTTTTGGTATATTTTATTTCCATTTTCTTTGACTTCAGGTATTTTTTAATTTCTTTTTTGATTTCTTCTTCAACTCATTTGTTGTTCAGGAACATGCTGTTTAATCTCCACATATCTGTGAATTTTCCAGTTTTCTTTTTGTAATTGATTTCTAGTTTTATATCATTGTAGTTAGAAAAGATGCTTGATATAATTTCAATCTTCTTAAATTTAATGAGCCTAACATATGATCTATGCTGGAGAAGGTTCCATGTGCACCTGAGAAGAATGTTTATTCTGCTGCTTTTGGATGGAATGTTCTGTAAATGTTTGTTAAGTCCTTCTGGTCTAATGTGTAGTTTAAGTCCAATGTTTCTTTATTGATTTTCTGTCTGGATGATGTGTCCATTGAGGAAAGTAGGGTATTGACGTCCTCTACTATTATTGTATTGCTGTCTATTTCTCCCTTTTGGTCTGCCAATATTTATTTTATATTTTATCTACTCCTATGTTTGGTGCATAAATATTTATAAATGATATATTGACTCCTTTACCATTAATAATGACCTTATCTCTTATTACAGTCTTTCTCTTAAAGCATATTTTATGTGATACAAGTATAGCTATTCCAAATTTATTTTGGCTTCCCTTTTCACAGAATATCTTTTTCCCTCTCTTCCTTTTCAGTCTTTGTGTGTTCGTAAAGCTAAAGTGAGTTTCTTGTAAGCTGCATATAGTTGGGTCTTGTTTTTTCATTTCTTTGCCCATTTTGTGTCTTTTGATTGGAGAATTAATCCATTTACATTTAAAGTAATTATTGATAGGTATAGAGTTATTATTGTCATTTTGTTAATTGTTTTATGGCTATTTTATAATTTATTTACTCCTCTCTTTTTCTCTTGCTCTCTTCCTTTATGATTTGATGATTTTCTATAGTGGTATGCTTAGATTCCTTTCTCATTATCTTTGATTTATCTACTATTGATTTTTGCATTTTAGTTACCATGAATCTTATTTAAAACATCTTAGAGTTATTACAGCCTATTTTAAGCTGACAACAACTTAATTTTGAACACATTCTGAAACCCTACTTTTTTATTCTCCTTTACCATGTTTTATATTTTAGGGAAGTTTTCAGTCATTATTTCTTCAGATAAATTTTCTGTCCCTTACTGTCTCTCTCTTCTCCTTCTGGAACCCCTATAATGTGAAGGTTGGTCTGCTCAATGTTCCATAAATCCATGAAGTTATCTTCACTCTTTTTCATTCTTTTCTCTTCTCTGATTGGATGAATTTCACTTCTCTTAGAGTTTGCTAATCCTTTCTTTAGCTTTATCTAGTCTGTTGTTGAACTTTTCTACTGAATTTTTTAGTGCAGTTATTCTATTCTTCACTTCTATGATTTCTGTTTTGTGCTCTATTTCCTATCTCTGTGTGGAAATTCTCACTTTGCTCATATATTCTTCTCCCAATCTCACTAAACATCTTTATGACCACTATTTTGAATGCTTTATCAGGTAAATCACTTATCTTTGTTTCATTAAAGTGTTTTTCTGGGGTTTTATCTTATTCTTTCATTTGGAATATATTCTTGCCTCTTCATTTTTCTTGATTCTCTGTGTTGTTTTCTATGGATTAGAGAAACCAACCACCTCTCTCAGTCTTTTTTTTTTTCTGATTTATATCCCCAAATCCCCCCTGGTACGTGGTTGTATATCTTAGTTTCACGTCCTTCTGGTTGTGGTATGTGGGATGCCGCCTCAACGTGGCCTGACGAGTGGTGCCATGTCCGCGCCCAGGACCCAAACCAGCGAAACCCTGGGCTGCCACAGCAGAGCATGTGAACTTAACCACTAGGCCACAGGGTCGGCCCCCTCTCCCAGTCTTGAGTTGTCTCATGTAGGTGATGAAACTTATTGCTCAACCCTTTTCTCTCAAATCTTGTAATTGTACAAATAGCCCCTCTATTTTTAGTATCTCCCACTAGCTGAGGGTGTGCCAAGACCCACAGTATCCCAAAGGGGAGGATTGTAGTCAGCACCTAGATGTAGGTTGATTGGAACCTCAGACAGCATACTGGAAGGTATATAGCTAGGGCCATCCAGGGAGAAAATGGAAGATGAGCTTCTTTGCCTGTTCCCTCTGCACTGGGCCTAGGGTATAGCTATGGAGGGGTGCTCCTATGCTGGTTACTAATTGCTTTGTTGTTTGCTACAGTCCTGTGGGACATGTGAATGCAAGCCCCATTGGCTATGAATCAGGCAGTCCAGTGGTCTGTCCCTTGGATGACAGATACACAAGCTGGGGCACCAGACATATGTACAAGATCCTTCCATGGAGATATTGACAATTTGTAGCAGGTTTGAATGAGAAGGTGGAGGTCATGTTTGCTGGCTTCCCTGGTCTCCAAAGAGGATCACAGTGAGCCCCTAAGATGCATGATAAATCATAAGCATTATCCTTAGGCAGTAGCTTTTAAAGTATGCATATAGGCTTCTATCAGGGAAAGACCGAGAGATGGGCTTTTCTGTCTACTGACTCCGCACTGAGTCCTGGTGGTAGAGGGTGAGTAGCTGGTTAAGAATTATTTTTCTGTTTACTATGGTCCTGTGAGACTTGTGAATGCAAGCCCTTTGGGATATTAGAGCCAGAACATTTATGGACCTGTGACTTGGGTGGCAGTTGCAAAGTTTAGGTCACCAGAATCGTGCACTAACTCCTTCCAGGAGAGATATTGGTGGTTCTGAGAAGGCTTGAGGGAAGTGGGGTGGTATCTACTGGCTTTCTGGCCTCCATGGAGGAATGCAGTCAGTCCCTAGATGTGTGCTAAATTGGAAGCTTGATCCTCAGGCAGCAGCTTTTAAAGTATGTGAATAGGCCTCTTTCAGGGATAAACTGAGAGATGAGTGTTTTTTCCTTAATTCCTCTGGGAGAATAGCCATAGGGAGTCCTTTAGAGCCAGTTATAACTGTGTCTTTGTTTGCTACAGTCTTATGGGTCTCATTGACTCAAGCTTCTTTGGCTTTCAGGGTTAGGTGTTTTGCGAATCCATACTTAAAATGAGCGTTTTTAAGTTGGGATGCTAGAAATGGGGTCCAAACTCTTCACTCCTCAGGAAGAAACTGGGAAGTGGGAGTTTTCTCCTGATTGTATGGCAATATGTTGCCAGTGGAGTTTACGGTGAGAATGTACCACAGCTTTTCCCATCCATTTCAACTTGGGTGGTGTGAGCATTTTCTCATTTGCCTTGAGAAATAAATGACAAGCAATAGGATTTATTGGAGTATTTGAGAAAGCCATTTGGTATAAAACTAATTCAGCCTGAAAATGCTTTTCCAAAAGGGCCTGATATGGCTGTTGAGCATGCATTGTATCACTACGCTGAGTAATTACTATGTCCCAAAGACAAGAACAATGCCCTTAAAAATAAGGATGTAACTCCCCCCACATTGGCATTTCCTTAAGATTAAGCACCTCTCCCTAAACTAAGGATTGATTGCCGGCCTGCTGTACTCACCCCTGTGGCCACTCACCTCGAGACAGCAGACCTGCTACCTGCTGTGTTCATCAATTGCTCTGTGAATTGCTGTGCTGGCAGAGCAATCTCGTGAGTATTGTAAAAGGGACATTCCTATCATATGTGATACATGCTCTTTGATGGTATATAACCACTCTGTACACCCTCATTTCTTTGGAGTGTTCCATTCCTTTGTGAAACAACTCTCCTGGGTTATGTGGTCCTCAGATCTGGCTCACAATAAATTCACTCCAATTTTGATTTATATATTGGTTACAGAATATTTGTGTCAACAGCCTGATGTGTAGGAGTTACCCAGCTTATTTCTGGATTTCTTTCAGAGGGAATTGCTCCATGTATGGCTATAGATTCAGTGTGTCCATAGGAGGAGGTGAGTTCAAGAGGTTCCTATACTGTCATCTTGGACTGGAGCTCTTGATTTATATTTTTATTTAACTTTACTACTTATAAAAAGATGGGAAGGAGCTTTTACTTCTAGCCAAGATAAAGTAAAGGGATGTGAATTTGTCCTCCTGGCTGAAACATTTTTGAAACATTGACTACGTATGTGAAATATTCGACATGGAGATGTGAAAGATAGTGTACCCTGACAGGTGGGAATAAAATGTGGCAAGATCTACAATTCTCCCAGTTTATTGCCTTAAAAGGGTTTCCAGGCCACAGAGCATAGAGGGAGAAACTGGATAGAACTTGGTGATTGCTGAGTTGAGGATGTGGATTCAGAATTCCAGGGACACTGAAGTGGCTCCCTTTTTTTCAGGGCGGTGTACCGGTCTGGAGAGAGCTGCACAAACAGAAAGCTTTGAAGATATGCAGAGAGCTTTCATCAAGTCTTCAGTTCAGTATGGGCCAACGCATGCCTAGAGGATACTGCTAAAGGCTGTGGGAGGGAGAGGACACCTAAAGGAATAGAAAGAATAATTTTTAAATTTTATACCTGTTCATGTTCCTGTCCCCACAAGCCATAGAAGAATCATCATAACTCATGGGACATAGGGTAGTTTATCTAGAAGGGTGTTGTCTCAGGAGTGACACCAACTAGCTCTAAATCAAATTCTTCTCTGATTCTTTAAAAAAAAAAACTTGAAAGCAAGATCAAAAAGTGTCAGACTGTTATCAATTTACCTCATCCCAGAACAAAGCTCAAAAGTATGCATAGGCAAAATATGGATACAAAATATGCATAGAGGAAATACAGATACAAAATATCCCATCACTCAAATTCACAATGTTTGGCAACCAATCACAAAATTATCAGCAATGCGAAGTAGCTTAAAATGTGATCCATTAGGTGCAGAAAAATAAATCCATGGAAATTGATTCAAAAATAACACAGATGATAGTAAAAAAATAGCATTCAATTAGTTATTATAACTGTATTCCATGTGTTCAACAAGTTACAGGAAAGACTGAACATGTTACATAAAGATATAGAAAATATTTTAAAAACTACATGAAACCTCTAGAGATGAAAACTAGTGTCTGTTATGAGAGGGAGACTCTGAGGGAACAAGAAAGGATTAGAAAGGTAGATGGAAAGATTAACGAACATGAAGACATATAATACAAAGTAAGTAAAATGAAACACAGTGAAAAAAGACTAAAATGAGAATGAACAGAACATCAGTGAACTGTAAGACAACTTCAAACACCCATTAACATACTTACAATGTGGGCCCCAGAGAAGGAAAGGGCAGAAAAATATTTGAAGAAATATAGTCAAAATTTTACTGAAATTGATAAAAACCATAAACCCACAGCTCTAAGAAGCTCAAACAAGAAGTGATAAAAATATGAAACATGAAGGCAACTAAACCAAGGCACACATTATAATAAAATTGCTTAAAACTAGAAAAAAAGGAGCAATAGGATGGAATAGATTTTTTATCTCCTTTTTATACTTCTAGCTGCTGTCATATGATATTTATGTAAAGTTATATTTAACTACCACATTTCACATGTGGTTAAATATGAAATACAACTCAATAATCTATGGATACATATGTCTCTGTTCCAAACACTTTTCAGATGTTCAGACCTAATTAATGCCTCCCTTTCACTAAGGACATGGCAAAATAAGCTATAATTGGGCACAAGTGCCCAGTGTCAGCTCATTGTGTGAGTTCATGGTTTGAGAGGCAGTTCATGCTATTTCCCCTGACTGGGACTGATGTACTAGCCAGTTGTGCTTCTGTTAATATGTACAAAATCACCAAGCTGCCAGTGCCATAGCAAGTGGGAAGTGTGGGAAACTATAAGTTGTGTACATATGCAAATTATGTATGCAAAGCAGAGGCTGAGCCATTCTGCCTGAAGAGAGTAGAAATGGAAGCTAAAAACATTTGCTACATTTTTCCAAGAAAGGTTTGATGAACATGTGCCTTGTTCAATATATTTTTGGCCTTTATCTTTCATATCATGAAGGATTTAATGGTGTCCATCACCAAATGAAAATCATAAGACAAAAATTTGCTGAAGAAGCTTCAGTATTTTCTTCAAATTTACTCTTTGATGTGTGATTTTTCACTTAGACCAAATGTATGATCTTCTAAATTAATTTCACTCATTTTCAATGTCAATAAACCTTTGGAGCATATAAAAAGTAAAGCTACTTATGCTTCTGCTCCATAGGCCCAATTAGCTATGAAAATAGAAGATGTCATTGTATTATTATATTATTATTGCCATCAATAATGACATCAAATAATATTGTCATATTGTTGTCATCAAACGCTTAACATAATTATTAGAAAATTTCAATATTTCCCTCCATTTCATAAAATCAAAGTTAAAACTTTTGAAAGTTTCTTCTATTGAATGTGAAATAACTGGCATTATTATGAATGTTACTGTGAACTCAGAGTACTGAAGCTAAATTTTTTTATCATAATGTGAATGCATACAATCATAGATGACGATACAGTGTTTGAAAACATGTTCTTTCTAAATTGAGGAATCTATGAAAAAGTATGCTTGACATAGGTTGTAGATCATAAATTCACCCATAATCTAGGATATTCTATATTAAATAGATATATTTGTCAAATTTTACATACATAAATTATATATAATATAACATAGTATGGATGTATAATGCCTATAAATAATGAATATAATAAGTACCTATATAGCAGATATAGATAAATATGAAATATAGAGTGCTAAATTACAAAAAAGTATAACACACAGATTAGATTGAACTAAAACCTGGAAGATTGCATTTTCTGTCTAATCAAGAATAGGAAAAGTTTGACACTTTCTAAAACTGGGTAGTAAATCTCCTATGTCCTAAATTGTCACTAATATTCCAAAAATTGAATGTATTATGGTCAATGTATGCCGGAATTTTTTTTTTTTTTGAGCTAGATTAGCCCTGAGCTAACATCTGCTGCCAATCCTCTTCTTTCTGCTGAGGAAGCCTAGCCCTGAGCTAACATCTATGCCCATCTTCCTCTGCTTTATATGTGGGATGCCCAGTACAGCATGACTTGCCAAGTGGTGCCATGCCTGCACCCGGGATCTGAACCGGTGAACCCCAGGCCGCCGAAGTGGAACATGCAAACTTAACCGCTGTGCCACTGGGCCGGCCCCATGGAAATTTTTAATCAAATATTTTAGAACCAAAACTTCTGATTTTGAAGCTTTATAATGAGTTGCAAGTTTTGCAAATAGTGTTTGCACACAGGAAGGCATAGACACATATCTTGAAAAATGCAAAGAAGAAACTGCCGAATACTGCAGGAGAGACAGACTTAATAACTGGTTCAGGCAAGTCACTACACAAACAAACAAACAAACAAACAAATGTTTTTCTGGCACCTTGATCTTGGACTTCCCAGCCTCTAGAACTGTGAGAAATAAATCCCTGTTGTTTAAGAAGCCATATTATGGTATTCTGTTATAGCAGCCCAAATTGCCCAAGACTTGAAGTACCTTGAAAGACCTAATTACAGTGTGCCTATGATTGCTGTTCATTTTCCCACAGAAAGAATTAAACACAGTCATCTCTCAGTATCCTCGGGGATTGGTTCCAGGACCACAGCAGATACCAAAATCTGCAGGTGCTCAAGTCCCTTGTATAAAATGGTGTAGTATTTTCATATAACCTGGGCACATCCTCCCATATACTTTAAATCATCTCTAAATTACTTATAATACCTAATACAATTTAAACGCTATGTGGATAATTGTTTTACTATACTGTTTAGGGAATAACGACAAGAAAAAAAAGTCTGTACATGTTCAGGACACGCACAACCATCCTAGGCTTTTCAGTCTGGTTGGTTGAATCCGCAGATGGGACTCCTGTGGATATGGAGGGCCAACTGTATATGCATTTTCAATATTTCCAGTTTTGTTTCAGCTGCTAAGAAAAGTTATTTTGAATTCAGCAATAATTTAGCTTTCCATATTTTTATTTTTCATTCTCAGGCTTTTTAACACCTAACAGAACGCACCTCAAAGGCTTTGCCTCTTTAGCCTTAAAACATCTCTAGTGTTAGGCTTGTGAGAGAAGACTCAGAATAGAAAGGAGAAAAAGAAAAGAGAAGCCATTTCATTATTACACTTGCTTTTGATTTGAATTTTTGACTCTTGATGTCTACAACAACTTTAAGTAACATGTTCTGTTCTCACTTCCATAGAAATTTTTTTTCCATAGAAATGTTTAAACACTCATTTAATTAATCTTTGGCATTGATAAGAAGAAAAAAGATATAAAAAGTATTCCTGGACAAATCACAAAATATTTTTACCACTTCCCTACACTAATTTTTAATTTGCATATGGCAAAATTCACTCTTTCCTGTGTACCATTTTATGAGTTTTGACAGTCATGTGACCCCCACTACAATGAAGATACAGTTTCATCACCCACATTTCCTTGTGCTTCCCCTTTGTAGTCAAACCCTTACTTCACTTGTAACCCCAGATTTTCTCTCAGTTCCTATACTGTGGGGTCGTCCAAAGTGCCATATGAATAGAATCACACTTTATGTGCCCATTGTGTCTGGCTTCTATCACTTAGCTTACTGTGTTTGATATTCATCCATTTTGGTGGTGAATCAGTAGTATTTTTCATTTTTACAGCCAACTAGTGTTTCATTATGTGGCTGATCCATTCTTCACATGAGGGACACTTGAATTGTTTCCAATTTTTGATGATTATGAATCAAGCTACTATAAACTTTCACAGATAGTTTTTTATTATATTTTCTGTGGTGTGTACACGTAGGTTTTAAATTCACTTCAGTAATGCTTACTCCTCTAAGAAATACAGTTTTTTAAATTTCCTAGGGATTTTTTAATATCAGTTGTGAATAGAGACAGTTTCATTTCTTTCCTTTCAACTTCAATTTTTCTTTTAACTTCCTTTGCTTGCCTCATTGCCCTTATTAGGACTTCGAGTGCGATGTTGAAAACAGAGTGATGAGAACAAACATGCTACTCTTATCCACAATCTTAATTAGAATTCACTCAGCTTTTCATCAAATAAGACATCAGCTGTAGGTTCTTTTTTAGATGCCTTTTAAACATTATGAAAATTTTCTTCTATTACTGCATGCTTGTTTCTGATTATGAATGCATGTTGAATTTTGTCACATGCTTTTTCTACATCTACTGATAAGATCATGTGATTTTTTCTACTGAATCAGTTAATCTGATGAATTACCATGATTATTTTCAAATGCCAAACCAGCCTTGCATTCCAAGATTAACCTTCCCCACCTGTGGGATTACAGATGCATTATCCTTTGTATATATTGCTGGATTTGATTTGTAGAGAATCAAATTGAGAACGCTTTTTTCTAGTATCATAAGGAATATTGGTTTGTGAATTTATTTCTTTGTAATGTCTGGTTTTGGTATTAGGGTAATGTCAACTTCATAAAAATAGTTTGGAATTGTTCCTCGGGCTTCTCTTTTCTGAAAGAGATCATCTAGAAGTAGTAATATTTCTTTTGTAAATGTTTGGTAGAATTCTCCATAGAAAACATCTTGGCCTGGTGTTTTCTTTCTGAAAAGTCCTAACTATGAATTTGATTTCTTTAATAGACAAGATATTAAGGTTATCTATTATTTCTTGAGTGAACTTTCGTTAAGTTTTGTCTTTCAAGGAAGTGGTCCATTTGATCTAAAGTGTCAAATTTATGGGCATTGAGCTGTTTGTAATTTTCCCCTATTCTTTTAATGTCTCTAAAGCGTGTAGTAATAAATCCTACTTGACTTCTTTTTTTTTTAAAGATTGGCACCTGAGCTAACATCTGTTGCCAATCTTCTTTCTTTTCTTCTTTTTCTTCTCCCCAAAGTCCCCCAGTACATAGTTGTTTATTCTAGTTGCGGATCCTTCTGGTTGTGCTGTGTGGGACCCTGCCTCAACATGGCCTGATGAGATGTGCCATGTCCACACCCAGGATCCAAATGGGCAAAACCCTGGGCCACAGCAGTGGAGTTTGTGAACTTAACAACTGGGCTATGGGGCTGGCCCCCCATTTTCCTTCTGATATTAGTAATTTGTGTCTTTTTTTTGTCTTTATCATTTTTTCTAGAAGTATATCAATTTTATTGATCTTTTTAAGAAATTGGCTCTGCTTTTACTGAATATCTTTATTGTTATTTTTTCAATTTTATTAATTCTTCTTTTCATGGTTTCCATCCTTTGATTTGATCTTTAATTTTCAGTTTTTTAATGTGGAAGCTTAAAGTTATTGATTTGAAGCCTCTTTTTTGTAATATTGGTCATTAATCATATAAACTTCTGTCTTAACGCTACTTCTGGTATAGGTACATTTTAGTATGTTGTGTTTTCAGTTTCATTTTCTATAAGTCTTTCTGATTTTAATTTCTGATTTAATTCTGTTATAGTTAGATAGCATAGCTAATATGTTTTCAAGACTTTAAGTTTGTTAAGGGTAATTTTATGGCCAAGAATACTATCTATCTTGGGGAATGTTTCACGTACACCTGGAAAGAATATGTATTGTACTCTTCACAGGTGAATTTTTTTATAACTATCAGTTAAGTCAAACTGATTGACAGCACTATTTGGGTATTTTATGTCTTTTCTAATGTCATGACTATTTTTTCTATCAATCACTGAGAGAAATACTGAAGTAACCAAAATAATTATGGATATGGTCTCTTTCTCTTTTCTATTTTATCATTTATTTTTGTGTATTTTAAGATATATTTTTAGGTGCATACACACTTAGGATTAGCATGTCTTATTGATGAATCAATCCTTTTATCAGTATGTGATGTTTTTCTTTATCCATAGAAATTTTTCTTATTCCTGAATCTACATTGTCTAATACTAACATAGCCACTCCCGATTTCTATTGAATAGTATTTGCATGGTGTATCTTTTTCTATCCTTTAACTTTTATTCTAATTAATTAATTTTCATGTTTAGGCTATTTATACTTAGTGTAATCATTAATATGACTGGATTTAAGGTTAATATTTCATTATTTTTTGCTTGTGTACTCTGTTTTCTGTTCTTCTGTTTCCACTTTGCCGCCTTCTTTTAGATTATTTGATCATATATAGCATGCCAGTTTAAATTTTCTATTGCTTTTTTGGCTACATCTCTCTGTGTTATGATTTTAAGTACTTCTTCTAGGAATTTTAATGCACACACATAACTTTTTAAGAGTCTGCTTAGGTAAAGTTTTAGTTTCAAATAAAATTTAGAAACCTCTCAAGCATGTAAATCCCTTAACCCCATCACTTTATATTATGGTCATGATATATTAATGGTGGTTTCAATTTCAATTCAGTTTTCAAAATCTTGTTTTGGATCCGTCACTTGCCTGTGCTGCTGTGGCATTGTTATGGAAATTGACCAGCATTATAACATAGTTCAGTTCTTAAAACCTTTGCTCTGATTCTTTCTGAGTGTTACACTTAAGTGCAGCTTGGAGATGTGCCTGGTACTGGTGTGTCAGTTCATACATGGAATTAAGGATCCTATTTGCCAGCTTGTTCTTCTTGGGGATTCTCCCACCCTCTCTTGCTCCTAATGGACCAATTTTGTAGTCCTCTGGCCTGAAAGATGGGATTATTCCAGAATTTAGTCCCCATACTGTCCCAAAATTCTGCATAACTCGGGTTTCCCACCATAGTAAAGCAGTGAGAGTAAAAAGAGGAAAAATAAAGGAACTTCCAACCCACTCCTCACTCCAATATTTACCTAACAGAAACCCCTTTTATCAGCACTTCTATCTAAAAGATTTATATTTCTCTCAGGGTCTTAGTGCCTACACCACTGGTACAGCAGCAGGAGTACAGCTCAGTGACTGGATCTGGCCTTGGGGCAGGGCTGGTAGACAAAAAAGTAAAAGATTAAGTGGTTCCCCCCACTTTCACCTGTTGGTAGGGGCTATTTTCTTGCCCCTATGTCTACAAAGATGTGTTTCTCTGGTAGTTTTTGATGAATGTGCCTATTACACAGTTTCCCTTTTAGACTATATTTTGGTCAAAGCCTTAGGAAATAAAGGAGAAAAATATAGTAAACTCATTGCTATCATATTGATGTTCCTTCAAATTTTGATTACCGTTCAATCCACCTTCTATTTTTTACTTTTCAGAGTCCTCAAGAGTTATTTGTTTATTTGTAATTCATCAAGAGTTTTAGTTTTTATTACTGGGAAAGATAGGCTGCATTAGACATAATCAACCTTGGCCAGAATCAGAACTTTACTACCAATGCCTTTTATTAATCATTTATTATACTCAACCAGGCATTACCTTTTGACATGCTATACTTCATATGAACTTGAAGCAACTCAGCATTTATTTCCATCCTCAGTGATATCCAAAAACCATTCCCCAATGATGAAAATGTTCTATACATCTATCCTATCCAACAAGGTGCTAATTATCCACATGTGACTTTTGTGTAACTGAAATTTAGCTAGTGAAACTGAGGAACTTGATTTTAAACTTAGTTTAGTTTTAATTAAATATATGTTAAATTTAAATAACCACACATTGATAGTGGCTGCTGCATTGAAAGTGCAGCTCTGTATTACTTATGGATTTTCACACTCACATATTCACTTGAGTTTACTATTGAACCAAGCAAAAGTATAATGTAAGATAAATATAAGTTCAAGAGTACAAATGACTATATTTTTCTCTTCACTGCTTCCATTGATTTCTCATGAAGCCACACCTGAAGCACGGTTGTCTATGCAAAGTAAGGAGTATGCCAGAGTCTAGAACCATAGTCCCTTATTCTTTTACAAAGTGTTATGCCTCTGGAGGGAAGGGGTTAGGGAGCCTGGAAGCACATCAACATTTAAGATTCCATTCTCTTGTCATAAAGACACTTTTCTTAATTCTATACCACATTTACATTATTCTCTGTCTATTTCTTACTGGATCATGATTTCTTGTCAAGGTTTCATAGCAGCAGACCTGCCTACAGTCAACTACAAGTAGTCTTTACTTATTTTATTGCTATCCTACTTACTCTGTTTTACTCCTTATTGCCCAAGTCATTTCTTATCCTGGGTAAATCATCATTAAGTTCTTCAATTTTATTGTGTTTCTCAAGCTTCTTAGGAAGTTCAGTAATTTTGTGGCTCTCCTGTGATTATATCAATTATTCAGTAACAATAACTATCAAGGCATTTTGTATATAAAATAACAAAAGATAAAACACAAAAATAACTTATGTAAGCTATTAAAAATGGGGAAATAAGTGACGAAGGATCACAACAATGTGTCAAAGAAGCAAACTAGTATAAGAGCAGAGATACAGTCAAGTCTCAGAGACAATTAGAACTAGGTCATGATTTGCCAAGGGAATGCTTTCTTTTTCTTTCACCACAGCATTATGTACTTGACAACTTCATTCTCTTTTATGGAAGAACATCTTCCCTCAGTGTTGCAAAACATGGCTCCTAAAAGATGACAGCTTAACCTCCCCATAGGATTTGGCTCAGCACGTATGGGTTGCTGATCACTTACTATCCAATGTATAGTGGCCATGTATGGGAGACAGGGTCCTATAATTGCCCCAGTTTGAGTCAACTGACTCTCATTGGAAAAATTAACTGTTTTAGGAAGTGAAATGATGTGTGAAATATTGGGTCCTTAGATACCCAGCTAGATGGTGAAAGCCATTAGTTCTTCAGGAAACATAGGAGAAAGTGCTGGGAAGACAATCCTATAAATGTTCACTAGATATGTTAAGGATATAGATCTCGTCAAGATGGCGGCATAGGCAGACTCATCTCTTCCCACAAACACAACCAGCTTACAACTATTCTTGGAAAAATTATCCTGGAGAGAAAAGAGAAAAGTGGATAAAAAGAACCCCCACAACAAGGGACAGTCCTGACTGAGGCGGAAATTCCTTCTGGAGAGGAAAAAAGCCACCTTCGTGAGCAGTGGAGCTTCACAGCTGGCTGGGGAGGGAGGCACCCTAAGGTATGCAGCCCTCCCTGGAGAAGTGGGACCTTAGCAGGGGCACATTACCGCTATAAGCATCCTTCAATTCAACACAACTGAGACAAGTGTCCTACTATCTGGCCTCGCTGGCTATTAACTGCAATGGTGATAACCCCAGAAAAGCTATCAGATGAAAGCGGAAAAAAACTGGCTCTTAGAGGGCCCATGCTCAAATTCACCTGTCTTAGAGAAAAACCTAAAATCACCAAAAAGACAGCTGCACAGTCCTTTGGTGAAAAGAGACTCAGCTGGTAGGCTCTGGGTGCATCTCAGTGAGAGGTGAGACCTCTCCAGAGACTTGAGACTTTAGTGACAGCCAGTATTATGAGCTAATACACGTGTGCTGACACAGGCGCTGGCAAACACCACTGAAGTTCTTCAACTGGCCTGATAACCCAGGGGTCTGCCACACCCCCTAGAGTGCAGATTTAATCCAATTCAGCCAGGGCATGCAGGCTGCCCTAAAGACTGACCCCACCTGACAGCAAGCCCTCAGGCTGCTTGTCAGCCTGCATAGACTAGGTACCTTGATCCTCTATATGCAGGTGTGTGTGTCCATCTCTGCGGGACAGGGCCTATTTGAGGACCCGGTGAAGTGTGGGGGGTTACTGGTGGAGAAGTGAGGGCCTCTGCAATGGGGCAAGAGGGTACACTCCAGCAGGTGCATGGACCAGGGCTGTGTTGACAGTGTATCTGGCCCTGCATGGGATGGGGATTATCAGTGGCAGTAGACTTGTGCTGCATAATCAGCCACAAAGAGGATTGATTCCACTTTCCAAAGTCTGAAAAAATTGGGTGTTCCTATGCCTAAGCCACCCCCACACAGCTACAATCCTAAGAGAGCTGACAACAGCCTTGCAGGCCTGAGGCCTACAGCAACTTTAAGTCCCTGAGTCTAGCAACCAGCTACACTGGGTACATACTCAATTAACGGGAAAACTGCAAGAAGAGTGTGCTATTAGACCTTTCAGCCAAAGGTGCTGGGACTCCCCAAACCCAATTTATAAACAACCAAACAGGGAGGGAAAGACTAGACTCCCTGGGTGCCTGCAGTAAGATCAACCCTACTACAGCAGAAGGACAGAAGTAGCCAAAATAAGGGTCACTCCCACATCATTTGGACTGCTGACAACAGGGAAGCACACTGCTGGGCCTCAAAAGACATGTCATGCATAAGGCCACTTCTCCAAGCTCAGGAGACATAGCTGACTCACCTAATATGTAGATAAAAGCACAGAGAAAGAGGTATAATAAGGAAGCAAAGGAATACATTGCAAGCAAGGGAACAGGACAAAACCCCAGAAAAATAGCTAAATGAAACATAAATAAGCAATTTACCTGACAAAGAGTTCAAACAAAAACTCATAAGGATGCTCACTGATATTGGGAGAAGACTGGATGAATAAAGTGAGAACATCAACAAAGAATTGGAAAATATAAAAAATAGCCAATCAGAAATGAAGAATGCAATACTGGAAATGAAAAATTCACTAGAAAGACTCAATAGCAGAGTAGATGATACAGAAGAATTGGTCAGTGAGCTGGAAGAAAGACTAAAGGAAATCACCCAAGCTGAACAGACAAAAGAAAAAAGAGTTAGACAGAATGAGAACAGTCTAAGGGAACTCTGTGACAATATCAAGCACACTAACATTTGTATTACACGTCCCAGAAGGAGAAGAGAAAGACAAAGGGGCAGAGAATCTATTTGAAGAGATAATAGCTGAAAACTTTCCTAACCTAAGGAAGGAAACAGACATCCAAGTACAGGAAGCATAGAGAGCACCAAACAAGATGAACACCAAGAGGCCCACATCAAGCCACATTATAATTAAAATGTCCAAAAGTAAAGATGAAAACTGTAAGAGAAAGGCAACAAGTGACATACAAAGGAAAGCTCATAAGGCTATCAGCAGACTTCCCAGCTGAAACCTTATAGTCTAGAAGACAGTGGCAGGACATATCTAAAGTGCTGACATGAAAAAACCTAGAGCCAAGATTACTCTATGCAGCAAGGTTATCATTCAGAATGGGAAGAAAAGAGAAAGAGCTTCCCGGACAAGCAAACTTGAAGGAGTTTATCACCAAGAAACCAGTTCTACAAGAACTGCTGAAGGGACTTATTTAAGTTGGAAAGAGAAGACCACAGGTAGGGATAATAAAGTTATCAAAAAAAAAAAAAAACAGGCAATAAAATCACTGGTAAAGGCAAAAATACAGTAAAGGTAGCAAATCAACCACCTATGAAGAAAGCAAACATATTACTAAAGAAAGCCATCAAACCACAAGGGAAGAGAGCAAGAGAAAAAGAAAGAAACAGAGAAGAACTACTAAAACACCCAGAAAAAAATTAACAAAATGGCAATAAATACACTTTTATCAATAGCTACTATACATGAAAATGAAATAAATGCTCCAATCAAAAGGCATAAGGTGGCCAGCTGGATACAAAAACAAGACCCATATATATGCTGCATACAAGAGACACACTTCAGAACTAAAGACACTCACAAACTAAAAATGAAAGGATGGAAAAAGATACTCCATCCAAATGGCGAAGAAAAGAAAGCAGGGTAGCAATACTTATATCAGACAAAATAGACTTTAAAACAAAAACTGTAACAAGAGACAAAGAAGGGCACTACATAACGATAAAGGAAACAACCCAACAAGAGGATATAACACTTATAAATATCCATTCACCCAACCTAGGCGCACTTAAATATATAAAGCAATTATTAACAGACATAAAAGGAGAAATAGACAGTAACAAAATAATAGTAGGGGACTTTAAACACTCCATACCAATGGATAGATCATTCAAATAGAAGATCAATAAAGAAACGTTGGTCTTGAACATCACATTAGAACAGATGGACTTAGTAGATATATGTAGAACATTCCATCCAAAAACCACAGTATACACATTCTTTTTAAATGCCCATGGAACATTCTCCAGGACTTATCACATATTAGGCCACAAAACAAGTCTCAATAAATTTAAGAAGACTGAAATAATACCAAGCATCTTTTCTGACCACAAAGGTATGAAACTAGATATCAACTACAGGAAGAAAATCAGAAAAGCCACAAAAATGTGGAGAATAAACAAAACGCTACTGAACAACAACTGGGTCAACGAATAAATCAAAGGAGAAATAAAAAAATATCCAGGGACAAATGAAAATGAAAATATGACATGGCAAAATCTATGGGATGCAGCAAAAGCAGTTCTAAGGAAAGTTTATAGCAATTCATGCCTACCTCAACAAACATAAAAAATTCAAATAAACAGTCTAACAGAAGACCTAAAGAAAGGGGAAAAAGAAGAACAAACAAAGCCCAAACTCATCAGAAGGAAGGATATAATAAAAATCAGAGCAGAAATAAATTAAATAGAGACTAAAAAAAATTATAAAAAATTAATGAAACCAAGAACTAGTTCATTCAAAAGACAAAGAAAATTGACAAACTTTTAGCTAGACTCACCAAGGAAAAAATAAAGAAGGCTCAAATAAATAAAATCAAAATGAAAGAGGAGAAATTATAACAGACACCTCAGAAATACAAAAGCTCATACTATGAAAAGCTATATGCCAACAAATTGTATAATCTAGAGGAGATGGATAAATTCTTAGAATCGTACAACCTTCCAAAAGTGGATCAAGAAGAAGTAGAGAAGTTGAATAGACCAATCACAAGTAAGGAGATGAAAACAGTAATCAACCCCCCCCCCAAAAAAAAATAAAAGTCCAGGACCATATGGCTTTGTGGTGAATTCTACCAAACACTCAAAGAAGGCTTAATATTTATCCTTCTCAAAAGTTTCCAAAAAATTGAAGAGGAGGGGAGCCTTCCTAACTCATTCTATGTAGCCAACATTATCCTGATGCCAAAACCAGACAAGGACAACACAAAAAGAGAAAAATACAGGCCAATATCACTGATGAACATTGTGGCAAAAATCCTCAACAAAATACTAGCAAATCAAATACAATAATACATTAAAAAGATCATACATCATGATCAAGTGGGTTTTATTCCAGGGATGCAGAGATGGTTCAACATCCACAAATCAATCAATGTGATACACTACATTAATAAAATGAGGAATAAAAATCTAAATAGATTATCTAAATAGATGCAGAGAAAGCATTTGACAAGATACAGCATCCATTTATGATAAAAACTCTAAATAAAATTGGTACAGAGGGAAAATACCTCAACATGATAAAGACCATATATGACAAACCCACAGCTAATATCCTTCTCAATGGAGAAAAACTGAAAGCTATCACTGTAAGAATGAACCAGACAAGGATGCCCACTTCACCAACCTTATTTAACATAGTATTGGAAGACCTTGCCAGAGCAATCAGGCAAGAAAAAGAAATAAAATGGATCCAAATTGAAAAAGAAGAAGTCAAACTGTCACTATTAGTGGATTTCATGATTTTATATATAGAAAACCCTAAAGAAGCACTAAAAAAACTTTTATAAATAATAAATGAATACAGTTAAGTTGTGGGATACAAAGTCAACGTACAAAAATCAGTTGCGTTACTATACACTAACAACGAAGTAGCAGAAAGACAAATTAAGAATACAATTCCATTTACAATTGCAACAAAAAGAATAAAATACCTAGGAATAAACTTAACCAAAGGGTGAAAGATCTCTGTACACTGAAAACTATAAAACATTCTTGAAAGAAATCAAAGACTCAAAGAAATAGAAAGATATTCCGTGCTCTTGGATTGGAAGAATTAACATCGTTAAAATGTTCATACTGCCTAAAGCAATCTACAGATTCAATGCAATCTCTATCAAAGTTCCAACAACATTTTTCATAGAAATAGAACAAAGAATCCTGAAATTTATATGGAAGAAGTAGAGACCCCAAACAGCCAAAGGATTCCTGAGGAAAAAGAACAAAGCTGGAGGTATCACATTCCCTGACTTCAAAATATACTACAAAGCCATAGTAACCAAAGCAGCATGGTACTGGCACAAAAACAGACACACAGATCAATGGAACAGAATCGAGAGCCCAGAAACAAACCCATACGTATATGTATATGGACAGCTAATTGTCGACAAGTGAGCCAAGAGCATACGATGGAGAAAGGAGAGTCTCCTCAATAACTGGTGTTAGGAAAACTGGACAGGCACATGCAAAAGAATGAAAGTAGACTATTACCTTATGCCATGCACAAAAATCAACTCAAAATGGATTAAAGACTTGAATCTAAGACCCAAAACCATCAAACTTCTAGAAGAAAACATAGGCAGTACTTTATTTGACATTGGTCTTAGCACCATATTTTCAAGTCCCATATTTTCATGTCTGACTGGGCAAGGGAAACAAACGAAAAAATGAACAAATGGGACTACATCAAAATAAAAGCTTCTGCACAGCAAAGGAAACCATCAACAAAACGAAAAGACAACCTAACAATTGGGAGAAGATATTTGCAAACCATATATCATATAAGGGGTTAATATCCAAAATATGCAAACAACTCATACAGCTCAACAAGAAGAAAACCAACAACCCAATTAAAAGATGGGCCAAAGATCTGAAAAGAGATTTCTCCAAAGAAGATAGACGGATGGCCAACAGGTACATGAAAAGATGTTCAACATCATTAGCTATCAGGGAAATGCAAATCAAAACTACAATGAAATATCACCTCACTTCAGTCAGAATGGCTATAATTAACAAGACAGGAAACAACGTATTGGAGAGGATATGGGGAGAAGGGAAGCCTTGTACACTGCTGGTGGAAGTGTAAACTGGTGCAGCCACTATGGAAAACACTATGGAGTATCCTCAAAAAATTAAGAATAGATCTACCAGCTATTCCACTGCTGAGTATTTATCCAAAGAACTTGAAAACACAAATGCATAAAGATACTTGCACCCCTATGTTCTTTGTAGCATTATTCACAATAGCCAAGGCCTGGAAGCAACCTAGGTGCCCATGAAGGGATGAATGCATAAAGAAGATGTGGTATATATGCACAATGGAATGCTACTCAACCATAAGAAATGATGAAATCTGGCCATATGTGACAACGTGGATGGACCTTGAGGGTATCATGATAAGTGAAATAAATCAGAGGGAGAAAGTCAAATACCATATGATCTCACTCATAAGTAGAAGATAAAAACAATGACAACCAAACACATAGCAACAGAAATTGGATTGGTGGTTACCACAGGGGAAGGGAGCAGGGAAGAGTGAAATGGGTGATTAGGCGTATGTGTCTGGTGACGGATTATAATTAGTCTTTGGGTGGTGAATGTAATGTATTAATCTACACAGAATTCGAAATATATTATGATGTACATCTGAAAGTTATATAATGCTATAATCCAATGTCACTGCTATTAAAATTTAAAAAATGAAAATAAATAAATAAATAAATATATGTTTTAAGGATATAAAATTCTGAAGGGAACATGACATTGCACATATTTGGACACATCCTTGCCCTAGCTTTAGGCTTTCAATGGCCTCTCATAAATCTTAGGATTAAGTCTAACTTCGTGATTATTATTTCAAGAAGGATTCTAAGTAGGTTTATATTCCAAGCGGTTTCACCATCTTTGTTGCAGGAATACTGAATGGGTCCTTGAATCTAAAAATCACTCATCTTTAAGACTTTAAAAATATTTCCTTTTCCTGGGGTAATCTACTCCTTTTTTGTTCCTTCTACCTGTCTAATGGCTACTTATTCTTAAGCTATTCACAGTGGTTCTTCTAGAAAAACTCTCATACCACCGCTGAGAGGTCAGCTCTCTGAACTCTCCACTCCGTATCTTTCTATTTCTCTATGGAGTGATTAACATGCCATTATGTAATTTTCTATTCACTTTCTCCAATGCCTTTGTTTTCCCCTTTATCTCCAAAATCTAGTACATTACTTGGCATTGACTAATATTTATTAAGAGAATGAATGGCTTGTAGACTTGATTAATATAGATGACAGTAGCAATTTTACTACACTCGTTTTGGGTGCAATTCTCGCTATAATGCTGTTTAAGATCGAGCTAGCTCTTAGGTAAAGGCATCGAAATATTATTTTATTAAATTTGCAGTCAAACAAAATACCTTTCTTTTGAAGATAGAAATATAAGCAAAGGATGAGCATTAAAAAGTATTTGACAATGGAATAATAAAGTCTTTAACAGTAACAAGATTTTCTGTAATTCTTTGCAAAAATATAAAATCTGAAATTATTTTGAATCATAAGACCATAATAGAAGTACATTTATAGCCTTATGGTGGAAACTATTTTGAAGGACTGATCATTGGCTTGTGTACATTCTGATACAGGTTTCTAATATCTGTGACATTTTTCAATAGCCACTTATCAAATACAATTCTTTAAAAATCCTATAACAATAATGCTCCTATGATGTTAATGAATTTTTAAATAGTTTGCTGATGATTTTTTTTCTCATCCTGAAATTTTGCAACAGATTCTTGGAGGCTCAAAAAGTCAATTGCATATCAAAATTAAATGTTTTAAATTTGACTGCTTAAAATTTACTATTTTGAGTAGATTTTGTTGTATCTCTGCTTCTGTTTCTGTGCTTATGCATGTGAAAGAGTGACTGTCATGGGGTCTTTATTATGGATAATTTACTTCTGAAGATTTTATTTATATTTTTTATCCAGTCTGGGCTCCAGGAATATCACTATCTTGTTATATGTTATTATGGAGGAATTTGAGTATGCTCCATTTCTTATATCAAGACACTTTTTTTTACTTCAGATTTAGGATTAAGTTTGAAGTTTTTATTTCTCATGAGCTATTTTTCCCTATTCAGAGTCTTGGCAGTTACAATCTTAAACATTTCCTACTTGCAGTAATAGGCCAAGTTTTCCAGACCTCCTTTCATGGAGGATTCTCAACTTACATGGCCTCAGCTCATGTGTCCTTGAAGTATGTCATTTTTCTCCGCATGGACATTAAAACCGAAACTTTTAGCTCTCAACACTTGTTTTCAGACTGGGGTTTCCTCTGAAATAACAGATTTACTCTTATACGGAGTAGTTATAAACTAGAAATAGAAAGAAAATGGTCATTTGTACAAGAATTGACTTTCTTCATTTCAGAATTAAGCTTAAATTCCTTTAAACATTTGTTTTCTATGGGCTATATTTCCAGAAATAATTCTATCTCCCTTTTGCTACCTTATTTTTATGTATTTCTTATATTTCAATAAAATAATCCTGTCCAAATGGAAAATTTTATTAATTTAAAAATTGTGCAAGAACAATGTAATTAGAGAACTAGACAGTTTCTAAATAGTTCTGAGTTTCTTCCTACACAAGACATAAACCACAAAGATCATTTTGACTTTGATCTATAGCCTAATATTTCATATAGGAATACTAAAATTTTATTTTTTCCAAAAATCCAAGTGTGGAAAGGCACAAAATATGATTACATATTATATGGGTAGAATTCAATTTACGCCAATTTACACTTCTGACACTAAGCGAGTTACAGGTATGTTATCAACTTTCATCACATAAGTCAGTCTGAAGAATTCTTTGCTCTGTGGGAAGGCTTTTCTCAGGTCCCTGCTCATTCTTTAGACATTTTCTCAATTGTTGCACAGTTCAGATATAAATTAGAAACGTAAGTTCATGGAAAAAGAACAGATCGTTTGGAGTTAAGCTGAAGCATGGTGAGAGGACATTGATGTGCAAGTTACCTGTCACCCAAAATTCATATGTTGAAACCCTACCAACCAATGTGATGATTTTAAGAAGTGGGGCTTGTCGGTGTCGCAATCCAATGTACACAACAGGATAGATGCGGAGAGGGCTGATGGCCACTCTGAGTTTATTATAACCAGCGTTTCAATATATACATAGCTTACAGCTGTTAAACATACACAGGTGTTCTGGATGAAGTAATTAGCGAATGCCAAGAATTCTTAGTGATTTCTCAAGGAGCCCTCCCTTGGCCTCTGTTTTGATATTATCATGTTGTTGCTGTGCTCCTATATTTTTATCTCAGACCAGGCAAGGTCTCTTAGGCAACGGTCCCTCTTGCTCCCGATATCGATATCGTTTCTCCATCTGTGCCCCCGGGCTGCCGCCGCCTGGCTTAGGTTGCCCCCCAGGGGGTCTTACCCGTCATTGGCTAACCGGCCTTCTCACCTCCGGGTCACAGTTTGTTGGCAAGATTTTTCCAGTGATTATTAACCCTTCCTGTGTCAGGGGCGGCTACAGGGCTTCTGGGGGTAATTAGGATTAGAAGAATTCATGAGGATAGAGTTCCTGTGAGTGGAATTCTGCCCTTATAAAAGTCGATAGAGAGCTTGCCTGCTTGCTTCCTCTCTCTCTTACCACCATGTAAAGATACAAGGAGAAGTTGGCAGTCTGCAACCCAGAAGATGGGCATGTTACAGATTATGTCTGTGTGTGTACGTGTTTGTGTGTGTGTGTGCGCGCGCACACGTATGCATTTATATATATGAAAGAGATAAAGAAAAGATACTTTAAAACTCATATTGTAGACTATATACATATATAGATGTTCATAAATGTGCCTTTGTATGTATCCTAGAAACTGTTAAAACAGCAATTATATTAGTTTATTTATGGTCAATACTAGTGATTATGGTAATTATCTTGACTGCTTTCATGTATAAGCATTTATTACAAATTTCTCTAACGTTTTACAAACAGTATATAATCTAATCTGAAAAACAACAATTCCAAATCCTTAATATTGCCTGCGTGTTCCAATACAATTTGACTTCTGGGCTTGTCTTGCAACTAATGCCAGATGCCAATTTTCTGTGAAGCAAATGAAGTGTAGGCTGTAGATTTCCTCACTTTTCACAAGCTCCTGCCAGTGTTCTGGGTGGGTCTCTAGTAATGCATTAACATGTTTATGCTCTTTTAAAAATGAAATTTTCAAAAGAAAGATATTTTAAGAGTCTTAAGATCACTGTCTCTTTTCCTCTCTGACTTCCCTTGGAAACAACTTTCCCTTCTGTTGGTGGGGTTAGAGTGGTCATGGACATTTTTGGAATTTAGTTAAAGGAAGTTGATTTGGGAAATTTTGATTGTTTGTCTCTGTTTGTTTGAGTCAAAAAATGCTTCTATGTATAATTAAGTTGTTACTAGTAATCCTCAGAGAGAATGACACCTAGAAGAATAACATCCTGCTACTCACAAATTGACTCACCTCACACCATGACCCAAATTTGCATCATCAGATTTTATGTAATAGGAATAGATCCTTGGGTCCCTGACAATAAAAATATGCAGAATATACAGAGCAGAAGATAAACAAAATTTTAAATGCATGAAGGCTGATGCCCAACTATGGAAACTTTTTAGAATCATTTTATGTGTAAAACTGTTCAAGGAAGACTTAATTCAATCAATGCCTAGTAAAAAGTAAGTCTCTCCTGTCAGAATACTCTGATAATGCAGCATTTATAACTATAAGGGCCTCACAGATATGTGGGGTTTTTTTCTATTATATTTTCACAAAATATATTTTGTAGGGTGTAAGCTTGGTAATATTACCACAAATGACAAAACATCTGTGTGTGAAGTCTCATCATTCACATATCCCAAAATACAGACTTGAATATTAGCATATTTGACTCATCAATTCTCTAGACAGATCTGGTAGTTCCAATAATACGGCATGCTAAATTACTACTGATGCAGTAAAACAGACTGAAAAACAAATGTACTAGTGATAAAAGTCCAATACCTTTTTATCAACAAATCAAGGTATATGATATAAGAGCAATTTGATTACACAGGTTGGTATAACATGGTTGGAATTTTAAAGGTGCTTGATTATGTCTTAACTCCATATTAATTTTTATGTGCTTCATAATTATCAATTATACCAAAATTTGAATAAGAGAGGAAGGAATTATCCAAGTAGAAGCTAAAAGCATAAACAGAAAGCAAAATTATCAAAAGCATCAAAGTATCATAAGACTCTTTTTTTGCTGGGAGAGATTAGCCCTGAGCTAATGTCTATTGCAATCTTCCTCTTTTGCAGCTTAAGGATGATTAGCTCTGAGCAAATATCTGTGTTAATCTTCCTCCACTTTACATGTGGGTTGCCACCACAGCCTGGCTGACAAGTGGTGTATGTCCACACCTGGGATGTGAACCCATGAACCTGGGCTTCTGAAGCAGAGTACACCAAACTTAACCACTACGCTATGGGTCTGGCCCCAAAAGACTCTCTCTTGATAATGGAAGAGAACTAAAAACTCTTATGGCCAAAATCATAAAAGTAAGAAAAACATTATGATAGCCAAGAAACAATAGCTAATGAAATGATAACTGGCAAGCAGAAAAACAAACCATCAGGATGAATTCAAACTGGAAAATTACAAGCAGAATGAAGATAAACGTAATTAAAGAAAAATATTGTTTGTTCAAAAGAGTACATGTGAAGGTCAGCAGTGACTTAATTCTATGAATTCATTACTTTGAGAAGTACAAGGATTCTTTTATTATGGTCTCGTACTATGAGCAATGATTCGCAGAAAGCCAGTTTCTTTTAAAAAATGTTTTCCCATTTATATTTACAGAGAACGAAACCAAACAGATATGTTTAAACAGATGATTTCTAGCAAGAATAGGCAAATGTATCAGACCATTGCTAGCATTTTTGCCAAAACCAAGTTTGAATGTATTGGTTGGTCAGTAACTTTTTTTTAATAAACAAAATATTACTTACATCTGATGCATTTACAGACTGAATGAATATATGGAAAAGCCCTAAAAAGTATTGACAATGCCACAGGGCACAAGTCTATGTTTATTTGTGTTATGTAGGAAAATAGTTTTTTAAATTTATAATACTTTTCATTCTAATTAAATATTCACTTTTTAATATAACTTGTACTTGTGTTTTTTGCAATCCTTAAGAACATTACCCCAAATTATATAATTGTTAGGCCTCATTAAACCTGGGTCTGTCCTTCCTCAACTCTTACCATGCTTTCCTTGATCATTCTAGTCAAGTTAGTCTTCTTCAAACATGATAATCATGGTTCCACATCAGGGAATTTATACTTGCTGTTTCCCAGTATCCCCTAATATCCTAATTTTCTAATGGTTGCCCATATGACTAACTGCTCATTTTGTTTAGAGATCACCTCCTCAGAGAAGCTTTCTCTGAATGTCCGACTGAAATAGTAACTTCCATAACTTCATTTCTCCTTTCCCTGAATTATTTTTCTTCATAACACTACTATGATTTGATACATTACATAGTAATCCGTTAATTTTCTTTCTAAGATTAGTAAAATATAAACTCTATAATAACAAGCTTTTTGTATGTTTTGTTCACTCTATGACATAACAGTGGCTGGTGCATAGTCGCTGTTCAATATGTATTTGTTGAACAAATGATAGAACACAATACTATTATACACTGTTGCTAAAAAAAAAACCCCAAAACTAAAGGTTAGATATAGAGAAAACTTTTAATTTAAAAAGCTGTTAAGTGGCGGAGTCAAAATTTACCGATTATTTTTTGGACTCTTAAGATCAGTTTATAATCATGAAGCATCTTTTAATGTTAAAAAAAATCCTTTAAAAATGGGCTCAAGTTTGAAAGTGAAATACATGTTGTTGCTAACTTTTTAAGGCTTGACTTTTAACATTTGGGATTTAACAGTGAAATAAAAGTATTTATTATTTGGGATTTAACAGTATTAAAAGATGAAGAAATAATTGTAAATGAAAGTTGGCTTAAGCTTTCAAGGGAAAGTATATCATAGTGCAACATGGGACATTTATTGTTAAAATCAATCTGTAGAAAGAAGCACTCTGTAAAGACATTTTAATTTACAAAACTGTTATTAAAAAGGCATAATAAACATAATGTTAAAAGAAATGCACAATTCATCAAAGAGGAAATACACTGAGCAAATGAACGTACGGGAAACTTTTAACCATCTTATTAAGGAAATGTAAGATTACAATGTTAAGTAAAATGTTTAACCCATTAAATTAAGAATTTATCATCTAGAATATAAAAACCACACTTTGCTGAATTGCTGGTGTCCATGTATAAGAACTGACAACATCAACTATTTTTGATCTGATTAATTTGATTAATGGAGTAAATCATGAAAAAGAATTATCAGTTTTGAGTTTATGCAGAAAATGAACATTTTAATAGACAGCATATTAGTAAAAACCTACAAAAACACAGAGTTTGAATTCTGTTAGAAAATTAATGAAGTTATTATTTAACTTTGGAATGAGTGGTCCAAAAATTTCAAGCTACAAAATGTTTTAAATTTATTGTAGTACTTGTAGGTGCTTGAAACAAAGCAAACACAAATATTTTCTGAGAAACCCAGGTTCAGCCTGGACTTAAAAGTGTCCTACAGATAAAGTTTCTGGAGAAAAGGAGCTCACAATTTAAAATTTAAAAAAAAACACAGATAAACAAGGCACTGTTTATGACAGTCACCAGAACAATAGACACATTGAGAAAAGACCTCAGATCTTAAAATTATCAGAACAAAATATTGACTAAGTATACTGTCATGTGAAGAAAAGTAAGGTGAGTTTAAAAACAGAAGATAATAAACTAAAAAAGTAATTTTGAAAAAAAGAGAAACCCTAGAAATTATATGTATATATTTTTAAAATAAAAATGAAATGACAAAAGCAAAGAATGAATCTTTTAAAAATACAGAATACCATTTATAGTAATATCAAAATCATTAAATATCTAGGAATAAATATTATGAAAAATACACAAGACCTCTATATGGAAAACTCAATATTGAATAATATTGAAGAAGGAATATAAATGAAAGTATATATCATTTTTCTGGATTTGAAACTCAATTTTTTTTTTTTTAAAGTTGGCTCTTGCAGTTAAGCTCTGTGGATTTTTTATTTTTTTTTTACCAGCGAACCCTGTGCTGCCAAACCAAAGTGTGCAAATTTAACCACTCAGCCAGGGGGCCAACCCCTGAAAACTCAATTTTTAAAACGTTATTTCTCTCCAAATTAATTTATTGTTCAGTGAAATCACAATAAAAATTACCACAGATAGATTAACAAGCTAATTCTAAAGTTTATAAGGGAGTACAAAGAACCAGTGATAGTCATAACACTCTTGAAATGTCAACTAAGTTGGAGCTACTCTGAGTTGTCAAGACTGCGGATATGCAATGTGTAAGACTGAGTGATACTGGTCTATACTAAAGTATAGACCAGTGGATGAAGTGGAGTACACGGAAACAGACTCATACCTCTTTATTCCCTAGACTTAAGGAAAAGATATCCCTGCAAACCAGAGGAAAGATGATCTCCTCGCAAAGTGCTGAGAGGTTGGTTGCATACCCACATTTTAAAATATTCCAGATTGATCACAGATATAGGTATTAGAGATAAAACCAATAAGCCTTCTAGAGTTAAAAACTTCTCTCTTTTAAGAGTCGTCAATAAGAGTGTAAAAAAGGAAGCCAAAGAATGGAAGAAGATATTTGTAATGTGTATAAATGACAAGGGACTTCAATAAAAACAAAACAAAACAAAGGACAGATAATACAATGCAAATATTGGCAAGACAACTAAACAGGCCCTTTGCACAAGAGGATATCCAAATGACAGATAAACCTATGAAAATGTGACAGTATCATCCGGAAGGAAATGCAAACTAAAAGCACATTAGACACAACAACTAAAAGCATATTAGACACATTAGACACAACTATATATGAAGCTAAATGACAAATATTCAAAAGACTGACTGCCAATACAAGTTTTCTCAAGTATTTTAAGACAAAAGTACTCTCAATAACTGCTGGCAAAGAATGCATTAATTGGTACAATGACTTCAAAAAATTATTTGTTATTATCTACTTTATGACCTCCCAGGTTCACCCCTAGATCTTTGCTCAAAAGAAACGTCTCCACATGCACCAAAAGATGGGTTCAACAATGCTCAGTACAATATCATACATAATTCTAAAAAATGTCTTAGGGAAATAGTAGGATGTGTCTGTGTGTGTTTGAGTGTATATATGCGTGTATATATATCTGTGTATACATACATACATTTATATATACATTTATACATATATACAAACATCTATACATGTATAGTACATCTATGTGTGAGTATATTTATAAAAATATCTTCTAGATTTCAAGTTAGGAAAGCATTTCTAAAGGACAAGCAGTACTCAAAATATTTAGCAAAATGGGAGGATAGGAGAATTATTATCGTATGAAAATACCTCAAAGTATTTGGAATAAGATAATGACAATGTATTGTAATTAAATTAAATATTGATCTTTTGCTAACATAAGCTCATTTGGGATTGTTGAATCATTTTCTTTTGAAATAATGGAAAAAATTCAAAAGAACAAATAAAGCTAATAGGAGGGCAATAATAAACAAAAAGAACATATATTTTCTCTAACATTCACCTACAATTAGAAAAATTATAAATATAAACATAAGCTAAGTAATATATTTCTTACTCTACTACCTACAGGTTTCAATGTTTTCTCTTGGTGTATAATTATGGATGCATATTATAAAATCCTGCAATTATGTAGCTTAATCTTGTTTTCTTTTAGAATAATGAAACTATGATCACTTTTTTCTCACTTTGTATAATCAATTTCATTTACATGTTAATCTATTTTTTTCCAAAACAGAAGCTATAAACACAAGTTATAGACAGTACATTTCAAGTCTAAAACAGAGCAAACACACAAAATGAAGATAATTTAATTGTGTTTTTCACGTTCTAATGGACATTTATTAACCTTAGCCAGCACATTTTCTGAATGCTGAATTATAGATGCATACATAATGGTTTGAGACTGTAATTCTAAGCTGAATATGAATATAGCAGGGTAATGAATTATCAAAGATACTGCATTTTAGCCCTTGTATTACACAGAATTGCTATTGTTCTCTCTCATCTATCCAACTTCTTGAATTACTAGCCCCATTAGTCAGTGAGTTGTTAAAACATGCATCTTTATTTAACACTGTGTATTGTCTCAGTGAGTGATGCAGATAAAGACCTAACAGCGTTCTGTCTCAGTAGAGTAATTAAAAATTAGGGTGGTCCCAAAAGAGACAGGTTCAATCCATCGTACTCTGGGACATCATAAAAACATAGAATGTTTAGGCTAGAGGGATGCTTTGATGAGATCTAATGTGATAAGCTCATTGAATAGAAAATGCAAAAGTTAGGAAAGACTGACTTCCTTGTTTTCTATTTGTAGTGTCTGAACTAGAACTAGTACTAACATTTACTGTAAGTACCATTAGACGATCGTGCTTCTCCTGATGACAGGTTTTAGTTATTTCTAGACAGATGATTTACAGAAGTCTCTGCAAATGAGTCCTAAGGTTTCCTTAAATCTGCAAGTTTTTAAGTGACATGAGATAATACTGACAAACCTACCATATACAAGACAGTCATGCTTAATAGAAAGTATGTTCCCACTGATATTAAACCTTAAAAAAATAACTAATTATTAAAATTAAAGGGTCTCTCCTCCAGATCTGCCTCTCAATCCTTGAAAAACATTCTATCCTTATATTTTATACTGGATATATACATGTATATATACATATATCTATTTTTTTTTTTTTTTGGTGAGGAGGACTCTCTCTGAGCTAACATCTGTGCCAATCTTCCTCTATTTTGTATGTGGGTTGCTGCCACAGCTTGGCTTGATGAGTGGTGTAGGTCCATGCCAGGGATCCAAATCTGCGAATCTGGGCCATCACAGTGGAGTTCTCCAGACCTTACCACTACACAAAAATACACTGGATATGTTCATATGGCAATTTTTTGAACTGTTTATCTAATTATTTTATTTATGCTGTCATCACTTGTAAAGTCATTCACCTAATTTTGAATTACTTTAATTAAACATAAATGCATACAGAAGTATATTCACAGAACTTGTGTACATAATTGCAATTAAATGACCACTTGTTTACTCAATCTCCACCTCAAGAAATGGAGCATTACAAGAACGTTTCTATTCCTTTTTATCTCTCTTGACCCTATCACCTCCTTCTCCCATCTACAGAGGTAACCACTATCATAAGTTTTATTTTTATAATATTCTTCCTTTTTAGTATAATTTGACTACATTTGTCCTTGTAATCCATATATTATTATTTTGTGTTTTTCATACCCTAAGCATCTATTATGATTTTATCCTTCTGCCACATGTTTTTTATTTCCATGGCTTAATACTCATGACAACTACTCATATTGAGGCATAGAGGTATCATTTATTAATTTTCACTACAACATAGTATTCTACTCTATACATACATACAATTAATTTATTATGTGTACTAACTTTCTATCATTTAGTTACTATATCATCCTTAGATATTAAATAGATCAATGCATATTTGATCACTTTAAATACATCAATGCATATTTGATTGATGCAGTGAATCTTAAGATCACAGAAAAGTATAATGACTCTGAAATAAAAAAAGAGCAATTGAATTGAAGTACAAGTACAGTGCACTTTATTCCAAACTGCTTTTCAAATAATACATAGTAGGTATATTAAACTCTGCAAATTCTCATTCACACATTGTATTATTTTTTCTTCTGAGCTTCTGCACATTCTATTGCCTGTGATGGGTAAGTCATCGGCCCAGACCCATTAATTTAAAGATCTCCCAGTTACCTTTCATTTTATATACAAAATTATACTTTAACTTTTTGAATATTGTCCTCATTTTCTAAGCTTGGACATAGGTTACTTTGGAGCCACATAGGTCTTTCATGGTAGTAATAAAATAATTTTTAGTAATATTTATATTCTTAGAGCACCTTAAACAGTTCCAGTAACGAAACAGTTCTCAGTACCTATTTTTACTGATTAATAACAATAATAATAATCATCTCTAAATGTTGTGTAAGCAATCATACGGTAAGCATTAGTATTCTCATTGATTCCAAACTCTCTAGTTTTCTAAATTAGTATAATGTATTTTAATATAATATTCATTTGCTTATTTTTTCCAAATTTGCAGTAACATGTATCAGTATTTTGACTGGAAACAACATAAAGTCTTTTTAAAAAATGTATAATATAGTTTCAATTATCCTTGTTGTGTTTTACTTTTTGAGTATTTCTTCCATTTTCAGAACTTTTTGATAAATGTTCTACTTTTCAATATTTAAATTATCTATTCTGCTCCAAGCACATAAAATTCTTACAAATAGCAAAGAGAGTAATAACACAAAGATGAAAGCTTATCTCAGTTCTTCAACCTTTTCCTTTTTTTAATGATATATACCCCCTCTTTTGATATTTGACAGAAGATATTTTTATGCCAGTAAATGATAACTTTTCAAGAACCCCGTTAGAACAAACTTTCTCAGATTGCTTCCCTTTCAAGTTCTCTATTTACTCTGTAATTGGCTCGTTGCTTTGAATTTAGCATTTGATTCACACTCAACTCATACAAAAATTGAAAACCAATAAAAATTCTGTTTCCTTTCAGTCTGACAGTTCGTATATAGACAATCTTTTTTCTTTGTTTCCTTGACTAATATTGCTTGTGGTCAATCATTTAATCTCAGTTGACTTCCTTCTAGTTTCTATGCCTTTGCAATTTAATACAACTGTGATGAAGTTTGCCACTTTCCACAGTCTTCAATATCACAGTGATATTTCTTCCATCACTATATTTTCATTTCATTTATTCTTTGTGTTACTCTATTTAAAAGAGAATCATCACATATTTAAGTGCCATATTTTAAATAATATCTTTTAAGAGTTGACAGAAGAGCTCATCTCCAAAGCATCAATTAGAAAAAATTCTGTAGTTTATTCATCACTCTATAGCAACTTCTTCATTAGTTATGTTCCCTGGTTGGTCTTAAGATATTACAGCTTTGCTTCTCTTTCATCCTAGACAATTGTATCATTGATTCAGAAGAGGAGAGATTATAGTCCCCGTTAGAAACCAAAAAGAATGTGCTGCTTAGAAACAGAATTGACCTCTATCAACCAGAAACGTTTTCTTTAAGAATTTTCTTTGTAACTCTGTGGCTTGTTAAGCTGACTGCCATCCCCGAAATGTCTACTTAGTGAGGTTTCCAAGGATACACTAGTACAGGCCTTTTCTCATATTAAGTGGGAGGAAATAATAGTCAATCTACAATAGCCTGAAAGCCACTGATCTTTTAGGAATATTCAACTTCTGCTATATGAAATTAGATTCGATCCGATTTTGAAATCATGTAGTTTTTTCCTCCCTGAAAGATAAATCTTCTTAACTAAATCATTAATTCATTCTCCTCTCATCATGAGGGTTGAAGAGTGGGAGGGAGAGTGGAGTCAAATGTGATCATGTACATTGGTCTTAGTCTTTCTACTGTCATCATTGCTTCTAATGTCATCACTGATATTTTGCTTAAATCCATCAGAACTAACATCATCATGCGATTATTCCCTGTTTTTAACTATAATTATAGGAGGCCCCAGAATCTTAGGTCATCTTTTGCTTCTCATATTCCAATTCAACCCCTTTGAAGCTCTCTGCATCCCCAATTCTCTCCGCTATATTCATCCTTCACTCAAACCTGAATCTCACTCTCTATACTCTGTCATTAACTTCTCTGAACTCTCCCTTAATTTTCCAGCTGTAATACAAATCTGGCCCTCCCTATTGGATCTCCTATAAGGATATTACGTCTCCTGAAGCCCTCTAAAGTCATGACTGAGTTTCTTCATGTATCATTTCTTCCAAGGGGCCTGGAGATGCAGTAAGTATCCTCTTTGTTCCTCATTTCTGCTTTCTGAATATTTTCTTTCTTTTTTCTAAATTATTCAGTTTTGAATCTCCTATCATTAGATGATATGCGTAACTACCCCTCATTGTTGTTATTAACATGCAAACCCAGGATCACTTATCATTATTATTCAGTGAGTTTTAGTTCCTGGGTTTAGCTCACTGTCGTTCTCTCCAATACTTCTCTCTAGAAATAGTAGGTATTTTCCAAACACGCATCACAGATGAAACTTCCATATCCTACATTCTTGTTTCTTACACTTCACTGCTCCAATGATCCAGTACTCTATATGCAATCAGCCTTACATTTCCATGCTCATAAGCTAGATCTTGTCTTTACCAATGATTCCAATGACTCCATAATCTACATCTCACTCCCTGATGACCATCTCCTATCTTTACTTCATTCACTTTATAAACCTAACCTTTCTCCCACCCCACAGGTACTTCAATACCTAAAGATCTATCACCTTTTCATTATACCACATGCTTTGATGTCCTTACCCTCTTACTTACCCAGTTTAAATTCTATGTTCAATTATTAAAATAACTCTGTTTCATACACGTTGACTCCTTTGGTCTCCTTTCATTCTTGTTGTAGTTCTTTGGCAAAATCATAACCTTAGTCTATTTCAATTAACTCTCAGCTAAAACAATCAACTTCTCTGAGCACATTTTCTCCACTAATGCTACCATATTTCTAGACTTGCCACTCATTATACTCAGTGTCTTTAATTCTTTTAATCTCCTTCTCCAATCAAGATTCCCAATCAGGATTTTACTGCTACTACTCCATTGAAACTGCTCTTATAAATAACCACAATCTACACATTCTCAGTCTTTATCTTATTTAGCATAAAGCAACATTTTTATCATTCTTTAGACAATGATAAATTTCTTCTCTTACCTTGGAGTACTAGTTGGTCTTCTTTTTTGTGTATGTGTGCATGTGTGAGGAAGAGTGTCCCTGAGCTAAAATTCATGCCCATCTTCCTCCATCCTGCATGTAGGACACCACCAATGCATGGCTTAATGAGCAGAGCATAGGTCCATACCTGGTATCCAAACCTGCAAACCCCAGGCCATCAAAGTGGAGCATGCAAACTTAACCACTACACCACCGGGCCAGCCCCTGGTCTTCTTATTTCACTGTTTTTTGGTTTCTTTTTTGATTTCTCCTTTTTCCCCCTTAGGCTTCTTAGCATTGGAATGTCCTGGATTTAAGTTCCTTGATTTTTTTCTTATTTCTATCTATACTCACCATCTTGGTGATTTTACATATTCTCACGTCTTTAAGAAGCTCTCATATGTAAATAATACCCAGAATGATATCTTCAGTTAAGACATTTCTTACAAACTCCATATTCATATGTCAAGTTATCTATTTGATATTTCCTCTTGGTGATCTAAAGACATCTCTAATTCAATATGTCCAAAATCAAGTGGCTGTCCACCACCAAAAACCTAGCCCATACTTTTCTGTCTCAATTCTACCTTTTTCGTTACTCAAACTGAACCTGGGAGCAAACCTGATCCTCTCTCTTTCACACTCCGTATTCACTTTGTCGAGTAATGCAGTTGTCTTCAATTGTTAAATATATCCAATTTATCAGGACTTTTGCTTATGGTTATTGATTTTAGTCTCCTGTTTAAGCAACCCTTCTGTTTGATGGTAAAGATAGTTTTTACACTTACTTATAGAATAGTTACTTCTTGATTTTTCACATTTTGGTCTGCAATCTATGTGGGATTGATTTTTATGGTGTGGGAAAAGGTCTAAGTTCATATTCACCACAAGACCCATGCAAGAATGTTCATACTATACTTATTCATAAAAGCCCAAATTTGAATATCATGAATAGAATGGATAAGCTGTCATATATTTATGAAGTGAAATACTATTCAGCCAAGACATGGATGAATCTCTCAGATACAAATTTGAATTGAAAAATTACACAAAAGAGTATATTCTGTAAAACTATACAGAATATACTCTTCATATTGTCTATGAAGTTTACATAAACTTCAAAATAGACAAAACTAATCTATGTTAATTGATGCCAAGATAGTGGGTTTTTTTTTTTTTTTTTTTGAGGAGAGTGCTTTAATCAGACAAGGAATGAGCGAGTTTGGAGGATTCCTGGAAATGTTTTATAACACAATCTAAGAGGTGTTAAATAGGTGTTTAGATATGTTAAAATTTGTCGAATATATACTTAAATTTATGTACATTACCAAATGTTTGCTATACTTTAATAAAAGTATATCTATTTCTACATCTAGGTATCCATCTTTCTATTGCACCCATTTCTACAAACCTAGTCCCATCCATAAACTTTTTCCTAGTTTACTATGGTAACCTTCTCTGGTAAGCAAAATAACGCCCTTCCCTCCAAAGATGTCAACATCCTAATACCCCCAACTTGTTAATATGTAACTCTCCTGGCAAAAGGGACTTTGAACATGTCATTAAATTAAGGATCTTGAGATGGAGAGATTATCCTGGATTATGCAAGTGGGCACAATGTAATCACAAGGGCTAATATAAGAGCAATCAGGAGGCTCACGGCCACAGAGGGAGGTGTGATGAGGGAAGCAGAGGTCACAGTGATGCCATTGTCACAAGCCAAAAAATACAGGCAGCCTCTAGAAGCTGGAAAAGACAAGAAACAGATTCTGCCCTGGAGGCCTCAGAAGAAATGCAGCCCTTGTAACATATTGATTTTAGCCCAATAAAACTGATTTAGAATTTCTAACCTACATAACTGTAAGAGAATAAATTTGTCTTGTTTTAAGCCACTAAGTTTGTGTTAATTTCTTACAGCAGAAATAGGAAATTAATACACTTTCTAAGATGGAAACATACATTTACTTCTGCACCTGTGAAGTTTATTTTCAACACATATGTCAGAGCAGTGCTTTTAACACATAAGTAAGATTATGGACCTTCTCAGCTGAAAATTCTGCAATGGTTTCCCATTTCACTCAGAATAAAAGTCAAAGCCTTAAATGATTTGACCCCTGTTGCCTTTCTGATTTCCTCCTTTGCTCTCTCTACTTCAGTCACTATGGGCTTCTGGCTATTTTTCAAACACACCAGGCACACTCTTACTTTAAGCATTTATTTCCTATGTGTATTTTCACCCTAGAACACATTTCCCCTAGATATATACGTAGATAAATACTTCATCTACTTCAAATATTTGCTGAATTTTCACCTTTTCAAGGAGGGCTAGGTGGAATCTCTCCCTCTCCTACCCATTCTCTTTCCCTAATCTTTCCAAGCTCTAAACTTTGGTTTGTTTGATTTTTCCATTGTGGTGTTTATCACATTACATCATAATATAACAATATCTATTTATTATGCTCATTGTTCATTGTCTGTGTAGCCTATTAGAATGTAAATTCCATAAAGGCAGTGATCCTTGTCATTGAAGTAATGTAAGTCTTTAAAACAATGTTTAATATATAGCAGATGTTAAATAAATATTTTTTGAATAAATAAAAACATTTATTGATGGACATCTATGTGGTTGGCACTGTATCATGCACTACAACAGCAAATAATATAAGTACAGTGTCTACCTTCACTGAAGCAAAGCAGGCAAGGAAGAAAAGGCAACTAGCTAAACAATGTATAATATGACATGTGAAGCCAAGTATATTATATGAACACATAGAAAAGTGTTTAACTGGTTTTGGGGCTTCAGTGAGATTGCTTTGAGGAGGAGTCTGCAACATGAAAGATGAATGGGTATTTGCAAGATAAAAGATGACAGGATGAAACAATGAAGAGTATTTCAAGCATATAAAAAATAAATGCACAGGAATGAAGACAAGATAAAGCATGTCTTTGAAGTTACTAAATTTGGTGAATATAGATTGAAAAGAGAGGTCAGCGATGAGATGTGATGAACAAATGATGAATGTTTGTACCATGCAAAGCCTTGTAGGTCTGATATAGTTGTTTGAGTGTTTATCTAAAAGCAATAGGGACACACTGAATGGTCTTACGAATGGTAGTGAAATGATCAAACAGCTGTTATAGAAAGATAACTCTGGCTACAATGTAGAGAATAAGTTAAAGAAACATAGAATTGGAGGAAGGGATATTAATTAAGAAGATTTATATTAAGCAATTCAAGAAATAATGGTGGATTTTAGTAGCTACATGAAGTTCAAATGGATAAATTTAATAGAAATTTAGGAGTCAGATTTTTAGTACTTGATATTGACTATATAGGAGTAGAAAAAGAGAAGGATAAGAGTAATTGCTATTTCCAAGGTTTGTAGTTGTTACATAAGAAGAAACAAATGAGAAACAAGGATGGCATATAAACACAGATTTGATAATCATCATTATATAGTAAGTGGATGAATTGCCAGTGTACACTGTAGAGTATGAGAGAAGATGAAAGTCTAATAAAGAACCTTGAAGACTACCAGTATTTAAGCAAAGACAGATAAGCACATAAAGATTCATAAAAGGTATTACAAAATGTTCAGGGAAGTAGAAAGAGTATCAGGGTGGTGTTCTAAGGTCAATTGTTTTCAGTTATGGAAAAGAGCTCAAGCAAGGTAAGGACAGATTAATGACAATTATATCTAGCAATGAGGAGTATCTATGATAATCTTGAAAATAATGATATAAGTAGAATGATGGGCATAGATATGAAGTAACTGAAAAAGTAATGAAAATGACTACAGAATCCAAGAATTTAAAGGATACAGAGATATAGTAGTAACTAAAATAGACAAGGGTTTTAGAAGGTTTGAGAAGTCTTGAGTTATTTTCAAAAGAGAAGAAATGAAGCAAATCAACCTAAATGGAGTAAAAGGGACCAGGTTTATTCTCTCACATGAAACAAGAACAAAGAAGCAGACAATATATATAAACTGATGGTTTGCAACACACTAAACCTCAGAGAATGAAGGACAATAATTTCTGGGAAAAAAGAGAGAAAATATTTGAGATCTATTATTGCCTCAGTTTCCAGGAAATAGCACAGGGAAAAGGAACCCAGTCAAAGCCTGACAGACAGTCTAAGTTGAAGAGACATAGCTGAGAAACTGATGAAAGCCAGATAGCTACTATTTTGTAGGTAGGGTACCAGTGAGGAGAGACCTGCATAGAGAACTCCAGAGATCTGTGGAGGATTCCCTCTAGCATTCAGCAGAGTACTCGTCTGTGCATATGTGTGAGGAAACCACTCAAGTCCAGTGAAAGAACCAAATGAAAGAATTAGAAGAAACAGAGCTCAGCACTTGTAGGGAATTGGGAATGGTGCCTATTCCTACCTGCCAGACTAGAAAATTTCATAATTCATGAGGCTACAAGTAGAGTAGTCATGAGGGCATTATATCATAGTGGAGAAATAATTAACTATTTCTGTGAAACTTAACTGTAACCAACAATATTTAAAACAATATTGAATAACTGCTGAAGAACATGCATATGAATACAAAAATATCCAGTATTCATTAAGGTAAAATCCACATCTGGCATCCAATAAAAAATGATTTGCTGTGCAAAGAAGCATTAAAAATTAAGCTATAATGAGGATAAAAATCATTAAGAAAAACTGACCTAGAAATAACACAGATAGAGTTAGTAGTCAAACACCTAAAACACTTACTATAACTAAATTTATATGTTCAAAAAGTTAGAGAAAATATTGACTATGTTATGTAAAGATAAGGAAGACATAAATAAAAGACCCAAATCAAACTTCTGGATATGAAACTACATGATCTGACGTGAAACATGAACTTGATGGGCTTAATGGTAGCTTAGATATTGCAGGATAAAAGATTAGTGAAGTTAAAGACATACTGATAGAAGTTATCCAAAATGATAAATGGGGATTCAAAAAAGAATAAAAAAAGAAAAGAGCATCAGTGAGCTGTGGGACAACTCCAGGTGGCCTAATACACATGTAATTTGAGTCACTTAACTGGGGAGGGTGCTAATATTTACTGATAAGGCATAGAAAATATTCTAAATCTGTTGAAAATGACAAACTCACAAATCTAAGAAACTCAATAGTCCCTTAGCACAATAAATTTGAAAAAAACTATACCAAGTCATATCAATCAAATGCAGTGATAAGTAGAAAATATTAAAAGCCACTAGAGCAAAAGATGGATTACACGCAGAAGAACAAAGACAAGGATGACAACAGAGTTCTCACTAAAAATGATGCAAATGAGAAGACAGTGGAGCAACACCTTAAAACATCTGAAAGAAAAAAAATTATCAACATAGAACTTGATTTCCAGCAAAAATATATTTCAAAAACAAATAATTTTAAAAAGGTATTTTCAGATGTATGAAAAGTGAAAGAATTCATTCCGTGAAGACTGATACTACAAGAAGTGTATAGGAAGTCCAGCAGGAAGAAGGAAAATATCACCTGATGCAAATATGGTTATACATAAAAGAAAGCAGAGCACCAGAAATAGTAATTACATTGATAAATGTATGAATTTTTTATTGTTAAAACTAAGATAATTGACTCTAAAATAAAATCATACATATTTAAATAAAAATAACAACCATGCACTATGGAATTTATAACATATGTATATAGAAGGTCTATAAGCAAAAAAAAAAATGCATAAAGAACAGGAGGTAAGAAATTGAAGCATATACTTGCAAGGTTCTTATACTATACATGAAGTGGTGTCATATCATTTACAGGTAGACTGAAACCTTAGGGATTTATACTATAATCACTAGAGAAACATAATGTATGATATGTTAGAATCATAAAACAAAAGGTTATAACTAATATGCCAAGAAAAGAAATAAAATAGAATCATATAAATATTAAAATAATTCCAAAGAGGCAGAAAAAAGCAGAAGTGGAACAAAGAACAGATGTTAGTAGATGATAGACCTATATCTAACCCTGTTAATAATGACATTAAATGCTAATAGCCTAAGCATCTCAATTAAAAGGCAGAGAATATTAGAGTGAAGAAAAAAGCAAGACAAATATAAAGACGTAAATAGTTCAAAGGTAAAGTTGGAGTGGGCATGTTAATATTAAAGTAAATTTAAGAAAAGAGGCATTTACTAGAGATAAAGGAAGTCATTTCCTAATGATAAAGGGTATCGATTCATCCAGAGGATGCAACAATCCTAAATGTTCAAATGTATGACAAAAGAGCTTTACAATACACGAAGCAAAACTGATAGATTTGCAAGGAGAACATCTTACACAATTACAATCATAGATTTTAATTTGTCATCTGATGTGGAGTTAAGATGAAATATTCCTTCTAAGCCATGCCAAAATTGTATATTTATGAGAAAAAATTATTTTTTTATGCCTCTAAATTTAGGGGTGTTTTTCATGGTACCTGGAAGTGTGTCCTTCTGTAGCAAAAATTTAAAACATGTGGGAGTGTCTTAAGGACCAGGTGGTCCTGGTGCTCTGCTTTCTTTTATGTATAACCATATAACCAGGTGAAATTTGAAAGATATTTGGAGAATGCTGGTCAAAGCCTAAAGGGCTCAGGAAGTCAGTTACCAGAAGCATGATGCTGTTGAAAATACATCAGTGCAGACTTGAAGGAACGTGAAGAACATGTTACTAGAAGCTAGAAGAGGTGAGAGTTTCATTATGTAGTCGGCAGGAATTATAGAAAAACACTGTCACCTATTGTAACCTGAAAAATAGAAAATGTAACTAATGAACTAGGTGATCCAGCTAAAGAATTCAATACAGAATGTTTAAAGAACCACCTGGAATTTTTTATTGCCTATGATAAAATGATAGAAGAGAGAGATGAGCTGAAAGTTATTTCATTTTCAAGTAAAATTTGCAAGAAATGAAGGGAACCAATATTTACTGGTTCAAAAATAAAATGGTCCTTCACATTCCCAAACCTTTCCATGTTTTCAAATTAATAAAGGGCTTTAGAGCAAAGGTGAAATGCATAATGTGACAGTATAAAATGTCAGAAAAACATAAGGTGGTACGTTAAGGAGCTATTCTATTAGGACACTGTCACTCTAAGGATCTCAAGGATATGCTTCACAAACCTCTTATAAACAATAGGCCTTCTAAGAAATATAATGTGTTGTGCTCAGGAGTTTTACAAGAACCATAACAGAAAGCATGGATTATCTTGTTGAGGTTTTTGAGTATTGGGGGTGGGTCACACTGCAGTCTGGGTCAGTTTGATAAACTCAAGAGGTAGGGAACTGTATATGAACCCTAGAATGGAGTCCCACAAGCATCAGAATAGCTTATCACTTCAAATCCTGCAAAGTAACTCCTCAGATCAGATCTTTTTCCTCAAAAGACACAGAGTTTAGGAAGTAACACTCCTCAGGTTGTAATTCACAAGGCCCTGATGATTTGGAGGAGAAGGAGAATCAAATATCCTCATCTAGCTAACCCCACTGTTTTTCTTAGTGTCTCACTTTCACAGGGCTTTCTACAGCCCTGGTTTTACTCTACGGTATACTAGCACTGGAGAGCTGAGTTATTCCTAATATTGGATGTAACTCATTTTCTCAGGACATTGGCTGGGGAGAAGCAAAGCAAACTCCAACTCTTTTCACATCTTACCTTCTACAGGCTGCTTCCTGCTCCAGGACAAAGCCTCTACTCTCATGCCACATACCAATTCAGAACATTTCTCAAAATTTTCTTAGTTCCTACAAGATTGCAGAAGGGGTAGCTTGTTCATCATCTTATTACGATTTGAACACTCTATTTATACTTTGTAGTATAGGGGAGGAAGACAATTCTTCTACCCTCTAGGTCCTTCTAGCTGGTCCAAGAATTAAATTGGCATGAGATAGCATAATAGGAGAAAATCAAACAAAGCTTTATAACATGTATACATGAGAGAAACCCAGGAAAGCTGAGCAACTCAACCAGAATGGCCAAAGTTGTCACCTTAAATAACATCTTTAGTTAAAGACACAGGAAGATCTTGAGGCCTTCAAAAGGGAGGAAGACAATTCACACAGAAATAGAAAAGCAAATGCTTGGTAGATAGAACTTTGACAAGAATGGGCTTATCAAGGACTTACAGTCTATTGATATCCAGGGTTAGCTATGGTGACAGCCTGTCCCAGGCCTTCTATCTTAAATTTTTGTAGGCAGTTAGGGGGAAGGTCAAAGTTTCTTTTAGAGTCTTTTGTCCTCAACCAAAGAGACAGATTTTGGGGTGGCCAATTCTGATCCCCTACAATCCTGTCTTTGAAACTTTAAGAAGTTTCATAATCCAGAAACTGAGTTGGTAGATTGTTTCATTTCACTGAGCCAGTCTGTTAGTTCTGATGATGGGATTGGTCTAATTAAATTTACTTTAGGAGGCAGTGATGCAGATGGGCTTCCAAAGTTAGGTCTATATTGTGTAAGCAAGCCATTAGTTATTTAATAAGAAGAATTTCTATTGAAACAAAAAGAAAAACAAGGTTAACGACTGGAGCAAATTATAAACTAGTTTTTGAGCCCAGGAGACAGTCAGTCAAGAAGATTTCTTGTTGTCAGGGTCAAAACATCTTTTGTAGTTTAAATGTCTCTGATGACATCATTGGGTGTTCAAGGATGCTTTTGAGTGGCTTACATAGGAACAGGCATGCTATTGTGGTGATTTCTACAAAGTTTATATCAAGTTGTCCAGCTTCAGTTTGTAGGGCCTCCGGAAGAGAGGCGGTTTCAGTTCTCAATGATTCCAAATGAAAATGAGGGGAAAAAATGGAAATTTTAGCTTGGAGACTTGTTGCCAGACATTTCAGGAGACTAGAAGAATTTAGGCTCCAGTCCAGCTTACAGGTAGAAAGCAAAAACCTCAAAGACAATTAACAGAATTACAATCTAATATCCACAAATGTGTATTATAGTTTTTTATTGAAGTATAATTTTCACCACTAAAACCACCCTTATTTTTTACCAAAGATAGCCAAATTAAGACTAATTGGCTTGCAAAGTAAGTCTAGTTTCAACAAAATTTGCCCAATTATTTACATAACTCCAGCAAGAATAGCAATTGATCATATAGGTTTCTTTAAATCTGCTTTGCTGGAACTTTTTATAAGGAATGTCAGATTGAACATTATAGGCCTCTCAAGGCCAGGCCTAGCCAAGGACTTGTCGTCAGACAAGGCCTGTAAACTATAAACTTGGGTGATTTCCTCTCTTCTCTTGAGGTTCCCCCAAATATTTTGTAGTCCCTTGCACCTGCCAGAGAAGTGACCTTCTTTACATACCTGGTAAGGTTTCTGGGAACTTTATAAACAAAGTACCAGACCAATAATTCAAAGTGGCTTTATTCTGTAAAGTCCAATCTTTGTTCCTCAAAAGCTGTCTGGTCATATCTGAGTTTATGCCTGTTTCTTTCAAATATGACATTTCAGTCAAAGTTTTGGTAATATAACTATAACCAATGTTTCCAATAGTGTCCTGTTATGAGGAAAACAGATTCTTATTGAATTTATGCAAACAACTATATTGCCATGAAAATAAGAATATTCACTCACTAAGAATTTCCAAATTCTAAGGATCAGGTAGGGAGAAAAAGATAAATGTTTCAATTCTGTATACAAAAGTACAATTTATCAAATTGGTCTAAGTCATAGCTTAAGAGGAAAAAAGTTTTCTTTTAAATCTGGGAAAACAAAACATTAAAAATCAGCAATATTTCAAAAATAAGTCAAAAAAATTATAATCATCCTCATCAGTTCATTTAGTCCCATGTAATCAACTCTTGATCATCTTGTGTCCACAGCTTCATGAAGTCATCAGGTTGTTAGAAGTCTGTAATTTTTTTACCCAGTTCAGTTTTATGATCTGAAAGTTTATCAGAAACCTGTATTCTAGAGTAAGTGTTAGAGTCCTTTCCATGAATCTCTGTAAAGATGAAAACACTTGTAAAAGTAGAGTAAACAAAACTGTCCATAAATGACAAAAAAACTGAAAAATGGCAATTGACAAAGAAATTTGGTTCTCTAACAGACAGCACTTTAAAACAAAAACTAGAATTATGACTGCTAACCAGGGAAAATCAGAATTTTAGGAATGCTATACAATTTTTTAAACACATATCAATAACATTTTCCCAAAAAGTACCACAGGTCCCTATGAAACAATGCTTATTAGTTATCCATTTAACCATCGTAACAATTAAAGATTTTTAGGTGAATGCAGAGAATTAAATAGCTGTAAGAAAAACTTTAGCACGCATGATTAAAGATCTAATGAAAACAATCTAGGAGATTTATTTTGACAAACCATAAAATCCCTGCCCTTCTTGTTGACTGTTTAAAGAAAAAATCTTTCATAATCTCTTTATCAAGAGGAGACTAAAAGTACAAGAAAATTATACTTTGGAGAGGGAAAAGATAAATTCTGATTTTTCATCAGTTTACTTTTGATATTAAAATTTACTTAATTAGATTTACTTTAATCTTAGCCAACTTGACCTGGCATAAAGCTTTCTCTTCAGGGTCCCTCTTCCACAAATCTTCTATAACTTTCTGTTTACATTCAGAACTTTTCCTATGCCTCTTTCTGCTCTTATAGTACTTTAGGACAAATTTATCTTTCTTAACAAAAGAAAAATATCTCCATTCTTTACTTTCTTTACTGACAACATACAACTTACTCTCCTTGAATACAAAGATGTTTCCCTTATTAATTTTTAGTAACTATAATCATATATATTGATTAGCATTCTTAACCCTTATAGACCTTAATTTTTAGTGAAAACTAAGAAGCAAGAAATTATAAGCTATCTTTTACATTAGCATTCTATGACTTTGCAAATTTACAAATATTTTGTATAATTTCTAGAAATGTTACTTTATGGTACAATCTTTTATTAAAACACAAGACATTTTTTCTAATATACCCAAACAATTTTTAGTTTCTCTGTAATAAGACACAAGTAGATAAATTAAGACATGTTTAGCAATTAATGTTCCAGTATTTTATCTTAGTTGGAAATGATCTAGAAACTCAATTTTTATCATTTAATTTAACCTAGCAAAAGTTTAAATTTTCCAGTTATCAAAGAGATTTTGAAAGTTATTTAAATACACCTATCATAAACTAAAATTATTGCTAAAAGTTTATCTATAAACTCTTATGTCATTTACATCTAAACTAATTGTTTCCAACGATTATGTTTGGATTACCCACAAAAACTTCATGAGGCATCAGAAAAAATCAGCTGTTATTGAAAGCTATTATTTTGCTGACAAATTTTTAAAAGAGAAAACATGAGCTTATTTGATTAGTAAACCCAGATTGTAGGTCTGCATCATATCCAATATAGATAACTTTAAGGACATGTTTATTTTAATCAAACCAACAAACTTAAATAAGATGTCAGTTACCAAAGATTATTTCATATCATGTTAAATTGAAAGACATTTGGGTTACTTTCTTTTACATTTAGAAATAATTTATGTAAGTGTTTAAAGCAATTAAAAAGAGCTCTTAATTTTGGTCATACCATCTGGAGGTAAAATATCACATATATGTATCATACACATAGACCACAAACACAAGGACTACACAGCTATTGTTTTAAAACTTTGGGACAATATACTACACCTCTAAAAATCTGCACCAAGTATTTAACAGAGGTCTTATTTTTAAGTGTGCAGTTTAACATTAGACCAGTTTACCTTTGGGGGGCAGATTTTATATATATATATATATGTATATATATTAGCTTGATATTAGCCTCTAGTTTTTATCTCAGATGGTGTGGGCTCAGGCAATCCTATTGACTTCTTTTAGCGTGTATAATTAACATTGGCTGAAGGGCAGATTTATGTGCTGTCTTACAATCAGGCAGGGGAAATGTTCCCTTTTGCCAGTGACACACAATGTCTGTCCTCACAATAGATCTATAATGCAATCAGGCAAAAAGAGATACAAGTCGCTTCACATAAAGTCCATAAATATATCAGTTTTTCTACAAAGTTTCATCTGAATTCCATCAACTCTTACACCTCTAATTGTAGCATTAATTAGGACTTTATCAATAGGTCTCAGTCATATAATATTGGATAGGGGAAGCATTCCTAGCCAGACGTAACATTCATTTTCAAAATACACTCAGGCAAATTTGATATAGCCCTATTATATAAAATTAGCTCAAACATTCCAACCTTTATATTCTTATCAACACTTAGACTTTTTCTTTTCAACTTAATTATAACCTGAGTCAGGGTCTTAAGGCTAGTCATTACTTTTTTGTATTTCCTTTTTAATTTTGATCTTTTCATGAGTACTAATAAAACAATCATGATGAGATGTCTCAAAAAGTTTTTATTCACTTTAGAAGTTTTTCCAATTTAAACGATCCACTTTCTGGCCACATTGATGAGTAGGATCTTAATAGTGATTCCAACCAATAAGCCTTTTACAGCTTAACCATGGACGCAAAAGGCATACCCAAAAGAGAGTGCAAAAGAAGCAGCCCTCACAAGATCCAGAAAGTTCACTCCCAAAACTAGTCTAAGAAAGCAAAGGCTTTCATTGCACATGCAGAGTAAATAAGCAGCAAAGGTTGAAACGACAAAGGCCCCTTATGAAAGCAACTGTGATCCCTTATGACAAACTCCCTTGAAAGCTGACACAGCTGGACAAAGAGAGTGCATCCTGGAACTCCAGTGTATTTGACTGGCTTCCAAGATTCATGCCAGTACGTGCATCCTCCAGATGGTGGAGACCAGAAAGGTCATAAAGCCAAGCTTTGAAGACACAGAACAAGACAAAAGAAAAAACCTCATAATCCATGGCAAAGTTTACTGTGGGACTGGCCTAGACAACAGGTTTATAGAGATGCCTGCATCTTGCCCTATGGTTTTCCCTTTTTATGACAAATGACACAAAGGAGAGAACAAGGAAAAATAGTGACCATGTCTGGCAGGAAAGGATCAATAAGCCAATGAGTACTCAACCCAAATTTACCAGAGTTGCAGAGTCCAAGAAGCTAGCTTCACCAAGATTTTCTCCTGCTAATCTAAATTCAGAAAGGGAAACAAAACTCACCACTCTCACTTCCACTGGACCCCACAGGCAGAGATTCCGGAGACTGAGTAGGTAAGAACTCTTAACTCCTGCCAGCTCTTGCCAGGGGTCCAGGATCTCTCAGCTTCAGTAGTCCAGGAGTGAGCAGTGTTCAGCCAGTGAAGCTTTATGCCCTTTAAGTCACCAAATTGTAGGGGAGGAAGACAATTCCTCTACCCTCTAGGTCTTTCTGGTTGGCCCAAGAATTAAATTGACATGAGACAGAATAACATGAGAAAATGAAACAAAGCTTTATAATATGTATACTTGGGAGAAACCCAGGAAAACTGACTCACCAGAATTGCCAAAGTTGCCACCTTAAATATCTTCTTCAGCTAAAGACAAAGGAGAATGTTGGGGGTAGTGGCTTGGGACTTCAAAAGTGAGGAAGGCAATACACATGGAAATGGAAAAGCAAATGTTTGGTAGACAGAATTTTGATAAGAATGGGCTTATCAAAGACCCTTACAGTATACCAATACCCAGAGTTATCTATGGTGATGGTCTGTCCTAGGGACAGGCTTTCCATCTTAAATTCTTTTAAGCAGCTGGGGGAAGGTCAAAGTTTCTTTCAGTCTTTTGTCCTAAATCAAAGAAACAGATTTTGGGGTGACCTATTCTGATCCCCTACAGTACCAAAGACTATACTTAATAATAATTAGGTAATATGGAGACTGATTTCTCAGCTATACTAGTAAGGATTCTTTCTTTTAGCTGTTTCCATAGTCCTAAGAAGAGCAGATGAAAAAGATTTCATGCAAAGTTAATAAGTTCCTTTAATGCAATGTGGTCAATAATTCCCTGGGGTTGAATTTATCTTCTTCCTTGTTTTATATTCAGCTGGATGATACTGATAGCATCTAACTGTAATATTTTCTTTACCACTTGTGTCACTTATATTTAAAACTTCTGTAGTAATTAATATAAATATATATATATCAAGAATGCATCTTTTTCATCTCATAGGACAAAATATAAATATCTTATAGAAAAACCCATGTTTTTATTGCCTACCCTTTTGAATCCTTATATAAATTATTTTTTGGAAAGAGGAGTTTTTTTAGTTCATTTTGTTCTCAAATTTTAAAAAGCCATGTGGGAAAAAAGAACTCCCTCAATCTCGCCCTCTGTGGCATTCTTCCCTTAACATCTCCTCATGAGTTGTGAAAATTGAAAAAAAGCAGTGGTATTGCCCTTTAAGACATACTAAAACATTACGTTTGTTAATTTTTATGGATAAGTGAAAGAGGGAGTCAGTTTCCATCTGGCTCAGCAATAAGATAAAAGTAGTAAAATAATTACTTCAAGTTCAACAATGATATTCCAAGACACCAGATATGATTATTTCATTTGATTTTGTTCCTGACTAAAAAAAAATTTACATTATAACCTAGTCCTAGTTGACCTTATCAGTCCAAGGATTATGCTTCTGCTCCACATAAATTGTAACTTAAATACCATATTCTTTCTCAGTTCTGCCATTGTTGTTCAATTTGTAAGATGTTTCTATTCATTGGGGTATCCTAGCTTTGCAGTCTTCACTCTTCATATATGTTTCTTTTCTAATTTTTTCATTGAAGTTTCTGTTAAACTCTTTATTTGCTAATTTAAATTAAACTGATACACATGATTCCTCAGTCCAGTGTTACAATTGGTTAATATTGTCCTACTATTCAGGTAAGTGGTTAGACATGACTGCCACTGTCCCTTAGAGGGGAAAAAATGTTCTCTTTCAATAAAAAGACTCTATGTTTCTCAAGTGCATCAGTGAAATGAACCTTCTGGGGACTAAGAGTGTACAGACAGGTGGTACTGACAAGTAGGGCAGTTAAAAATTTAAGGCCGTTCCCCAGAAGAATAAAATAAATTAAATTTGTGAAGGTCACATCAGCACATTGTATCTTTCTGGCAGATTGCACTTCTTTAAATACCCTCAGGAATCTAAAGAGTATCACAGCATAGAAATAAATAAATCATTTTCTTCTTGATATATTTTATGACCACTCTACATATTAATAATTCTTCTTCCTCTATAAAATTATGCATTCTACAGTAGCATATTTCAGTTTGAAACATTACCTTTCACTTTTTTCCAGATCATAAGAGAAACCTATATTTTTCATTTGGTTTCTCAAGAATCTACAACTTCAGCTCTTTCTACAGAAATTATGTCTCATGTCAATTTAATTCTTGGGCCAACCACAAAGACCTAGAGGGTAGAGGAATTGTCTTCCTCCCCTACAATTTGGTGACTTAAAGGGGATAAAACTTCACCGGCTGAACACTGCTCACTCCTGGACTACTGAAGCTGAGAGATCCTGGACCACTGGCTTCTTGTTTAAGTTGACTACAGCAATAATTAAATGTTGACTGCTCAAGCACTGTGAGCCTGCCTCTTACACTGCCAACGCTTCCCAGGGTTACTATCCCTGGAGGGGAGCTGACTGTTTCCTACCAGTAATATTTACACCTTCTTCTCCAATTTGACCAATTCTCTAGTCTGCAAAACCTTTAATGTTTAATGGACATCAGAACACTTTGACTATATTTTATTCATCTATGAATCATTTAGAAATATTACCCAAAGTAGGCAAAGTTTGTACTGTGTTGTAATTATATTTAATATGTTTACAACTTTGGACTTGAAATAATTTGAGGGCTCTGCTATTCAGAGTGCAGAACATTCTCTGAATATTATACCCTTTTCATAGAAATATTTTATTTTAATTTTTATCTATTGCTAGAAGTGTTCTAATTATAATTGGCACTTGTTTCAGTTAATTGGATATTAGTTCTAATTTTCACAACTTAGGGTTCTTTTTCCCATACAGCCCAAAGTTAAACAACAGAACTATCTTTAACTATTATGGACAATGCACTCTTTTTTTGATAAGTCACATACCATAGAAAACCAATATTCTTCAGATTGTTTCAGATATTTCCATAAAGGGTATCTAAAATGCTTTAATTTGTGAACTTTCTCCTCCACAAAGAACTGTCTCATATACTGAGTGGAAGCAAGCAGGTGATTGGGGTAATTCAGGAAAAGTGAATCTTCCGCTTCAAATTTTATGTAGTATGAACTTAGTACATTAGTTTCCTATTGCTGCTATAAGAAATTACCATGCATTTGGTGACCTAAAATAACATTAATTTATTATGTTATAGTTCTGGAGATACAAAGACTAAAGTGAGTCTTGCTGGGCTAAAATCAAGATACAGCTTCCTCCTCAAAGCCCTAGGGGAGAATCTGTTTCCTTGCCTTTTCCATCTTCTGGAGGCCACCTTCATTTCTTCTCTCCTGGCCCCCTCTTCAAAGACCGTAGTGCAATATCCTTAAATCTCTGTCTGATTCTATCCTTCTTCCTTGCCTTCCTCTTTCACTTTAAAGGATTTTGTAATTACTTTAGGCCCATCCAGATATCTAGGATAATTTTTTTTATTTTAAGGTCAGCTGATTAGCAACCTTAATTCCATCACCAACATTAATCCTTCCATGCTATGTACCATAACATATCCATAGGCTCTGGGGATTAAGGCATGGACATCTTTGGGGGCTGATTATTCACTACCACATTTTGTAAGAGTGATTATGAAATTTATGGACCTTATGGTCCATAAATGATCTTATGCAACTTTTAAATTTCCAGTAATTTAAATATTTAAATAAATACATTTACATGTGTATATACATGCATATATCTATATACATGCCTATCTATATATAGATATCGATAGACATATGTATTGATATATAGATATATATATACACAAACAACTTTTAGATTTCTAGTATTTCCAATATTTAAATTTAAATAAATACATTCAAAATACATATACATATTTGAAAAAACATGATTTTGGAAACAGAACTTGTAAAGTTTTAATTAAACTCAGCCACTGTCTGTTTTATGTCGATCATATTACTTAAATTCAAAGAAAAATGACAATAACACCAAAACTGTGGAGTTGTTTTAGAAACAGAAATAAAGTGCTCACCATAGCTGTTCATATATTCTAAGAGCTTAATAAATGGCATCTATTATTATTTGTATTGAATACTCATCTAAACAGTAAACATTTTAATTATAATAAGCATATTATATACATATAATATGCAAATAAGTGAAAAACTCTGAAATTCCCCAAGTTGAAAATACCTCTACAACTCACATCCATACCAAGAAACAGGATATTGTTAGTAACACAGAATCTCACTTATACTCTATTACTTCTTAGGCAACAACTATTCTGACCTTTCAGAGCATACATTAAATTTATCTGTTTTGTACTTCATATAAATGAAGTGATACAATAGATAACTTGTTTGTGACTGACTTCTTTGGCTCAACATTGTGTCTCTAAAACTCACCCATATGGTTGTATGTGGTGGCAGATAGAAGTGTCTTGTCATTTTTTTAATGCTATTCTGGAATAGTATTGCATTGTGTGAATATAAGGCAATTTTCTCCTTCATTGTTCTCTGATAGACATTTGGGTAGTTTGGTTATTACACGTAGTGTGTTCTAACTACTCCAGTACTTATCTTTTAGTTAATACACATATGCTGTATGTTAGAGATAAACCTAGCATTGCATTTATTGGATGTACTAGACAGAATAATTCCCCCCTAAAGATGTCCATGTCCTAATCCCTGGAACTGGTGAATATGTTACCTTACAGGGCTGAAAGCATTTTTCAGATGTGATTAAATTTAAGATCTCTATTTGGGGAGATCATCCTGCATTATTCAATATGCTCAACCTAGTCACTTGAGTCCCTAAAATCTGAGAACATTTCTTGGCTGAGTTCAGAGTGAAGGGGATATGTGATTACAGAACAGTTAAAGAGAGATGCAACCTTGCTGGCTTTGAAGATGGATAAAGCAGTCCAAGAGCCAAGGAATGGGGATAGCTTCTAGAAGGTGGAAAAAGGCAAGGAAATGGATCCCCATCTAGATCCTGCAAAAAGGAACTGAGCGCTACTGACACCCTGGTTTTAGCCCAATGAGACCATATTGGATTTATAACCTATAGAAATGAAAGATAATACATTTCTGTTGTTTTAAACCACTAAATTTATGGTAATATAGCAGCAATCAAAACAAATACACTGACTGATTGAGTAGGTATATAGTTAGATTTTGAATGTGTACCACTCAGCATATGCTTAAAGCGATTGTTCACATCACAGTTCAACCAGAAGTGTATGAAAGTTCCAGTTGCTCCTTGCCCTCATGAAAGTTCATCACTTTCTCTTTTGTGTTCTGGTGAACGTGTGATGATATCTACTGTAGGTTTGAATTCGCATTACCCTCGTGATTAACGCTGTCGGGAACATGTTCATATGTTCATTGGCCATATGATCATACTTTTTTGTGAAGTGTCTTTACGGCTGCATGATTTCAATCATTTGAAATTTGTTGAGATTGTTTTTCATCATTTCACTGTCAATATTCTCTGTTCCTATATTTGAAGTGTGTGTTTTACAAGCAGTATGTAAGTAAACATTTTTAAAAGCAGTCTATTTTAATCTTTTACTTGTAGTCTTTAGTCTATTTACATTTATGAAGTAATTGATATGACAAATTTTATAACTGACAGCTTATTGTTTCCCTTAAAACACTCTGCTTTATTGAAATACAGTTTATATTTAAAAAATCCTCCCCTTTTTAGTGAAAGTTTCGTGAGTTCTAACATAAATATACACTCATATAATTATCACCAAAATCAAGATGTAAAAAATTTCCTCACTCCAAAAAAGTACCGTCATGCCCCTTTGCAATCAACTTTCCACACCTCTAGCACCAAGAAAAACTAATTTACTTCATGTCGCTGTAGACTTCTTTTGTCTTTTCTTGATTTTCAGGTAAATAGGAACTTATACTCTGCATCCTTTGGTGTCTGGTTTCTTTCACACAACGCTGTAGTATTGAGATGTATCCATGTTGTTGTACATATTAGTAATTTGTTACTTTCTAACTTAGAGTAGAATCCCGTTGTATGGCTATACCACAATTTGTTTGTACATTCACCTGTTTTTGTTTTGACAATTACAAGTAAAGTTGGTATGAACTTTTTACCCAAGTTTTTGTGTGTGAAACATTATCATTTCTTTTGGGCAGACACCAAAGAGTGAAATAACGGTGCCATATAGTAAGTTCATATTTAACTTCAAAAATGACTACCAATGATTTATCCAATGAAGTTGTAACATTTTGCATTCTTGCTAACATTTTTTGAGAGATTCTGTTGTTTTATGTCCCCACGAACAATTGGTACATCTAGATTTATTTATATATTTTTAATTTAACCATATTTGAATGGAGCAGAATCTCAGTGTGGCGTAAATTAGTATTTTCCTGATAACTAATTATGTCAAATGTCTTTTTATGTGTTTATTGGCATGCATATATTTCCTTTTGTGAAGTGCTTTTGTTCAAATTTTTCACCCATTTTTGGATTATCTTATTATTATTGAGTTTTAAGAGATTTTTGGATATTCTGGATACACATTATTAGTCTGATAAACTTATTGCTAATTTTCTCCCAGGCTGAGGCCAGACTTTGCATTTTCTTAAGGATGCTTTTTGAAGAGCAGAAAACTTACCTTTGATAAAGTTCAAGTTTTATTCTTTTTCATATTTGATTAGCAATTTTTGGTCCCTAAATAATCTCCCACCAAAGATCGTAATGATTTTTTTCCATGTTATCTTGTATGAGGTTTAAATTTTAGCTTTTACGTACATCGCAGATTACTTTGGAAATAGATAAATGATAGATAGATAGATAGATAGATAGATAGATAGATAGACAGATAGATAGATAGATAGATAGGGTGTGAGATAGAAGTAAGGCCAAAGTCTTATTGTTTTATACAAATACTGAATTGTTTAAGCATCATTTGTTAAAAGGATTATCCTTTTCTGGTTCAGCTGTCTTAACACCATTGTCAAAAATAAATTGATCATATATTTGTGATTAGTTCTATCCTATTTATTCGGTGTCATTGATTTATATGTCGTCTATCATCACACCAAATTTTTCTATTAATATGGTCCATTACATTGTTTGATTTTTGTAAGTCAAACCACACTTGCATTCTCAAGATAAATCTCATTTGCATATGATGTATTATTCCTTTAAAGTATTGCTGCATTTGATGTGCTATATTTTCAAAGATTTTTACAACTATATTCATATAAGATATTGGTTTATAGCTTACTTTTTCAGGAATTTTTCTACTTGTTTTTGGTATCTAGGTAATGCAAAGCTTTGTAAAACAAGTTAAGTTTTTACTCTCTTTTTTTAAAGAGATTGTATAGCATTGTTATTTATTCTTTCCTCAAATTTGATAGAATTCAATGATGAAGACCTGTGGGCCTGGAATTTTTTTTATGGGGAGATTTTTATTTATAACTTTAGTTTCTTTAATGATAAAGAGTTATTTAACATTTCTATTTTATCTTTTGCTAAGTTTGGTAATTAATGTCCTCAAGAAAGTTTCCCATTTTATCTACCAATTTATTATCTGTAAAATTTTTAGGAAATTCTATTTTCATTCCCAATATTTGTAACTTGTTTTCTGTGTCGTTCTTTCTGGATTAATCTAGCTAAAGATTTATTTTTCTTGATTTTTTCTTTTGTTTGTTTTCTATTGAACTTTATTTCTGTACATATCTTTATTTTTTTCTCTGTCTTACTTTTGGTATAACTGGATCTTTTAATTTAATTTAATTTTCTTTTAATTTAACAATGAAAGATTATGATATTGATTTTTAGGTATTTCTCTATTTCAATGTATTTTAGAGCTATAAATTCCCTAAAGCATTAGTGGCATCCAATATATTTTTATATGCTTTGTTTCATTTTATTTAGGTGAAGGTATTTTGCAATTTTCCTTATGACCTTTCCCTTATTCCATGGATTTTTGAGTCATGTCATTTAATTACAAAATATTTGGGCTTTTTCAGTCGTGTTCTAGTTAAATTCTATTAAATTCGCTGGTGATCATAAAATGAACTATTATTTTTGTCCTTTTAAATTTGTTGAAACTAATTTTACAGCCTTAATTTCATCTAATTTGATGAATGTTCCATGTGTTCTTGACAAGATATGCACTGTGCTCTTAGTCTGAGTGTTCTATGAATGGAAATTAGTCAAATAGGTGGACAGTCTTGTTTAAGTCTCCTACTTTTTTTTTCTGATTTTCAGTCTATTTGTGGTAGTAATTATCAAGACAGGACTATGAACATTTCCAACCACAAGTGTGAGTTTGTCTCTTTTTTCCTTTAAGACTTGTCAGTTTTAACATATGTCTCTGGAAGTTTTAAGATTAGTTTTATATATATATAAATAATTACATATATATGTATTTTTGTGGTTGTCATATCTTCTGGTTGATTTATGATCATAAAATATTTTTCTTTATCTTTATTGACATTCTTTTGCTAAGTACATGGGTAATAATATAGTTAATCTGTCATTCTATAATAAAAATTTCATAGCATATATTGTTTTAATCTTTTAACTCATCTGTGTCTTTATATTTAAATTGATCTACTTTCAAACAACATATATTTATGTCTTGTTTTTTCTTTAAATTTCCAAGTCTGATAATATCTAATTGTTAATGTAATGGTGAGAACATTGGTTGCATTTAGTGTAATTATTGCTGAGTTGTGTTAAGTATATAATCTAGCTTTTTGGTTTCCATTTCTTGCACGGTATTTATAATAGGTTTTTCCTTTTGCTTCATTCCCAAATTTTTTGGTTTAAGAAGTTTTTTATTATTCCATTTTTCATTTGAATAACTAATGATTTGTGCATTATTTTAACATTTTATCAGTTTTTATGTATGTTACATTATAGATCCTTGTCTAATTATAGTCTAGTAAAATTATTATTTTTCTGCTTTCCCTATACTGCTAGCAATTAGAATCTTTAAAATCCATTTCCTTTTTACATATTATTGTCATAGTGTCTTGTTTTACATATAATTTAATTCCACCAAACATTTCTATAATTATTTTGTACATTAAACACTTATTTATATTCATCTATTATCTACCCATTTTTGATGTATTTGAATTTCATTCTATGTCTCTGTATTCATATTTCAGATTAGTTTTTTTCTGCCTGAAAAACTTGCTTTAATTTAGGCTTTTATTTTTAACTATGCCCATATTATTGACAACTTCCCCCAGTCTTCTTCTGCAAACATCTTTGTTTCACTTTTATTTTTGAAGGAAAGGGATATATTCGCTTGTTAAAGAATTCCAGGTTGACAGCACTCATCCTTTGGAAATACAAAGATGTCATTCCACGGCTGTCTGACTGCCATCATTAGTATTGAGCAGACAGCTGTCATTCTTATGGTTGTTCTTTGAAGAGAAAGTATCTTTCTTCCTGTGGCTGACTTTCATGATTTACTTCTTTATTTTTGGCTTTACAGCAGTTTTACTATGAAGTGCCTAGGTGAACTTTCTTTTTGTACATACTGCTTAAGGTCTAATTAAATTTCTTGTACCTGTGAATCTTTCATCATTTTTAGAAAATTCTTAGCCAGTATGCCTTTGAATATTGCTTTTGGCCTATTATTTCTCTTCACTTCTTCTAAGACTGATTATAATTATGCTAAACTTTTGGAGAGTGTCCAAAATATCTCTTATGCCCTGTTTTATTCTCCATTTTTTCCCCAGTGCTTCAGTTTGTGTACTTCTTTTTTTTTGCTTTCTCCTAGGTAGCTGATGTTTTGTTCTAATGTGTGAGTTTGAAACTATCACTATTCATAATTTCAAACATTACATTTTGTTTTCTGTTTATAGTGTCAACTATTCTTTTTTCTTTTTGATACATTCTAATACTTTAGTAAATTTCATTAGCTTTTAATCTATTTTGTCTATGTTTCACTATTTTCTTTACCATATTAACCACAGATATTTTAAAGTACTCATTTGTTAATTCTAATAGATAAATGATTGGTGTAGCTGCAACTATTTTCTGACTTTTTTTTTAACTATTGGTCATATTTTCTTTTTTTCTTAGCCTGTTTTTAATTTTTTATTTAGTTTTACACCAGTCAGTGTGTAATGAAATAATTCTAAAAGTTATGGATGATATTATATTCCACTCAATAAAGCTTACTTTTTTCTCTGTGAGGCAAATACATCAGAAGCTAATGACCTAAATCCAATCAGAAATTAAGATCAAGTGACTTTTGTTTCAGTCTTAATAAGACTCTGTATACCTCTGGTTTGCCTTTTTACCTAAATATGGCTCTCCCAAGATTTTGACTGTGAGCTTTCCCAGTCAATATCCTTTACTCCGAAAGTCTACAAGGAATTTGATTCTGTCCATTAGAGGTTTTACTCTAACTCTCTAGTCTTCCTCTGCCCCACATGTCCTTACAACTGAGCACATGTCTTAAGGAAGCTGATAATGTCTTGGAATAAGTTCCTTCTCTGTCAAGTATTGGTTTCATAAGTATCATAAGACTGAGGGTTATTTCACTCTACCTTTTAGAAGATTTCCTATTTTCCAAGTCTCCTGTGCAACCAGCCATTCATTTGTGTCTCCTCAGTTTCCAACTTATCGGCCTTGTTGAACTACTAAAAATTTTTGTTTTCTCTTTGCCATTTTCCATTCAGATCCCGTATGTTTGCCCACAATTTGAAAATGCCTCTAGTAAAAAAAATGGCTGAATATTGTCAACTCATCTTGGGAAGGGTCTCAACTCCTTGGATTTATATATTTTTAGTTTAGTTTTTTTTTATTTTTTATTGCTTCCAAGGGTCTTTGTTGCTTTTAAAAATTGTGATTAAAAAATTATCTGCCATTTTTTCCTTGTAACAGAAGTTTCAGCCAGATATCTCCCACAGCATCCAACCTATAATGTCATTTCTTTTCACGTAGCTTTTCACATCTTCAAAACAGCAATGATGTATCAAATTCTTACCACACTTCGATTTTCTCTGACTTCCTATTCTGCTACCAAAAAAGAAAAAGCTCTCTGTCTTAAGGTATTATGCAATTAGATTAGGCCCATCTGGAGAATCTCCGATTTTAGTTACTCAAAGTCAAATGATTAATAATTATAGTTACATTGGAAATATCACAAGCATGATGTCTTATCATAATCACATTCCTGGGATTAGGGCATGAAAGTCAGTCCATTTTGGAACTCAGCCTACCAAAATATCTATATTTAGAATATCTCAAAACATTCATGAATTTACTCCTTAGTTACATCAATGTAACAGGCAGCAAACGATCTGAGTTTAGAAGTGCAACAACTTCTAATCTTGTTCTTTTCTATTGTCTTTTATTCTTTAGCTTCAGTTTGAGAAGGAGCTCTTGTATATGGAATTTTGCTCTGATGACAATTAGGTATAAATGCTATCAATTGTGGTGAGAAAGATCTTCTAGACAAAACACTGCTTTTCCTTCTACTTCATAGAAGTAGATATGTGTCTAATTTGTGCCACAAATTAAATATTGGGAGTCTAATTTGTGCCACAATTAAATATTGGGAGTCTAATTTGTGCCACACTCTCTTCTGGGCACTGTAGATAAAGCAATGAACACACGAAATATCTGTTCTCCCAGAGCACAGTGGTGGGTGAGGGAACCCAAGATAAATACGTATTTAAAGTAAAACACCATTAGAATTAAATAATATTATATAATATCAGAAGTTTATGACAACTGAGGTTTAAAAATAAAGCAGGAAAGAGGGCTAGAAAATGTCTTGGAGAGAGTTGATAGTTGAAATTCTTGATAAGTGGCCACGGGAGGCCTAATGGTGGAGGTGACATTTGAATAACAATACTAAGCCACTCTGCAATTTTGTTTTTGCCTGCTTCTCTTTTTATATTTTATTTTTTCTCTTCTTTTTTTCATTTATTTGTTTATTTTCGTATGTACATCATAATATATTTCAAATTCTGTGTAGATTACATCATGTTCACGACTCGGAAACTAATTATAGTCCATCCCTTCACATGTGAACTTAATCACCCCTTTTGCCCTCTCTCATCCCTGCTTCCCCTATGGTAACCATCATCTTTTTATATTTTAAATATTAGTGTTTTTCAGGCCTCCATCATTGGTCTTTTTTTAACTTTTAGGTCTAATTGAACATTTTACATCTATGTGTCTGAAAGAATAACCTAAAAACCAAATACATTAGAATCACCCAGAGTACACTAACACATAGCAATTTCCCGAACTGCATGTGAAATGCTGAGTCTGAAGAATGGTTATTATATTCATAATTTTTAAAAAGCAGCCATGTTTATGCTTATGCAAAAATAAATTTGATAAGAACTTCTTCTGATGAAGAAATGCTTAAATACATTTCCCATGGCTTTGCCTGGCACACATATGTTGGCAACATCTTTGCAGCTCTACTGCCTAATAATAAATATCTATTGAATAAATTAAAGCATGAAAGGCTTTTAAATAATTTCTGCGCAGAAGTGTCACCTGTGTTCTACTCATAAATTCCAAGTGATTGTTTTCTACTTGATTGCCTTTTAAATTTTATATAAAGAGAGCCATCATTTGAGCATAAAAATTCTACATATGTATTTGTAGTCTGATTATAACATCACATTCTAGTCTTTATGGCATGCAAATTTATTTACCAATTAAACTCTTAACTACTTGTATTAGTTATTTATTGCCACAATAATCTTGCTTAATGAACAACCACAAAACCTCAGATGGATTCAACTGATTTCAGATGAGTCCCCTCATTCATCTAAGGTCAGCTCAAAGGTCAGCTTAGGTCTATTTGGTCTAGAATGTCTTCAGGTTAGACGGCTTGTCTCTGTTCCATGTGGCATCTCGTCTTCCAGGAGATTTGCAGAAGGACAAAATTTTAGAGATTGGAGAACTGATAACATCATTTGATGTTATGTGTGAGCAATGCCTGGCAAAGCCAGAATGAATAAGTAGATCTGAAAATATTCTTACAGTTGCTACAGAAATTGACCATAACAGTAGTATTGATCTATAGTTAAAATTATTAAGGTTGGATTTTAAACAAAATTTGCATAATATACACACTGCTACAATTCAAAGTGAGGAACGTTTCACTATAAACTATAAAAAAAATTCAAGAGGGAAATTCAGTATTTAAGATTTCACTTCAATATAAGGAAGAATTTTGCATCACAGCTTCCAAACAAAAAAAAGAGGAATAAGCTGTTTCATGAAGTAGTGATTTCCCCATCATTAATGGCATTTGGATGAACTCTATGATATTTATAGGAGTTGCTTTAGAGTGGATTTTAAACCTTGTAATAAATGTCTAGATAATCTCTGTGATTCCTTCTAATCATTAAATATTATTATCTGTAGAATCAAAATTAAACTGACATGCAGCAATCATGAGACTATTCATAAAATACACATATAGTTCTGTATAAGTTCAGATTAAAAATGGCTTTGGAAAAAATGTCATATAACATATTATGATTCAATTTGTTATAGCGGATTATTTACTTATCTGGGAAAGTTGGGCTTTAATCTAGCCTGTCACAAATTGTCATATGTACTTTCTGTCCCTTCGTACGTTACTTGATCTGTTTCCTTCAATGTCCATGTGCAGTTGGATGACCTAAGTGACATGAAGGAGAGAGTCATTTAGACAGCCACATGAAGAACACTTTAGGCAGGGAAAATAATAAGTGCAAAGGCTGTGGGGTAAGGACATGTCTGGATTGACAAAAGAATGAAAGGTTGCGCTGCTGGAGCAACAGGAGAGAGGAAGACTGCGACGTTGAGAAGTAGTTCAGATCAATGCTTAGAGGACATTGTAAAGACTTTGGATTTTTCCGGGCGGATGGGATCCAAAGCCTGACAAGACAGTTCCGTTCCAGTTCCAGGGTAGTGAAGAGACTGTAGGGAGACAAGTCTGCGTTATAACAGTCTAGCAAGAGAGAATGAAGCTTAAATGGGGGTGTTAGTGGTGAACTGACAGGGCGTGGCTGCACGTGGATTGCACTTCACTGACAGGAGTTGCTGTTGCATCTGATGGAGAGAAGTGAATGGCAATGTTTCCTATATCCTATATGTTCCTGTCTCTCCAATTAGATAGTGGACTCCTCTTTGAGAGCGACCATGTCATAGACATTTCTCTAAAGATGACATACAAATAGCCAATAGGTACATGAGAAATGTTGAAATTTTAAATCCTTCTAATAACTAGTTCTTTTCTTCTAATGAACCCAAATGCCTTGTGTGATATTAAAATTTACTTAAAATGTATAAGCCTCAATTTACTTATCTGTTTAAATTGAGATGTTAACATCACACATAAATGATTTCTGTGACAATTGGATACATTGAAAGTAAAGAGTGTTTTATGACGGCTTGCATGAAGTAGACACTCCGCAAAAGTTGACAGGAGAGACACAGTAATGTACTGAGGGGCAAGGATGGTGTAGTATTCTTGGCAATAATAATAGTAATCGTAATCACAGTATCTATTTCCTATTTGGTTAACATGTACAATATATCTATGAATAATTTTCTGTCCATATATGTTTTTAATAAGAAAAGTGGGAGAAGTATGTAACAGTCTTGGGTAAGCCAGTTGCAGGCTGAGTAGGCTGCTTTACATTTATGCGGTCAATAGAAGCATGTCCCCAAACCAAAAGTATAACATAATAAAACAATTCTCTCTGTTGCTGTTGCCACAGTATTTAAAAGTTCTAATTAACAGTGTTATTAATTAAACTTCTGGAAAATTTTATTTATCCAGGTTTTAAAGCATTGTGTTATGTGTAAGAGACTATACTAGTTAATTAATAAATTGATTTATAGCGGCTGGCCCCGTGGCCGAGTGGTTAAGTTCGCGCGCTCCGCTGCAGGTGGCCCAGTGTTTCATTGGTTCGAGTCCTGGGCGCGGACATGGCACTTCTCATCGAAGAACCCACAACGAAGAATATACAACTATGTACTGGGGGGCTTGGGGAGAAAAAGGAAAAAATAAAATCTTTAAAAAAAAATTGATTTATGTTTTTCTGGCTTATGGAAAGATCGTATAGCCTGTGATCAAGCATAAGACTAAGACTCTTTGCATCTCAGCTCTGCATTTTATGCGCTACTTGAGCTTGGGAAACTTACCTAAGTACTCTGGGTGCTTTAATTTCCTTACCTATAAAATGAGGCTAATTAAAGTGACTACCGCACATGATGCTTGTAAGGATTAAATTAGTCAATGTATGAAAAAGTGCTTATAACAGTGTTATACAGTCATGTGTTGCTTAATGACAGGGATACATTCTGAGAAATGCATTGTTAGGCAATTTCATCATTGTGCAAACATCACAGAGTGCACTTACACAAACCTAGGTGGTATAGCCGGCTACACAGCTAGGCTATGTGGTACTAATCTTATGGGACCACTGTTGTATATGTGGTTTGTCATTGACTGAAATGTCATTATGTGGTGCATGACTGTATAGCTAACTATTATCATAATAAGTGAAATTCATTTCCCCTCACAACAGCTTTATGCAGTAACAGAGTGAAGGGCAAGGAAATTTTGGTCACCAGAGGAAGAGGTTAATTCAGGAAAACTTGGGTTCTGGGAAAGGAGGGAAGAATGCAACAGAATTGAAGTTAGCAAGGTAAGAAAAATCTGTCGATCATGGAGTCTAGATATATCTCAATTGACTTCTTGCCTGGAATAAGCATTTCTCAGCATCTTTTCCTTCCAGCTCCTAGAATATAAACGCCACCACTTAAAAGAAAACATCAATAAAGCTGAGACTTGAAAATCTTCAGATTCATTCTATAAATAAATGATTCAATTTTGTTTGCAGAGAAATCACAATGGACATAACATAGAAATGATCCGTAAGGAGAATCATGATGAAATCAACACTCTGCAAGTTAAGGAAAATTCCCCTGGGAATATCTCATGTTATTGGAATGTGTCATTTAAAGTGTATATAGCAAATGCAAAATGAAATGACTCTGAGGAATAAACCATTTATTAATAAATACTGACAGTTAAAAATATCCTGTATTATCATATTAGATCCATCAGTTCAGTAAACTGAAACACAGTACCCGAGGCTAGGAGATAGTCAATTTTTTCATTTATCAAAAACTCAAATTTTTGCTTTTGAGTCACTATGAGTACAGCAGAATAAACCCACATTAAATTCATATATTTTAAATATTTCAATTTTGAGGTGGCAGGATATTTTATGCTTAAAAAAATCAGTTTTATAGAGGTATAGTTGACATGACATAAACAACAAATATTTAAAAGGTAGAATTTGATAATTTTTGACATATGTATATACTTGTGAAACCATCAAAAATATTTAATTTTTACAAACTTCAATGTCTTACTTTCAACGAATTTAGTACCTTATGGTGAGCTTTTATCCATAACTTGTATACTTATAGCTAAATTTCAATGGTTTTGCATGAAAATAGTTTTGTATTATACTATTTTCTTATGTACCAAAACTATGTTATTCCCTTTGATACTTCAGCAATTACTCAAGGCTCAGCTCCAACACGACTTTCTCCATGGAACTTTTCGGACATCTTCAGGACAAATTCTTTCCTCTTTGAACAGCCTGTACTCTGTTTTATGGCCCATTGATTATATTACCTTCCGCTGAACTTGCAGGTTAGCACACCCTTAAAGATCATAAGCTTCACGAGGCAGAGAGTGAGTCTACCTTACCTGTGCACCCATTTCAAGGCCCAACACATAATGCGCATTCAAATGAGCACAATGTAGATTGATGAACAAAGATTTTCTATCCTAAATTTGCAAGCATGTTCTTCATTTAAAGGATTATATTAACTATCCAGACAAGAGTGCTTATCAGAAATGAAAGAGGAAAGGAGCAAGGGAGAGACGAAAGGAGGGAGAGAGAGAGAAGAAAGGAGGGAAGAAAGTAGAAGGAAAAGGACTATGAGGATAGACACCAGCTTTAGTTTTAGTGGTAAAGATTACAGAGAAATATTAAGATTTCTATCTGAAGAATATTTTAAGACTATAAGTTCATATTGGCACTCGCACACATTATTGCACTCACATAAAAACACAAATTACTAGGTTTTTTTTTTTAAGGTATGCTGTTTGGTGAGGAAGATTGGTCCTGAGCTGACATCTGTTGCCAATCTTCCTCTTTCTGTTTTTTCTCCCCAAAGCCCCGGGACATAGCTGTATATCCTAGTTGTGCATCCTCCCAGCTCTTCTGCTCAGCATGGCTTGATGAACGGTGCTAGGTCTGCATCCGGGATCTGAACTGGTGAACCTCCAGGCCTCCAAAGCAGAGCACGTGAACTCAGTCACTACACCACCAGGCTGACCCCACTAATGATTTTGACATACCAAAATTTAATTGCATAATTCACCTAGGAGCTACATAAGAAACTTAAATGTGACACTAAGTTTTATTTTAAAAGTTCAAACAAGGAGTCATTTTAATTATAAGTAAAAAAAATTTGTTCTCCTTAGAAAAAAAGGTTTTTTTTTTTGTATCTTTCACCACTTAGAACCTAAGAATAAACTCAAGAATATTGCCCTAAGCCATATGCTCCAATATGGCGTGGCTTGTGTTTGGGACTTTGGATAAATAATAACTAAAGTGAAGTGTGAAGGGAAATATATGTTAAATTCTATATGGAACTTAATTTTACTTCTATCATTTGATTTTTAAATTCTCTTTTATTCTCTTATCATGCCAAAGTATATGAATGAACTTGACAAATATAAATAGATGAGGACATTAGAAACCCGAGCTGCTTTAAGATGTACAAGACATTAGGGGCTGAAGAGAAGAAACTGAACAACTGTAAATGTTGAACATAGGATTGGTATACAAAATTGTCCTTTGTATAGGAAAATTGAGGAGTATGACTGGATATTTAAAAGGTAACATTATTTAGAGATATTAAATCATAGGATGCAATACTTATGAAGTTCTTATATCTTCTAGACTCCATCCTTCTCCCCCCAAAAAAGATCAGATTGTAAACCTAGTTAGCACCTTCAACACTTTTCTTATATATTTTTCATTCATGAAAAGACAGAAAATCACTAAGACTTTGTGTGTCCACCTTTGAAACACAGAACAAGCATTAAAATAATAGAAACAAAGCCAAACATAATGAATCCTGGAAAAATATCAAACATGTTCGAGTCCTGCAGTTAGGGGCGACAAGTAAGTATTGCTTTTGCTTCTAAGACCCCACTAAATCAAAACAATGGGGCCGATGGTGCGGGATAATTGTCTCTCATACGCTGCTAGGAGTGTTATTTATGATTGTTTATAAAATATGCTGTCACAATGGCAGGCTGCCTAAGACCTCAGTGGTATTTATGGAGTAGCCTATCTTTAGGTACTCTCTGGTATACAAAATTATTAAAGAAGGAATAGAAAGCAGGTTCAGCTCTGTCTTGTAAAATCGCCCCTTTGCTGTCACAATGACATGATTACTCAAAAGCTAAATGTGTGAGATTTTCACAAAGGTAATACATACATGTAATCAGCATACAAATCTACGTAAGGTTTTATTTCTGCTCTTTTTTTGTTTGTTTTGCAAATTCTCTTTATCAGATTAGGAGTATTCCCTACTGTTTCTAGTTTGCTAAGGAGAGTTGTTTTCATGTTTTTATTTTTTGTCCAATGCTTTTTCTGCATCTGCTGAAATGATTCCTGTACTTAAAACTGTTAATATGGTGAAATATATTGCTTGATATTTTAATGTTAAAATAATCATGTGATCCTGAAACTAAACCCATTTAGTCAAGACAGAATATTATTCCTTTATATTATGAGATTTGATTTATAATAATTCACTTAGTATTTTGATCTCTAAGTTTGATATTTAAAAATATATGTCGTTATTTTAACATACAGGGCAGTATATACAAACAAATTCAAATATCTCAGAAATGTGAATTATTTATGAAACATTTTGTGTATAAATTAATTATCAAATTTGTGTTATATTAATTTCTAACAAAACTTCCACCACCATTGATTAATTTCAATCCACGGTATCAAATGAAATAATTATTACAAATTTAGCAGAGTTTTAACATCTACTATGCATTTATTTCATGTACTTTACTTCAAATGGATACCTCAATTGAAAAGCTGGCTACAACTCTCAAAATATACCTGCAGTACCTATTATGTTCATAAGTGCACATATAGATAAATCTTTCAGTGCATTTTGAAGAAGCTTTATTATGAAGATGTCTGTAAAGTGTATCATTTTCTTCCACTTCTAATATATTATTTTATTCTCTTAGCAAAGAATCAAAATACAAATTTTAGAGCTATGTGAATATTAACCACAACTGAACTAAAAAAGTTCTGTGCTTTCGAATATCTCCTTAGCTTTCTTAAACAAATAATAATTCTGAACATCCTGATTTAAAATCAAAGTGGAATATGACATAAGTATGACCAACAAAACAACTTTTCTGCAGAGTGGGCATCTAATGAAGACAATAGAAAGTGCTCTCGGATTATAGAAATCTAATTTTTCATTCAAAAATGACTTTTAGGCTGGGGTTTTCTTTCCTTTCTGGGTCAATCCAGCCCTTTCTAACTCAGGAGGACTTCCTAGCGATTAATTGATCTTTGCAGAGCCCTTCCACTCTGAAAGCATGGTGCAATGGATTGGAGATTGCAATTAGAACTAAACTGACTTTTACTTTAGCTTTCTTCCATGAGGTAGTCTAACCACCTTTGTTTTTTAAATAGCAACTTGCTAAAACAGAATTAAGATCAACAGATTGGACAATATTACTGACTGACATCATCTGAAAACAAATTGAGAATCTAGGGTTTTAAACTGGGGTTAACTTCCTTCAACAATTCACTTGAGCGTATATAGGAGACACTTTTAAATTCAACAAAAAATGACCTTTTGGAGAAAGCACTCAACATGCTGAGTGAGTGCCCCTTTCATTAATGGGAATCAGTAACTAAATAATGCAGTTGACCTGAAAAAAAGACTGAGTTGTCTAGAAATTCATTTCTCATAGAAAAACATCTAATTTTATTTGAAAATCTAATATTAAGTACTTCTCCATCTTTGAAATCTCAGATTATATTTAAGATCGAACACTTTATACTTTCAGGCACATTAAGGTCTGGGACAGATGGCATTATAATTTTGTGTACATTTCATATAAGCAATTAATAGAAATTATCTGAACAATAGATGTTTTCATTAATTTTTAGAACTAAATTTGATTACCTCATTCAGGCTGAAAAATTATCTTGAAGTCAGCTCTTTAAAATGTGTGTACAGGTCATGTACTGACCATGTCCTGGCTAATTTGTTTTCATTACATAGACATAGCTACAGACCTTTCTAATTATATCCATTAGTTTTTCAGTGTAGAATTGTAGCTAGTAAGATGATTCAAGAAAGCAGAATAATTTGTTTTGGAAAATATGAAAGATTACCTAGACATATCAAGTGAGACAGATTAAATGACAGTAATGGCAACTCAGATTAATAATGGAACTGAGACTATCACTAATTCTATTGTTTTATTTTAAATATAAATAAACTATGATTGAGTGAAGTTAGGAGTGGGATCGATATCCCACCACACAGTGAGTTAATGTCGTACTCTATGTCTCTTATGTCAACTTTTCCATCAGGGCTCTTTGTCCTCACAGCACAGTGTTTATTTCATGAAAATACATGCATTGAAGAATAAATTGATGGTAGAAAGATAACAGCAAATTAGGCACATATGCATTTTGAAAAAGTTTCTATAATGAGCAATAACCTAGGGGAAATGATCTTTGACATGGATGCATTATTTCGACTAGGGCTGCATACACTTAGAACTTAAAAAATAATTATTGATATACAGTGTTTGTAGCCAATAAATCATGTAATTATAAATATAAAGTTTGGGAGTATAAGAGAGAAATATGTCTTGCTCAAGTTTGAGCTGGAAGAAAAGATAAGTAATCATTCATAACTCAAGGTATGAATTAAAATAATAGAGTCGAGGGGCCAGTGACCTAGTGGTTAAGTTCAGCTCACTCTGCTTCAGCAGCCTGGGTTCAGTTCCCAGGCGCAGACCAACACCACTCTGTTAGCAGCCATGCTGTGCTGGTGGCCCACATACTAAAGAATAGAGGAAGATCGGCATGGATGTTAGCTCAGGGTGAATATTACTCAGCAAAAATGAATAAATAAATTAATTAATTAATTAATTAACTAAAGTAGAATTTTTCAAATACCAAAGGGATTCTGGGGTCAAACAAAATAATATGTGATTTATAGATCTTGGATCCTCATAGCCAACTGAATACCCAGGGATGTCTACAGTACCATATAGTTTTTGTTGTGAGTAACATTAAGTAAGGGAAAATTCAACAAGAATATAAAATGTAACTGCAGAAATGGTTTGACATTGGCTAAAAAAGTGTTCACATGAAGTGACGTCATGTGCTTTTTCACTGTCTTTTCAGTTATATCAATTTATTCAATTCCATTCACAGATTCCATTGATATCAATGTTGTTCTTTTATAAAATAGTTCACCGAGATTGGGGCATTGCGAAGAACCAAGAGAAAATTGCTGACTAGCCCATAAAATCACTACATGTAGGAACTTGTTCTCAGGTAAAGAAATTATTTCAAAATCATGCGCTGAAAAACTGTTTAAATTAAAACATCACCATAGTGTTTATATTTTGAAAAATCTCTGTAATACAACTATCATAATAAACTGTATATACTTTCCAGAAAAAGAAGTAAAATTAATAATTATCTAGATGCCACCTCACATAAATATTTATATACAGAATATATCGAAAATGTTTTGTTTATCTATCATGGAGCTATATCATTTATTCAATCTAGAAATATTCAATCCTACCCATTATTCTGTTATGAAAAATGACTGAATTTATAACCAAAATTCACATTACAGATCATCCTACTCCCACTAAACACTCCTGTAAGCTATAATTTACACAGTTACACTCAGCACAAATAGATATTGCAGATAAGTGTATTATCTATTATGTTTACTTTTAACAAGCTGAGAAAATAACCAGTGAGCTGCTAAATTTCATTTGGAAAGAAACTTCTATTTTTGGTTTTACATATAAAATAATACTGCTAAAGAATTGACCTTCTCTTTATATATTTAATAATTATATATATATTTATTGTTAAAGGCTTTTTTAAATCATTTGTCACACTAGATCATTTCCCATTTATACACTATATCATAAGTGGGTCAGGAATCTAGTTCTGGGCATCAACACATTGGTACATTTCTGCATTAGCTTTTTCTCTCAGAAATACATATCACTTGGTTTTCTCTCCATGTTAGCAACCCACAAATATGAAGAAATCAAATCAGTATCGATTTACAACACAGATAATTATAGATGAATGTGCAAGGAGGCTTTCTAATAGAATTCTGTCAATCAACTCCAGGCCCAACTTTCTCATTATGTGTTTGCTGAAACTATATGATGGAATTTGTCTGGTGACATTTCAGGGATAGTGACTTTGATTTCAAAGGAAATGTTTCAGGTTCATTTCATTACCTTAGAAAAGTAAAAGCAAATTTGCCTTATAAAAAGCAATTACTTCTTAGCTGACCAGAGCACAATAGCAATATAAGAGAGATTTTTCATTCCGCTATTCAAATCCTGAACCAGCAAACTAGTGTTTGATTTTGCTCTAAGCCAATTTTACCGTGTTTGAATTGCAAAAGCATTTAATCTTCATAAAGTAGGTTATTATAATGGAGATCATATCGTATTCATATGGAATATCAGCTAAGGGGCAACAAAGTGTTGTTTTTTTCAGTATCTATGGCATTTTAAAATCGATATCTGGTAGAAAACATTTGTGGACATTTTAGGAAACAAAGAGAACATATTTTAAATTGAGACATTGCACTATTTTTGCTTCTGCATTTGTGCTTCTATTCATTTCAAATCATACTTTATGAATATTTAAGTGATGAGTATGAAAAATCTTTCTATTCTACTATAATGACTATTATGAATAATATATTAGAAAAATCTGACTGAATCTTAATCCTGTTTTCATTGATCTTCAATATTTTAAATTTACTCTCTAAAATAATATATCAACAAACCAAAAATACTGGAATATAAAGAAAGTTGATCTCCAAATTCAAATGAGCTTTAAGTGTATAAAATTGGAAATAGTAATGATCATGGTATAGAGACAGATGTTTAGAATTAAAAAAAATAAAAATTCATGTATATTTATTTATTTATACATTTTTTGTGAGTGTCAAAATATTAAGAGCAGAAGATAAGAATATTTCATATTATTTTCTTCTAAAGTGTGTTAGCATTTTTTTCTTTTTAGAGGAAGATTGGCCCTGAGCTAACATCTGCTAACAATTCTCTTTTTGCTGAGGAGGACTGGCCCTGAGCTAACATCCATGCCCATCTTCCTCTACTTTATATGTGGGACACCTGCTACAGCATGGCCTGACAAGCAGTGTGTAAGTCCGGACCCAGGATCCCGAACCGGGGATCCCCAGGCCACTGAAGCGGAATGTGCAAACTTAACTGATGCACCACCAGGCTGGCCCCAAGTGTGTTAGCATTTTTGAGTGTTATTTGAATATAAATTAAGGTAGGTAATTTTTATAGTCTGGTATAAGAGGTGATTTATATATTACTATGTGTTAAATAATGATTTAAATTTTCAATTCAATATTATCACGCTTAGAGACAACAGTGATGACTCATTTGTTGTCAATGGGAATACAATAAATTTTATGCATTGAATAAATATCAGTGAACCTTGTAGAGCAATGCAGGAGTACCTTGGAGATACCGTGGGTTTGGTTCCAGACCAATGCAGTAAAGTAAATATTGCAATAAAGCAAATCACAGGAATTTGTTAGTTTCCCAGCACATACAAAAGTTATATTTACACTATACTGTAGTCTATTAAGTGTGCAATAGTATTATGTACTATTGCACAATGTACACACCTTAATTAAAAAATAGTTTGTTGCTAAAATACATTAACCATCACCTAAGCCTTCAGCGAGTTGTATTCTTTTTGCTGGTGGACGGCTTTGTTTCAGTGTTGATGGCTACTAACTAAAAAAGGTGGTGACTGCTGAAGGCTATAGGCTGTATCAATTTCTTAAAACAAGACAACACTGAAGTTTGCCGCATAGATTGACTCTTCCTTTCACGAATGATTTCTCTGTAGTGTGCAATGCCGTTTGATAACATTTTACTCACAGTAGAACTTTCCTCAGAACTGGAGTCAATCCTCTCAAACACTTCTAATTCTAATTCTCTTGTTATTTCTACCACATCTGCAGTTACTTCCTCCACTGAAGTCTTGAACCCCTCAAAGTCATCCCTGAAGGTTGGAATCAATTTCTTCCAAACTCTTGTTAACGTAGATATTTTGACCTCTTCCCATGAATCTTCAATTTTTGAAAAAAACAAATGTGACACAATAAGTCTAATGGGATACAGGATTATGAAAATAAGGTAGTGAAAAGTCAGTGGAAAAACACGAGAATAGTGCTTGAGTCAAAGGGACTTTCATGATCAATTGGGATAAATGAGAGAGGCACATGCAACATACTTAAGTAAAAAGATATTGTTAGTGGGTAGAAGGGACATTTACAATTAAAATTTTAAATGAAAACTAACTTTTACCACTATACTTCGAAATATTTAATATTTTCACAAAATTAGAGCTTTTTTAAAGATACAGACTTTTTTGTTGACTTGGGAAAAATAGAATTATTGTTTGAGATTACTTGACAATATTTGGTGAAGTAAAAATAGTTAATTCAGATATTTTAAAAATAGGAATCAAATTTTATTTTACAATTAAGTGTATGGGAGGAAATATAATCTTCCCTCTACCCTTCTGGGTTTTTGGTTGAGACACCCCTGTAATAAAAGACAGATCAACAGGAGAAAAACAAGCAAATTTAATAACATCTATAATTCTTAGATATACCAGAGATACCCAGGAAAACCAATTAACTCTTCAAAATGGCCCAAGCCATCACCTGAAATACCATCTCCAGCTAAACACAAAAGAACATGGAATGGGAAAATCCAGTTACGGAAGTTTTCAGGCAAAGCACAGCAAACGAGGATGTGGCTGCCATGTACGTTTAAGTCCTTACCTTCTCCGTTGATAAGAGTTTCTGGAGATTTGCTCATCCTCTTCTTCTTGGTACAGAGAGGGAGACACCCTAAAACTTGACATTTCCCTTATAGATGTAAATGTCTCCTACAAAAGGCTAACTTTACTCAGTTTACAGAGCTTCTTCTATGACTGCTGTTTCTTAAAAATAACCAAGGTAATTCTTATACCAAAGAGGTATATTTTGGGGTGGCAAATTCTGCTCCCCTTCATAAGAAAATATTCAGTTATCAAATAGTCTTATACTATGTCCAATTAAGATATCTCAAGTGTTATCCACTCCCTTTGAAGCTCTTTTACTTTTACTTAGAAAATTGAGAATTGTATAAAATAACTGAGCAAGAAATTCCTGACAAATATCCCTCCTCTTTTCTTTATAAAGAGAGGAAGTACAGTATTGCTAAAGATAATATATTTTATGTTGTGTTGGCTTGGTTGTTGAGAACCAAATTAGAAATAGCATTAGAAATAATATTTTTAGAGCATGCATACAAATTCCAGTAGTGATGTCTTTAGTAATAACAATGTAAGCATTTTCATTATTATTTAAGAGTTATTTAGTAGCTCATTACTTCCTTATGGCTGATTGCAAATTAATCAGTTTCCTCAGATTCAACTCCATGAAACTTACACTCTGAACCCTACATTACTCAATATTCCCCAATATAGTACACACTCTAATGCTTCCAGGCCTTACCTCCTAATTTTCCTTTTGCTTTACATACTTTAGAATCAAATATCACTTCCTTTCTAAAACTATATTTGCTTTTACTAGGTAAGATTAACCACTTCACATTTATGTTCTTTCAACCCTCTCTATAAACATCTGTCACATAAAATACCACATATTACTGTCACATGAGACTGTGAATTGCCAAAGGCACAAGACAAGAGTGTTCTTATTCAATGTTATATCCTCAGCACCTATCACAGTGCCTGATATATATGAACATGTTGTGACCAATACAAAAACTGTAAATGATAACCATTAGTGCAAAATAGCAACTACTGATTAACAGTTTTTGAAAATAAATAAAGGAAACTTCACTTAAAATGGAGTGAGGAAGTCATGAAGGGAGAGTTCTAACACACGGACCATTCATCTCAACTTGTACAGTCAGTAGGAAGAAAAATGATTTCTGAAACCTTGATAACCACAAAGTGTCCACCACTTGCAGCCAATGAAAAACCAGCACAACTCTGAACTCTAGTTCTCCTCTAAATGAACTCTTGCTCTAAACAGTCTTCTCCAACTTCTTCCTAAAACCTAATAGAGCCTGAGCTCCCCTTTGTCTCTTTGAATTTGCCTATGGTCTGCCATAGCCTAGCCCTGAATTATGATTCCTCTGCTATTCCCAAATAAACTCATTTTTTTGGCTTAAATAAGATTGCTCTTTGCTCTGTTTAAAGCTGACAAGTTATAGGTAATTTGCTATGTGTCTGCAGCTAAATTCTTTACATTGATTGTTCGTTTAATTATTTCAACAACCCTATAAAGTTGGTACTGCTATTCTCTCCACCAGGTGTTGAGGAAATTAAGGCAAACAGACGTAGAGCAACTTATGTACGGATGTTTGGTAAATATGGATACAGCTGTAGTCAGACTGAATTGTGTTTCCTCTGTGTATGACCTTCCAGTTCTGTATAACTAAGAACAACTGTATCTCTAAGTTTGAGAGGGCTCACCACAAGTGAGGCTCCTCAAGGTTTCCATAAGTCCATCTGGGGAAAAGTTTATGCAGATTTGATCATGGCATAGTAATGAGAGAACTTTTTTCCCTCCCTATATGCCATTTCATTTGCTGCCCTAATTGCCCCAATCACTCTGTTTATAAAACAAACAAACAGAAAACAAAAACACACAGAATACAAAAAGGTGCTGCCTTGCTCTGCTCTGTGCACCTACAGCAGCAACAAGGACTCACATCTTCCCACCGGAAGTTGATTCAGAATTTTGCAGTTTGAACGCTCAGCCTGTTTGATTCTATATCTACCAGCTGCAAATCAGATCAGCACCTCAAATTTCTTTCATAAAGTTAGCAAGATTAGTTCTCGAATTTTTATTCCATGGGTAACACGATTCATAAATCTTCAAATCCAACATTATGAATGACTCATTTCAGATGTCTTTGAAGATGAGTGACTTGTTCCTTTATTTTCAGTGTGACAGGCAACACAGAAAGAAATAAGCTTGGCATCATTCCAATGGATATTGCTTAACTTTTCTGCCCACTGTGAGATTCTGAATTTCCTCCTAATGCTGAGTGCAGAGGAAGGTGGAGACAACACATCATAGACTTTTCAGATGTCAGTTTGGTGAAAAAGGAGATGTTTTTAACTCAAGATTTTAGTGCAAAAGAGAAAATTCCACAAAGAATGACTAACTTTTAACAACCAAAAATAAAGATGTGGAAACACAGAAAAGTTGTCTCTCAGGGCTTTTGTTTTACCATTCAAAATAAAGTAATAGAACAGTGCAACAATTAGCAACCACATACAATAGGAAGCTTATCAAATATGACAGTTTTATGATTTCTAAAGTGATATATGTTTCAAATTGAAGACATTCTATTCTAGAAATACATTATGTTCCATCTAATTGCCAATGATTTTAAAATATCCCTTCAAGAAATATCTGCAGAAGTTTTCAAATAATCATTCAACTTAACCAATAAGAAGTTCTAAAAATTTATTGAACTTTGTGTGGAATTACATTCATTAAAAACTGGAATGAAAGGTTGGGGTTTGAAAAGAGCATTATAAGCCAGCATTACATTTAGAAACTAAATCTTTTCCAAAGAAAGGAGAAGGACAAATGATGCAGTAGACAAAAATCAAAGAAAAAATACTTTAAAACAAATTATGATCTGCATAAAAACAATTTTAAGAGAAAATTTAGTACATAGGGTGAATCTTATTTTGTAATTTTGAGTATAGGCACAACCCAGTTACTATCAGACCATACATTCTGATTCATTTGTATGTCTTAAAGCCAGATCATCTATTTTCTTGATGATCACCATCATTATTTTCCTTGGCTGATGCATCTATTCTCTTTCAATTGCAAAATATAGTCTCTGAGAGTCTCGTTCAAGATTTGTATATCAACTTTTCTGAAAATTGAGTGATCATTAGCTGATCCATTGTAAAATGACTTCTTTCTACTCAACTTTTCTGAGGACAGGATTAAAAGGCACACCATACCGCTAGAATCTAAGAGGGGAATGACAAAGAGCAGGGCAAGTGCAAATATCCATGTCCAAGAGACCAATGGACAACATTAATGTGACAAACTGGCATCAGGATGTCATAAGAGAGATTTAATCAAAGGGCACTGCTAGATCTAAGACAAGCAATCAGAAGCTAAGTGATCAACAATCAGAAGGGAATTGTAATGATAAGCCAATCTGTGACTACAAACATTTACAGGCACCAAGAAGATGTTATCACCATAAAAATTATCAGTCTGCTTTTAAGAATATCTATCCTTTTTAAGGAGTAAGATTCAATCTCAGAAAAGCTGATTTATCCTTTTAGTTGGGAGCATTCATTTGGCAGTAGTTAGGAAGTATTGGGCCAGTGGATCACCAGCAGTTGATTACAAGATTCTTAAGTAGATGCACATATGCTGTAACCATTTGTGTTTAACGTATTCACATCATCATCTGGGATGGAGATAACGTGTTAAATCTGCCCATGTGACAAGGAGTCTTACTGATTATGATTGTCAAAAAAAGAGATTACACAAATTACCTAGTTCAATGTCCTGATTGTGTTATTGTGAAACGGTAGTCCAAGCCAATTCAAACACCCACTCAAGGTTTACAGTTTAGTCAAAAACAGTAGGCTAGAATCCACTTTTCTTGACTTCTGTTTTTCTTTTTCCATCACACCACAATGCCTTCTCCACCATATTGGCAATTTTTTTCTAGCCTAAAAATTAAACTACACTTCACTGCTGTATGAAAAAGAGATATAATAAAACTAGCTTTGGTGAAAATGAATATTTTGGCTATTTCTCCAACTTTAGAATGTTCCAAATATAGTAGATACCCATAAGCAACTCCTTTCTTGGCAGCTCAAATAATAACTAAAAACAATATTATGTCTATATCCTGCTGATATTGTAATAAACTTTTGCTTCAATCTTCTGGCACCTTTGTATGGCTTCAAAAGAACACCATCTCCTCTACTATGCTGTGAAAGCAAAATAACAATTTTCTTTAGCTCCATTATTTTTCCTGTGGAGTTGCAGAAATTTAAAAGCATATTAACATGTTTCAACTGTTAGTAAATTACTTTTGCTTCTTTTGGACGGAAAGAAATGAACATGCACTGAGGCACTGAAGCCTTCTGCAGTTACAAGCCAAGGAGGTCTTAATTTATGACAGTCAAGTCTGCTGCTCTAGGACATCTTAAGTGGTCTGTAGAATCTAAGTATGTTTTATCTGAGGTATAAATTAGGGATAGAGTTTGAATTTTATTGGATAAGTAAAAATTCAATATCAGGTTTGACCTGGAACTTGCTTAGTTGACCTCACCCTTCCTCAAAATCAGAGTTGTAAACTTAGGGAAAATCTAGATTGGTATTAGAGGCAATTCCTTAGTGATCAAAAAATGTAGGGGAATTGTGGCTGAACCCTGGGGAGGGATATGTAGCCTATGAATCATGTCAAGGAGAAGTATTCATGTGGAAGATTTATAAGAGCAGAGAGTGCTAAAGAAGGCTGGTCAAACTACAACTGATTTCAAGAATTGATACCAATTCAAGAAAAGACAGATTAATGTACTTATACAAATTTGAACATTAGGAAGATAATATTACATATAAAAAGCTGGTTATAGTGTAAGGAAGGGACGTGTCCTCAGGTAACTTTGGGTTGCAAAAACAAACATGGAAAAACTTTTACGGCATAGCTGTGACACTTTCTACCATTTTGGGTTTCTTTTACTTTTCTTTTTCTGAGGAAGATTTACCCTGAGCTACCACATGTTGCCAATGCTCCTCTTTTTTTATGTGAGCTGCCATTGACAGGTGAGTGGTGTGGTTCTGCAACCTGGAAATGAACCAAGGCCACCGAAGTGTAGCATGCCAAACTTTAACCACTAGGCAATCGGGGCTGACCTTTTTTTTTTTTTTTTTTTTTTTAACTCCATAAAGATAGACATGATCTCTGCTCTAGTATTTTAAATAGAGCATTTTTTTTTTTTCTTCCCTTCACTGGATCTCAAATATCTATAGTTTCTTTCTTCTTTTCTTAACTGATGTACTATAAACCACAAATTTAAGTTGTACATATTTAAATTCTACAAACTCTTGAGTTCTGACATATTGTGAAACTGTTATCACAATCAAGCTAGTGGACATCTCCATTTCTCTCAGGTGTCCCTTTGTAATGCATTCCTCTCTACATTCTGTCCACAGGCATCTTGATCTGCTCTGTTGCTATAGATATGTTTCTATTTTTTAGAATTATATCTAGATGGAGTCATACAGTCTGTATTCTTTTTTATTGGACGACTTTTCCTGAGTAAAATATAGCTTCAGAGATTCATCCATGTTTTGTGTATATTGATACATGTGTTTGATCTTTTCCACTGCTGAAAAATACTCCATTAAATGTGTGTACCACAATTTGTCCACACAGCTTTTGATGAACTTTAGAGATTTTTTTTCCAGCTTTTGCCTGTTAGAGATAAAGCTGCTATGATCATTTTCGTAGAATCTTTGTGTGAGCATATGATCTTTTCAAAAAGCAATTTTTGTTTTCATAGATTTTCTTTATTATTATTTTGTATTTATTGATCTCTGTTCTTTTCTTTATTATGTGTTTTTCTCCCACTTATTTTGGATGTCTTCAGCTCTTCTATTTCTGGTTTCTTAAGGTGGAGACTGGATGGATTTTGAAATCTTCCTCACGTTCTAAAACAGTTGTTCACTGCTATAAATGTATCTTTAAGTATTTCTTTGGCTACATCTGACAATTTTGATATGCTGTGTTATGATTTTTTTCCTCTACTTTTAACTATTTACACATAATATGGTTATTATAGTTGTGTTCAAATCTACCATTTTGCTATTCTTTTTTTGCCTCTTATGCATGTATCCTATTTGAGAAATCTTACTGTATCCCAGGGCTATAGGATATTAAATAATAACAAATTTGTATCTTACACAAATACATAAAGAAGTAATAATACTACAAACTATGTTCAAATGTAAAAATTGAATCTATTATATAGTTAAATATATAATCTATGGATGGGAAATAACACTTTCTAAACATAATACCAAAAGCAAACCTATAAAGAAAAAATTAATAATAAAAGCATCTGGAAGTAAAAAATCATAATAAATCATAAAGTAAATACTAGAATAAAAATCAAAATAAATGGTAAAATTCTATAGTTGCACTTTCCAAAGTTTTTACAAACCTAAAGAAAACAGCACAAAATACAAGACTATGTCATCCATTGTTGTGGGCAGAATTCAAGATGACTCCAAATGAGTTATACTCTTGGTAATTCCCTTCCCTTGGGTGATGGCTAAACCTGTGACTGCTTCTAACCAAGAGAGTTTGGCAAAAGCAGTGGGGTAGTGGCTCCCTTGATTAGGTTACATTCTAATGCAAAGGTGAAGAGGTAGTCACTCCCATGATTTTATCTTAGCTGACTGGAGACAGAGTGCTCTGCTCACCTTGAAAAGGGAAGCCGCCATGTTGTGAGAGGGCTTGTGAGAGAAACACCTGGCAAGGAACTGGGAGCAGCCTTTGGCACTAAGAACAGTAGCTGCTAGCTGGAAAGAAAATGGGACGTCTGTCTTACAACTTCATGGAACTGAATTTTGCAAAAGCCTATGTGAGCTTGGAAGAGTACGCCAAGCTTCTGAAACGAATGTGGCCCAGTCGACACCTTAATTTCAGCCTAGTGAAATCACTAGAAGAGGACCCAACTAACCCATATCTGGATTCTTGACTCACAGAAACTGTGTTATAGTAAATGAGTGTTATTTTAAGATGATAATTTTTGGGTAATCTGTTATGCAGCAATAGAAAACTAATGCATCTATAGAGGAATAAACATCATCAAAATGTTCAAGAAAATGTAACAATGAAGAGATGCCTTTGTTCATTTAAAACATAAAATCATAGCAGGTATAAAGCATTAATACACGTATATGTAGTAATACATACATATTAATAAATACATGTATTTATATATATACTTTATTATTATTTCTAAAACTGATTTTGAAACTTTTACATTTACATTTTATCTATTTCTACAGGTCCATCTACTTCAATTTCTACAAATTTTTGTAATCTCTATATGCATAATGCCACCTCATTTTGACATGAATGTAGAGCATCAAAAATTTTCATACTCTATTGATGAAGTCTACATTTGATAAATATTTACAAAATTCCTAACAGAGACAGAAACTCAGCAAATATTTGGTATTGATAACAGTGTCAGCTAGCAAATATAGAAAATGTAAGGAAAATGAATTTCTATTCTAAATAACACATGAAAATCCCACATTTCTATTTATATATATAATATATATTTACATACATATATGTTACATAGTTACATGTTATATACACATATTTGTTCCTTTCTCCAAAATATATACACATATACAGAGAAAAATGTAAATGAATTTATTTGGCATTTCATTGACAGACGTTATTCCTGGACAATGGGTATTTGCATGATTTTGTGAACAATAATTTATTCTTTTTAGTTATTTTTATTTTATATTGCTCTTCAAAGCATAGGTAGTTTTTAAATATAAAAATTAAAATTTTTATTTTTCTTATTTATAAATATTCAGAATAATATTTCATAATATTTTGGTTTGGTTTTGGTTTTACAATTGTTATTTTGGTACCACAAAAGTGTTTTATCTTGTGGTCATTTATATATAAAATTAATCTCCGCTGCCTGTTTATCAACTCCCTGAGAAGATGAGAGGTGCAATCATTTTTGTCAGTTGTGAAGTCAACGTGTGGAAAGAATAAGTGAATAAGTCTTATGATGAGCAACAGTGTAGCTCCTTACACTTACAAATGCTTTCTCTTTCAAATAACAATCTCTTTAAAAAAAATTTCATTATTCTGAATAACTAGTTAGATTTCCTTTCTGTGGTTTGATAGGGTAGTAACTTTACAAACCACTAGGGATCAATTTATTAACCATCTTTTTTGCCTTGCAGAGTACCATTACCACTCAAAGGCACTAATTAAACTGATCTGAACCCATGGGAAGCATTAGGCAGACAGAGTTGCAGCCTGCTGTGAGCCGAATAATGTTGGTATATGGAGTATTATTGAGAAGGAAGAGGGAAGGTCATGGATCTAAAGATGGATTCAGTTGAAGTTACTCCACATACTGTTCATCCTTTCCCAAGTAAAGTTTGTGTACTTTTGCATAGTTTCCTTTTAGTTTTCAAAAATTCTTTAGAGCATAATATTGATTCTAACCATAAAAATTTGATTTATCTGCAAAGTATGCTAAAACTGACATCCCAGCTTCCACGATAGCCATTCTTCTGTATTTTATCAACAGGATGAGGAAAACGGTATTTCTTGGTGGTTGTTATTGGCAAAAATTTTAATAGAAATTCAGTAATAGAGTATTAGGAGGAATAGAAAGAGCATATCTAGAAAATTTCTACTGAAAATTGTTAACAACTACCAGGTGCATACAAGCACTGCTCTAAATGCTTTACATGTGTTAGCTCATTTAATCGTTTCCCCGGTAGAAAACGTCTTTGTCACAACTGTGAACATCACAATAACTAAAATGCCTTTATTATCCTTGTGTAAGACTCCCTATTTAACTTTCAATAAGCCTGAGAAAATGAATGAGATTTAATGCAAAAGCATTAATTTTAAGATCTATATATGACATAAAATAATTAAAAGGGTATTTTTCACTTGTTTAATGCTCTTCCACTTAACATCCGTGTGAACAGAAACTTGCTTACTGATTTATATAAATTTCTTATTGATTTTGATATTGTCCTAGTGACTTATTGTCACCCAGAATCTATTTCTCTTAATAAAAGTAGGATCAAAAGCCAGACTGCATTTCACTGAAAATACACAATTATTAAAACTAAAAAAACTAGTTATTTTTATTCTCAAAACCATGCATATTTAAGGAATATGTACAGCTGGAAATTTACAAATTTGAAAGGCTCATATAGTCTTAAAGCAGCAATGTTTCAGAGATATATATCCAATTACTCACCTCTGGGTAGAAACTAAATCGTGACAGTATTTTTTTCCAAGGTATGTTTAAGAAAATTGGGTTATTCAGATTTTTTTTATTATGGATGATGAAATGAGCTTTTGTTTATACAAGGTTGAACAGTTTTCATTACATATATTTTTGGGAAATAATCTAAATTTAAATATCACAAATATGTCTTTTACATAGTGTTTAAATTAGTTTTGAGGGTTAATGGAATAGATCTTAATTTGAAAATAATATACAGGCCACTCAAGATTAACTTAATGTCATTCATAAAGGTCTCTAGTTTCCAATACCCATTAATTACATAGATCATAATTGGTGGCATTTTTTTTTTTGTATACCACATAATAGAATTTGTACCACATAATAAAATAGAAATATAGTACCTGACCTTCTCGAACTTACTCTTCAGTGAAAAAAGTAGGTTTAGATTTTTAAATAGTGGTAAAGAAATATATAACAAAAATTGTAATAAAGAGTTAAAAAAATTCAACACGCTTTGAGCAGGTATGACTAGGGGACATAATTTAGAATGGGGGTTCAGAAAAAAATTTTCTGGTGAAATGACATTGAAGCATAGTCTGGAAGGCTAAGCATGAATTGGGCAGAGTGTGTGTTTGAATTGAGGAGTATTCTAGATCAGAATCACACTTTGAAAATGCTCTGAAGCAAAAAGACTCAGGGGCATATGAGTCTAATGTGATTGAAAAATTGTAAAGGCTAAAACGACTTTAGCTCAATCTGGGGAAGAACATTATAGCCCAGAATATGCCAGCCTTTGTAATTTATAGTAAGGATTTGAGATTTCGTTATATCTATAGTTGAAGGCCATTGGAAAGTTTTAAGCAGAAGAATCATGTATTTGGATCTGTACTTTAAACAAAAACAAAAACAATTAGTCTGTCTCTTTTGTAAATAACTGTTTAAAGAGGCAAAAGAGGAGATAAGAAGGTCCAACCAGTGGAGTGATAGTGGCATACATGATGACATTAGAGATGGGAAGAACTGGGTGAAGCTGAGATACACTTGGAATTCCAACTTGACAAGGATTGATTAACTAGATGTGGCAAGTGAGGGAGAGGGAATATAGCAAGGAAGACTCTACATCTGTTTGTATCAGCAACATTAAAGTGATTAAAAAAAATTTATTTTGTTTATTAGTTGTCTGGTCCATGTCACTGTCAAACAGAGAAAACTCAATATTTTAGTTAAATCAAAATGTATTTGGTTCACAGTCTTCCAGAAATGGTTCCATTTTGTCATGGTATAAAAAATCTAGTAAAATATATTTTACTAGATTTTATTAGCTGTGATATAGCTATGACCTATGTGCTATATATATGTGCTATAAAATGGTTTATAATGAATATGATTCTGCAATCATATAACTATTTTGAATTAGACTCATTGCTTAAAAGATCTTGAGGCTCAGGATGGGACAAAGCTGGACATAATACCATCGGGGAGAAAAATAACAGAGGCAGAGGCTTCCAGATTTACCATACGTCTCATAATCTATATCTTTCCAAAAGGCACAGCTCAGGTTATAGAAACTCACATGGTTTTTAGTAATTTTGAAACCTGTCCTGGGCTGGAAGAAGAACTTGCCTGATTATACTGTATGGAACTTGGAGAGTTGTAGGAAGTAATTCTTAGAGAATTGGAGATATACATTTGAGATGTAATTTATATAATTGAGCAGCCTTGTAGGCAAATTTGATACTTTGGATATTGTCTTAGGAACAATAAGAATTAAATGAAGACTATTAGGCAAATACTTTAAGGCTTTATGCCAGAAAAATGTATTTAAAATATCATTATGTCTGCAGAGTAGAGAATAGATTGTAGATATTAAAAAATACGATAGGATTAAAGTTGAAGAAAGGTTATAGTAACCCAAGCAAACAGGATGAATCCTTTATGTAAGGCAATATCTGTGAAATTTAAGATTCAGACAGCTTCAAGAGACTTAAAAGATGTTTTCATAGAAGTCACAGTATTTACATTTGACAGGATAATTAAATAAAAACAATGAACAATGAGTATTAATCATTTTTTTCTGTGATTCCCTGTATATGTGTTTTACTATTAAACTTCACAATAATGCTTTCCCATATATACAAATCTTATTCAAAATATGTAGCTTAGCAAACTTAAATTTAAAAAAGCAAATGGTTTGCTGAAGTTAAGAAAGTTCTATAGAACAAAACTATGTTTTAGATTTTTTGATCTGATTTTAGAGGGTAGCTATAGTGTAGAACAAGGAAAATGATTTAAGGAAATGACTCAAGGGTAAAACTTAGGTTTTCTACTTAGGCAGCTATTTGGATGTAATACCAAAAAAAACCCAAGCAAACAAACAAAAAAAAACGAGTATTTAAAACTGTGCCATTTAGAATCAGAATCTGAGCCCAAATGACTCCATGATCATATTTCTATAAGGTGTGTATTCAGTATGAGATCATATATTCTTCATAAAACAACATGCAAAACTCTCTTTAAGCATCTAAAACTGATAGCTTTCCTTCTCAAAATGTCTGAGTTGCTCTTTATTTCTTTCATAGTTTTGGGAGAAATTTTTAGGTGTTGCTTTATTTTTAAAAATTGAATACGTTCTAAGTTTTCATATATAAAGTCTCATAGATCTGTTGTTTTAAGGATCAGTGAATGTTTTCCCAAGGGACTAAATACTAAATCTTTTTAGGCTTGTGGGTCACATGGTTTCTGGTGCAACTATTGATATCTACTATTGACTACTCCAAAGCAGTCATAGACAATATGTAAATGAATGGGTGTGGCTGTGTTCTAATAAAACTTTATTTACAAATACGTGTGACCCATTAATGGGGTCATAGTTTGCCAACCCTTGATGATACATATTGAATACAAATATATAAGCAGTTCTACCTGAAAAGAAAATTTTATAGTGTGAAAATAATTCATTTAAAATAAATAAAATGTTATGCTTTCAAAAATCAAGCAAATATTTCTAAATACATTGTTTAGACTAAACATTGTTTAATCAGAGTATATATTTTTTAATTAAGAAGAATCAAAGAGGATTTTGCTGTTATTTTTTAGAGAAATTACCCAAAACTTGCAAATAATGCAAAAGAGAGTACAGCAACTACTACTGTCATACTGGCCATTATTAAATCTTCCATCTAAGTGTTATTTAAAATAGCTACATAATTATCTAGGGAAACGTAATTTTGTTTCACTTCACTTTTTGTTATCAATTGAAGACCCTTATTCAGTGAATCTGCAAAGTAGCTTGTACATCTTGTCCTGTAGAGACATAAATAATTTTTTTAGGTAGGAAAATAATTTTGTAGGTTACGGTTGTATTTGCTGGTAGGATATCACCCAGATTCATTGCCAACTTGAAATGCCTTTCCTAACGAAATCTATAACCCCTGCCTAATCTAATTCTCCTTTCACCTAAATTTGCTATCTTACCAGTTCTCTTGTTAATGAGGTAATAAATGATTTAGAAGTGTTCATTTTGTATTTGTATGAAGCATTATTTTTTAAAATTACACTTTGAGAATATTTCACATTTAAAACTTTTTTACATATATTCGAGTAAAATTCATGTAATATTTTGATTCTTGCAAACTCTCGAACCAGTGATTACTGACCTTTCTTTGTCAGAAACCCGAGTCAGTGGATGGAAAATAAGAGCTCTATCTCTAGAACATATATTTACCCACAATTGCACTAAATGTCCATTCATATCCTATTCCCTGAATCTCATTTAAAAACTCCTGAATTTATGAATGCTGAGCTGGGTTTTAGTCAATACAGAAAACAGATGAGGGGCCTGTTTAATTTCCTAAGGTGTACCCTTTTAGATTTTTTTTAACTCAGTTTTCAAAGCACCTTTAGACACAAATACACCTCTCATATCCATCACCTTTGTGTGCTGTCTACTCTCCTCTGACAAAATCATATTCTATTTAAGTTATTCAATAAGACAAAATTTGCGAGTGTTTCATTTCCTTAAAATATTTGTACTTTAACACTAAGCAAAGGCTGGTGTCAAGGTATAAAGATCTATTTATGTAGTTTTAGGCATTGGTTAGCCAAATAAAAATAGAGACAGATAAATTTCATAGATAAGCAATCCTCTGGTCTATACATGCAATCAGATTGGAGTTGATCGATGGAGAGTAGCATTTGTAGGCTGGCTTCAGAGATTTATCATGGGATCAAGCTGGGGTCTTCTAGGTTTGTGCATCATTTTCCTATGCAATATTAACTCTTGGGATTTTTCCTCTCTTCTCTAGGAGTACATATGCACGCCAGAGATTTGAAGTGCTCTGACTGATTTTACATGCATCCACTTTAAATTCACTTGGTGCTTACATTTTTCTTTTTAACCAGTAAGTTATTATTTTGTTCCCATTTTAGATTTGTCTGATTTGTCTCTCCAATTAAACTCGTAAATCACATGTTAGAATTATGTCTGTTCTCTCCTTTCTTATTATCTTGTGGAATCTATGATTATATAATGTACACATAGAAATACTAATGAAACAAAAGATTGAAGATAATAATTTTAGAAGATTGTTTTTGTATGGTGAGAGAGGAAAATGATATTGTAGGGGCAAAATGTTCATTCAAAATGATACTTTCCCCTGAAATAGATTTATTTGAGTATCTCAACTATAGAACAGATATATTCCAAAATGTTTACTTACTTTCTTGAGAATATATGATAAACTCTCCTATATCAGGAAAGTCAGTGGATCCTTTAAGCTTTCTTCTTACCTGATTTTCTCATTGTTAGTATTGTATCAGCAGATGGCACTGTGTGAATAATCCATTTAAATAAATTTCTTTGGTGCTTATGGTATTTTTCAATTATATTAAGTGTGTTCACGGGGAGCAGGATGGTTTTGTTAAAAAGCATAAGGCATACTCATTCTATATATAATGCAGAACGTAACTCCTTAGTTGGCACAACCCAGATGGACAATAAACTTCCTGTCTTTGAAGTTCATTCCAGAAGTTGAATGTTTCCCTTGTTATTAATGGCCAGGCCATGAAATTTTACTTTTTGTTTCAACAGGAGCTTTCCTGTTTTATTTCTTTCTAAAAACTAAATTGCCTTCTGTCTTAATCTGTTCAGCTGCTATAACAAAATATTGCAGACTGGGCAGCTTATAAACAACAGAAATTTATTTATCACCATACTGGAGGCTGGAAGTCCACAACAGGGTGCCAACATGATAGGGTCAGAGCCCTTCTCCGAGTTGCAGACTTCTCATATCCTCAAATGGCAGAAAGAGTGAACTGGCTCTCTGGAGAAACTCTTTTATAAGAGTGTTAATGCCATTTATGAGGGCTCCACCATCATGACAAAATCATTTCCCAAAAGCCCAAACTCCTAATACCATCATCTTGAGCATTAGGTTTCCAAGTTAGAAATTTGGGAGGGCACAAACATTCAGACCATAGCAACTTAAGTGAGACTCTATCTTTTCTCTCTAAGCCTTTTTGAGGCCTAGAGTCTGCATCTAAATCAACAATCCACGATAGCTGGGCCTTCACTCTTTTCTGCCATATATCGCTACACCAACTATCCTTTGCTTTAATTCCTTATTTTTCTTTCCAATATTACAAAGGATATCTGAAAAGAAGTTTTAGATAATCTCTGCCTGAAGAGCTTTCAGTGCCTCCATCCATGACCTCATAATCTCTGTCTATTGACACATTAATGTGTACATAGGATACACCTGTAATGCTTCTATCACTTGCTTGAACTTTCTCTGATTGTCTTCTGTTTGCCTCTCTTTAAATTTTGTCTCTGGTCTCCACTGGGTGCAGCAATCCCTTAAATAATCCATTCAACTTCTGAGCAATCCCCTTTACTAACAATCAAGGAAGAAACAGCTGTTACACCCATATAATTGGTGTTGATTTTAGTAACAATTTCAGGAAAGTAAAATCTACCTTTGAATTCTAATTTAATAACAACTTTAATCTTTAATGGTGGTAATTGTTGGCTCACTATATTATAAAATGAAAGTTTTTTTTTTAATATAATTAGCACTATTTGCAATGCTGTCTAAAACATGCTAACAGTGAGATACCATTTTCACCTATTGGCTAGGCAAAGATAAAATGGCTGATGAAATATGATGATTGCAAAGATGTAGAGAAATGGTTACACTCATTCATTTCTGGTAAGAAAGTAAATTGTAAAAATTTTGTAAAATTTTATGGTCATTCCTACCCAAATTTTAAAAGTCCCTAAGCTTTTATTCTATAATTACAATTTGAAGCCTATTTCCTACCAAAATAAAAGCAAGAATATATAAAGATACATGAGCGAGATGTTTATTGTAGCAATATTTGTTTTGGCAAGACAAACAAAATAACACAAAAATCACTAACCTCCTCATGTCTATCGCAGAGAAAGGATAAGTATGTTGTGATATATTCTCATTTTTATACATTGAGCTATTATTACCAAGATTGAATTAGATCTGCATGGATTATCTCAGAAAGAGATCTATGATATATCAAGGTAAAAATGTTGCAAAGTAATAAATATAGTATTTGCCAATATCTTTAAAAAAGAAAATCTCTCTCTCTCTCTCCCTCCCTCTCCTTCCTTCCTCTCTCTCTACACACACTGACCCAGAAGTACACATATGCATACACATATACATGGAATTTTGTTGGATAAGTATAGAGAAATTATGAGTGAATTAATATCTTACTTTTATAAACATCTCTCTATATAATATATTTTAAGGAGTGCTACTGGAGGGAGGACAGGGAAGATTATGTTTTCATTGATGTATGATCTGTATTGCTTATTACAGTGAACATTACTAAATTTGAAATTAAAATAGTAAATAAAGCCTATGCATAACTAAAGGAAATAAAATAATATCTGAAAACCAGTAATATGAAAGACTATATGGATATAGTATTTGAAAAAACAATCCAAATTACTTTTGAAAAGACTGTTTTTGCATTAAATGATAAATAAATAACAATCCCTGATTTTCTACTTCCAACTTTCCCAGGGAAATAACCAAAATACAAGATGTCAGTACTCATTACTAGAAATATTATATGAGGGATCTAAAAAAAATGTTGAACTCACAGCAACAGAGATGAGAACAGTGGTTGCCAGGGACTGGAGAATGGGGGAGAAACAGGGAGATGTTGATCAAAGGAAACAAGTTTTTATTTATAAGATGAACAAGTTCTTAGGATCTAATGTGCAACATGGTGACTACAGTCACTGACAGTGTATTGTATACTTGAAATTTGCTGAGAGAGTAGATCTTAACCAGTCTCACCACAAACACACAAAAGGTAACTATGGGAGGTGATGGATGTGTTAACTAACTTTATTGTGGTGGTCATTTCACAATGCTTACTTATATTAAATCATCACATATACTTCAAATATATACAATTTTATTTTTCAATTTTACCTCAACAAAGCTAGAAAATCAGTCAATCAATCTCTGATAAGAGAAAAAAATCTGCCAAAGTCCAGGTAAGAGGAATTTCAACATTTCAATCAACCAAAGGTCAACAGAATGGCTGTTTCAGAGACATTTACCCCAGCCGATACTTTCTGAGTGCACCAGGTTTATTTAACTTTTCCACTCCCCATCAAGAATCTCTATTTCTAAAATTACTCCAAGAACAAGTTTTCAGTAATACTTTCCTGATTAGCAGTAAAATTAGACTGGAGGTGGCACATTGTGTCTTTAATATGAAGTCATAAGAATTGTATAGAGTTTCAAGAGACATAATGGCCTGCTGAGATTTTTATGGTTTTTTCTTCACTGTTTTTAGCAAGAGATGAGCTGCAGAAAGCATGACCAAGTAGTAGAAACAAGTTTTATTTTTTACTCAATAGACCCCCAAAGGAGGTCTGTTTACGGATTTAGTATTTATCCCATCATGTATTTGACAACTATCTCAAGGTAAGAAAATATATATCCAATAACAGTTCTCTTCCACAGCCTGATTTTTACTCCAGACTTTATTCTTCTATGCTATTATTCTTTTTAATAACATCTCCTGTTACATAATTCCAAAAAGTGAACAGGTTGTTTTCTAGCAAGTCAGATGAAAGAAAAGTCTCAGAGTTGCTGTAAATTTTTCTTTCCATCCCATCATTATGACCAAGGATTGCCGTGCAACTAGAGTGGAAAAAGAATCTCCATTTAGAATGCACGTTTCTCTACTGGGAGTGGGCCAGTCCCTCCAACCGTCCCTCTAAATTTTTATTTGTTGATTTTGACTGGATTTATTAGGCAAAATCCTTTATTAGTGATTCTTTTTCAGAAATGAGAATTGACTTTTGGCTTCAAGTGTCATCCTTTCATTAGTCCAGTCTACATTCTAATTGGTAATAATATCTTAGAGTTTATAATATGTAGTTAACACTATTTCTCAGTGTCTGTAGTTTTTCTCTTACTCTTATTTGTATTCTTTTCATTCTTTGAGTTTGGTAAGTCAAGTTTGGAAGCTTTGCTATCCTATCATTCTGCTTTCCAGAAGTCTCACTATTTAAATATATTTCAATATCAATAAAACATTAACATAGAGGGAAATGATAAAAGTATGGGGAAAAGAGGAGATAATTGACAGAGTAAAGAATTAGGTGGTATGGGAGCTACCTCCCATTAGCTAGGACATTTAAAAGAACAAAAGAAGTAAAGGATCAGTGGGGATGTAGGTCAGTTTAATTCCTTGGTTACAAGATGTTAATAGCTTATTGCTCTACTTTTTTATTGAAGTAAGAAGAAGCAACGTTCCTTGGTGAGAAAGAATAGACAGGAACTACGTAATGTCTTAATTTTGAACATCCCTTCTTTTTGCATTTCTTGTTGAGTTCTCATTTGTTTGTTCTTTTGGATTGGGAAAACCCTTGTATATTATATGTGTATTAACCTTCTATCTGTTGATGATGGTGGTGGGTTTCTGTTGATTTTTGTTTAATTTATCATTCATTTCATTTATGCTTTCTAATTTGTGGTCAAGTTGAGGAACTTCAGTGGCATTTTGCTGTTGTGGCCGTTTGTTTGTTTTCTTACACAGTATCTACTCCCTCTTCCTACTGCAACCCTAATTCACTTTGGGGGCATTGACTCTTATCTGTTGTATACAGCATCTGTGATTCTACAAACTAGGTGCCCTGAGAGACCCAAGCTAGAATTATCAGACCATCCCCTCAGGACTCTGAATCTAGATCAGAGAAATACAGCGTGGGAGAAAATGACTGGAGCACATGTGTTCCCATGCTGGTGCCCATGTAACTAATTTCCTTAAACCAGATCTCTGATCAATATATTTCCTTAGGATTAAGTCAACAATTATAATTACTACATATGTACATGTATGTATATATACATATATATATTGCTCTTTCTTGCTTATAATTAAAATATATCTATATCTATAAAACTAAAACAGAAATATTTTCTATGTCTTTGCAATTTTATATCATTTACTCTTTTATATCATAACCCCATTTCCTTGGCTCATTACATGGATTAAAATTCAGAAAAGAGCAAGTCTCAGGGATAATGTGTCAGAGATGCTTGCTGCACTGACTACTGGTAATAAAATACTGTGTTTTACATTATTGAAAGGGCTTTGTCAAAACATCTTTCACATTACAGCAGCCTTGTCAAAACAAATATGATGCAATGTTGTACATTCTTTGTTTAGTGGATTCAAAAACACAAGGATGATCTGACAGTTCTTTTAACCAGGGTACCACACTGGTTTTCACTACACTATATTCCCTATTTTTCATAGATGCATGTTTAACCATTAAAATGAGAATGACCAGATAAATTTCTTTCAAAATATCCTTAAAACCCACGGCATTTTCTTACTTTATGAATCAAGAGATATGTGTCAAGCCATCCTATTACAGTAAAAGGAACCTAAATTAGATTTGTCTCATTTATTGCCTTGTGAAAAAATTATAAATAAATGTAAAGATAGAATCTGCCTGTTTCATGTATTCCGTTCCCCTTAAAAATTAAAATTTAAAATAGAAACTTTGCAGATATGGATCACACATTTAACTCACTTATTCTGACATAATCATACAAAATATTTCATCCAAATGAAATTCCAAAGTGTCACCTTCAATTAATAAAGTAGAACATTATTTTACTCAATTATATGCATCTTTGAGAGTATATAGATTCAAAGAGATGCTAGTAAAATATTCAAGCATTAACCATTTTTTTTAGTATACCATTATCTTTTTATACAGCAGATGCCTCACTTTGATTCCACTGTACGAGATATTATTCAACTAATACTGACCAAACACTAGCAAGAGAATAAAGATATAAAAGGTTCATTTCTCAAAGATATTAGGGCATCAGAATTTATTCTAAGATGGACAGAGGGTAAGGGTTAATAGAAACTATCCATTTAAAGTCTCTACCTTAATGGATGACATATAAAATAACTAAAATTTTTGTGTAGTAATCACGAGCTGCACACTATTCTAAATACTTTACATAGGTTTACTCTTTTTACTCTTCTCATAACACTTCATGGTGAACAAAACTATTGTCTACCTTCTAACAGATCAAGAAATGAGGCACAGAAATTAAGTACCATGCATAAAATCACACAGCTGTGAAATAGAAGAGAGGGAATTTCCATAAAGATTATCTGGCTCTAGCCACTATGGTAAACTGTCAGCCAATGCTCAGCACACTATCAGATATAGTTGGTTTCCATTAACTGCTTACTAAGAATAGTGTCTTCTGACAGAAGGAGAGGTATTTTGCACATTGTAGTAGAATTGGTATTAGTAATGCTGTATTTCATCTAATCTAAGTTGCTATTAGATATCATTTACACCATTATTTTATGTACCACTAAATAGGAAACTACCAATATAACTACGACACAATCTTCTCCAAATTTTTATTTTGCAATCATCGAAAGAATTATTGACAAATTTGACAGAGTATTTAGAATGATATGGCACTTAGCAAAACATGCTGATAATCTTAACCTCTTCAGTGTGTTCGGCATCAATAGTGTAACTTCAAGGTGCATCAAAAACATTAATTATAACAGCCATCTCAGTTTCAGATATTCTAAAATGTGAAAAATACATGTTTGGCGTTAATAAAATATAAGTAGCTGTCATTTATTGAAGACCTACAAAAACCCTAGCATTCTACTAGTTGTCTTTATATGGATTATATGATCAAATTTCACCACATCTGAGACAGTGTAAGTCTGATTTAAAAATAAAGGGACTAAATACAAAAAGAATTAATTGATTTAACTCTAATTATATATTCAGCATTCAAGCCTAAATATTTCTGAAATTTATTTAGAAGTCTAGCCTATATTTTTTTCACTATACTACTATCCTTGGTATCCACACATAGCTAATAGTTAGTAAAATCTGGGCAGCTGGAGGAACACTGGAGCCTCAGAAATGTAGCATATTCAGTGAGCTTAATCCAAGCACCAAGACACCTTATGAGACAAACAATAACCCTTCTTCAAATAAAATTAAATGAATGCTCACACATTTAAGAGAGCACGAATATTATGAGCAAAATAAATAGAATAAGAGAAAACGAAGAACTGGTAGAGAGCTATAACAAACCCAGTGTGAAGGAAGGGCTGAAAGACGTATAGTGAATTCTGCCATGCTGCATATTTATTTTATCACTAGTATCATTTTAATTTTTTTAGAAATGTAAGTAATAATAGTCTCTTGGGACTAAAAATGTTCACAACCACCAGTTTCAACATACTAACCATGATGTATTCCACCATAAGAGAGACTTGATTCTTTTCAATCATGAATCATGTTTATTTATCACCCAAATCAAAAATTTAAGTGGTCTTTAAATCAAAGTATGATTCAGCTGAATGGCTTTTATATTTGAGTACAGTATACTGAAGAGTATTCAAATGTTCCTTAAAGTGACTTACGGCATTAATGTAACATATACAAACGGTCATTTCAATAACTACTAAAGACTTTTAAAGACTTACTAAAAGCATGCCATGAGTTGTAATACGTCTTTAATTACAGTTTTGATCTTTTGTTTATGACTTAAAAGGTATTACAAAAGGAATATGAAAGACCATCAAAATATCAATGGGAACAAATAATAATGAAAGTTTTCCAAAACTCTGACCTCCTCTCTCAGTTATGTCCAAAAATTGGAGGTGCAGAACCCCTGAGGTATTGGTTGAAATGTTTCTACAAGCAGGATTTATAGGTGGAGAGTCACTTTTTGCCTGGGCAATAATTGTATAGTGTTAAAGGAGAGGAATTCTAAGAACAGCAATTTGGGAAGAATCTGATTCAAAAATATGGACAGCTAGTACAAAAGGAAGGGAATATTATATGACTAGGACAAAATTTGATTCTTCTTTAAAATGTCAATCCAAAAAAAGACAAGGAAAGGAGAAAAAGAGAGAGGAAAAAAAATGGGACAAAAATAAAACAAATAGCGAGATGATACATTTAAATCCAACCATGTTGGTACCGGCATTAAATATAAGTAGGTTAAACACACCAATTATAAGGTAGAGATTGTCAGACTGGATTTTAAAAAGAATCACTTATATCCTGTCTATAGGAAATGTACTTTATATAGATAAAGATAGATTAAAAGTAAAAGGATGGAACAAGATACATCAGGCAGGCATTAATTAAAAGAAGATCTGACTGGCTATATTAATATCAAACAAATTATACCTCATTAGAGATAGAGAGGGACATTTCAAAATGATGAAGGTGTCAATTCATCAAGAATCCAAAGCAATCTTCTACTGCAATGTGATTGATCAAAAAAAAAAAAGAGAGAGAGGAGACATAATTAATCAATATCAGAAAAAAGAAGAGGTATCACTAAATATCTTACAGTATTTAAAAGGATATAAAAAATATGATCCAACATTGTGCCAGTAAATTTGACAAATTAGATGAGGTAGACAATTTAAGAAAAATCATGGTGGGAATATATTAATTACTATTCAGTTATTTTGATGGAAATACATGTATACAGTTTTTCTCCAGTAATTTTAATAATTTGTGTTTTTCAAGGAAGTTTTCTATCCTATCAAAAGTCTCTGAATATTCCCTTAAAGATAAGATCAAGTTACATTTAAGATGTTAATTCCTCACACATTTTTGAATAGATTAAATTCAATCTCAACCAAATTCCTAACAGACTCCGTTATAAAACATGACGATGAATCTGGAATTTAAATGGAAATGCAAAATACATAGGAATCGCAAAATAATTTTGAAAAAAAGATCAAATTTTGAAAACTTACACCTCCCAATTTCAAAATTTACTGTGAGGCTACTGTAATCAAGAGAGTTTGGTATTTGGCATAGGATTGGACATACATGTCACTTAGAATTAATAGAGACAAGAAATATATAATAACTACATATTAAATTAAATATACATATATATTTCTTAGATTCTGTTTCATATTTGTTCTAGTCTTTTTTGCTAAAATGTTTATCACATCTATCTGTCAATAAATCATTGCAATACTGAGGAGCATCCACACCCTTGAAAATGTGTCAAGGGGAAAATATGGATGATTCACATCTTTAGGGCATAAAACATAGCAATGTGATTCTATTTATTAAGATATTGAAGACTGAGAGAGAGTTTGTTTTAGAGAAAAATAAATAGTTCTGTTTGAGGTTGTTAACTTAGGGATATCTATTAGACATAAAAAAATAAAATGTGCATACTTCTCAATCATCTGAAGATTCTTGTATAATTTCCATTCTTCTCAGAGAACTTGTCCTTAAGAAGCTAAGATAGCTTTCCATGATTCTCTTAACACTATCTGATATCATTATCTTCATTTATTTTTTATTAGTTTATCATCTAAAATCCCAGTGGAAGGTAACTCCATCAGGGCAAGAACCTTGCCTTTCTCGTCCATTGCTATAAACAAAACTAAAACAAAACCCAACGCAAAATAAGTACAAATACATTAAATGAATGAATAAAATGAGTGAATGAATGACTAGATTCTTAACCAAGTTCAATCTAGATCACATCTCAGTGTAAATCCTTTAAGTTTCCACAAGTCATTGATTTAATAAAACGTGTCATCCAAACATCTTTTATTTTCAATGGTTTGGGGAAAACAGATTTTAGAGGAGAAAAAATAAAGAAGTAGAAATTCCATTTGTCTAAGTCCAGTGAATATACTCAGCTCACTTCCTTATAGATGTTCCTTGTTCAGTTGTTCTGATTGACCCATGCTCCACATATTAGAAGGACTGATGGTCGCATCTGAAAAGGATCCCATTGCAGGGTGTTATATCCTTTTGGGCACAGCTCAACCTGAATATTCCCATACATTTTTAATAAAAATTACGTTTTGTTTACCAGAATGAAAATTTTGGTGAAATTATACATCTTTTAAGAAGATCATATGATTTTTATCTTTTATCTTATTAATGTGGTATATCATATTTATTTGTGTGTGCCAAACCACCCTTGCATCCCAGGGATAAATCCCACTTGGTCATAGAGTATGATCCTTTTTAATGTGCTGTTGAATTCACTTTGCTAATATTTTCTCAAGAATTTTTGTATCTATATTCCTGTGGGATATTGGTCTATAATTTTCTTTCTTTTAGTGTCCCTAGCTGGCCTTGTTATCAGTGTAATACTGGCTTCATAAAAGGAGTTTGGAAGTGTTGCCTCCTCTTTAAGTTTTTGGAAGAGTTTGTGAATGATTGATGTAAATTCTTTAAATGTTTGGTAGAATTCACCAGTAAAACCATCTGGCCCTGGACTTTTCTTTGTTGGGAAACTTTTGATTTACTGCTTCAATCTCCTTATTCATTATTGATCTTCTCATGTTTTGCATTTCTACATGATTCAGTCTTGGTAAATTGTATGTTTCTAGGAATTTATCCATTTCTTCTAGTTTATCCAATTTGTTGGCATATAACTGTTCATAGTAGTTTCTTATGATTCTATGTATTTTGGTGGTATCAGTTGTAATGTTTTCTTTTTCATTTCTGATTTTTTTCTCCTTTCACTCTCTCTCTTTTTTAGTCTAGCTAAAGATTTGTTGACTTTGTTTATCTTTTTAAAAAACAGCTCTTAGTTTAATTGATCTTTTCTATTGTTTTTCTGGTCTCTATTTTGCTGATTAACTCTAATCTTTGTTATTTCCTTCCTTCTGCTAACTTTGGACTTAGTAAAGTATTTCTGCTTTTTCTAGCTCCTTGAAGTGTAAAGTCAGATTGTTTAGTTGATATCTTTCTTTTTACTTAATGTATGAATTTATCACTATAAATTTTCCCCTAAGGACTGCTTTTGCAGCATCTCATAGGTTTTGATGTTGTGTTTCCATTTTCATTTGCTTTGAGTTACGTTTTGATTTCCCTTTTGACTTTTTTTTTATCTTTTGGTTGTTCAGGAGTGTCCTGTTTAGTTTCCACATGTTTGTAAATTTTCTATCTTTCCTCTTGAGGTTGATTTCTAGTTTCATACCACTGTGATCAGAAGAGATACTTGGTATCTTCAGTCTTCTCAAATTTGTGAAGACTTGTTTTGTGTCCCATCATATGATATATCCTGTTGGATGCTCCACATGGACTAGAGAAGAATGTGCATTCTACTGATTTTAGATGGAATGTTCTATCCATGTCATTTAAGTCCATTTGGTCTAAAGTACAGTTCAAGTCTGACATTTCCTAGTTGATTTTCTATCTGGATGACCTATCCATTGCTGAAAGTGGGTTATTGAAGTTGCTTACTATTATTGTATTGTTGCTTATTTTCCTTTCAAATCTGTTAGCATTTGCTAAATATATTTAGGTGGTCTGATGTTGAGTGAGTATATATTTACAATTGTCATATCTTCTTGATGAGTTGTCCCCTTTATCATTATATAATGACCTTCTTTCTCTCTTATTACCATTTTTGCCTTTAAGTCTATTTTGTCTGATATAAGTATAGCTATATCCTTTGCTTTTGCTTTCCACTTGTATGGAGTATTTTTTGCTATCCCTTCAATTTGGCTTACTTGTGTTCTTAAAGATGAAGTGAATCTCTTGTAGGCAGCATATGGTTGGGTCTTGCTCCTTTTTGTAATCCATCCAGCCACTCTGTGACTTTTGATGGATAAATTTAATCCATTTACATTTAGAGTAATTTTTGATATGTGAGGACTTACTAATGCCATCTTATATCTGATTAATTGCTTTCTGACTGTTTTGTTGTTCCATAATTCCTTTTTTTTCTCTCTTGCTGCCTATCTTTGTGGATTGACTTTTTTTGTGTGGCAGAATGCTCTGACTTCCTTCTTTTTATCTTTTGTGAATTCACTATAGGTTTTTAATTTGTGGTTGCCATGAAGCTTACATAAAATATATTATAGATACACCAGTCCATTTTACACTGATAGAAAGTTAACTTCAATCACTTTTACTTGTCTCCTTTGTACGTTTTTAATGTCACCATTTATCTCTTTTTATATTAAGTAGTTGTTAACAAATTATAGTAGCTATACTTATTTTTAATTCTCTTTTCCTTTAATCATTATTCTATGGTTAAGAGGTTAACACACATCCCATTACAGAATTTGATTTTTCTGAATTTGACTTCATATTTCCCTTTACCAGTGTGCTGTATGTTTTCCTATGATTTCATTTTACTAATTAGAATCTTTTCATTTCAGCTTCATTTCCTTTCAGCATTTCTTGTAAGGCAGATCTAGTAGTGATGAACTCCTTCAGTTTTTGTTTGTCTGGGAAAGTGTCTATTTATCTTTCATATTTGAAGAATAACTTGGCTGAAGAGAGTAATCTCGGGTGGCAATTATTTTCTTTCAGCATATTGAATAATGATTTCACTCTCTCCTGGCCTGAAGTTTTCTGCTGAGAAATCTGCTGATAGCTAAATGTGCATTCCTTTATAGTTTATAATCTTTTTTCTCTTGCTGTTTTTAGGATTCTCTCTTTGTCTTTTATGTTTGACAGTTTCATTATAATGTGCCTTGACATCATTTTAGATTGAAATAATGAAGTGATCTATTAGTTTCATGAACTTGGATGTCCAAGTCTTTCCCCAGTTTTGGAAAGTTCTCACTCATCATTTCTTTAAATAAACGTTCTGGCTTCTTCTCCATTCATCTCTTTTTGGAACAACCATGATTTTATTGATTCTTTTGATGGTGTCTCTTCAATCACATAGGCTTTCTTTACTCTCTTTCATTATTTTTTCTTTGTTCTCCTCTGACTGAATTATTTCAAAGTTCCTATCACCTAACTCACTGATTCTTTCTTTGGCCTGATCTATTCTGCTGTTCATGCTCTCTATAGCATTCTTCATTTTATTCATTGAATTCCTTAGCTCCAGAATTTCTTTTAGGTTCTTTTTTACGATTTTCATCTCTTTAATACATTGTTCACTTTATTTGTGCATTATTTTCTTGATTTCTTTAAATTGTCTTTTCATGTTTCCTTATTGCTCACTGAGTGTCTTCAAAACAGCTATTCTGATATCATTTTAATGTGAATCAACATCTCCATGTTACTGGGTTCAGTTACTGGTGGATTATTGTGAACTTTTAGTAATGAGCTGTTGCTTTGATTCTTCATGTTCCTTGGAGTTTTCTATTACTGTTTTTGCATTTGAAGTAGCAATCACCTCTCCTAATATTTACTGGCTGCCTTCAGGTGAGAGGTACTTTTTATTGGTCCTGCTATAGCTTCTGTGCTTTCTCCAGCCTTGTATAATTATACCTACTCCATACTGCTTGTTCCTTCTTGTGGAAGAATTCTTAAGCTTGTCTTCTCTCAATCTTACCATGCATCAGGCCAGCTGCTGAAAATTTTTCTTTTGTTTTCCCAAAGGTTGCACTACAGGTCAAGACTTTGGTTTCTCGTTTGACCACAGATCCCCGACTGTTTTCTGTGAGTGCTCCCTGTCTACCTGAGCTCACTTCCATCACCACTTTTGGGAGTATTCACAAGAAGTCAGCCACAGGGTGAGAGGAGATGTGGATTTGGTATTCAGGGAGCTGGGGATGCCTGCAGGCCAGCAGGAGGAATCTTGGGGTGAAATTGTTTCAGTGACTCATGGGCAGGCTTCCTGCTAGATTCCAGAACACAACTAGCAGAAACTGTGTCCCTTTGATTCCCTCTGATATTCTTATCTACCTCTTTCTTGATCTGCCCCCCTCAACCCCTGCCACAGTAATGGAGGTCCTACTTTAATGCCCTAGGTGTTGCAGGAGAGAAATGGTGTTTTTAGCAGCCTTCTGCACAGCTGGGGAAGCCAGGCACTCACTCACTCTCTTTCCCCTGCAGTAGAAATTACTAGACTTCTCTAGCCCTAAGATGTGTTGCCTTGGAAGGGGAGGAGTTATGCTGGCAAGGTTCCTCTTACCCACTCCAATGCATACAAACTCATACATAGACTCCAGTGCTACAACACCTCCTCTTAAAACCTGGACTTCTACAAAAGCCCCCTAGTCCATGAGTGTCAGCCCAAATCAGCCTTCTCTAGGTACTCGAAGACCATGTCTGAGAGGGCCTGAAGCCACTTCACAGGTTCCTGCTTATGACACAGCCCATACTGAAGACTGTCTGCCTATTACCCATTGCATAGATGGGCGAGACTCCTCCTGGTTACTTCAGCAATTGGTGTTGGATCCCACAACTCCCAAGGGGTGATGTCCTGGATGGAAGCCAAACTTTAGTTGTTAAAGGGGGCAAAAAAACAAGGCATATCTTTTGCTGTCATGAATGCTGACATCACCTCTCCTTCTAAATTTTTTGGTTATATTTGATGTAGTGTTTCTCGTTTTTTGGAGAATTCAGCTGAAATCATTGATTTTCAGACTTTGTAAGTTCAAATATATGCATTTAATGCAATAAATATTCCTTTAGATGCTACTTTAGCAGCAGCTATCCAGTTTTGACATGCCACATTTATTATTATTCATTTCCAAATATTTGGATGTCTTTGTTAATTATATAGTATTTAAAGTTGCTTAATTGTTGAAATTCCAGGCAGTCAGAGATTTTATATTTATCATTTCATTATTGTTTTTCAGTTTAATTTAATCACAGTCTGAAAAGTTACTTTGAACGATTTCAAAAATTTGAAATTTGCGGAAGCTCTTTATAAGGTCTAACATAATTGATTACATGTGCACTTGATAAGAAAGTTATTGGTATCTTTAAGATTTTTTATATATTTGCTGATTTTTGTCTGCTTTTCTCTCAGAGATTGAGAAAGGAGCATTAACGTCTTCTATTACATGTTAATTTTCCTATTTCTACTTTTAGATCTTTTGTTTATTTTATTTACTTTATTAAAAAATCTTAAATTCAAGCAATGTATATCATCTCATCAAATTTATTCTTTTCAATACTGTTTTGGATATCTTACACCCTTTTTTTTCATAAAAAATAAGAATAAACTTGCCAAATGCTACAAAGATGTCTTCTAGGTTGAGTTAAATCTACAGGTCTCTTTGATGAGAAAATCATTAAATGATTTTGAGTTTTCTGATCCACATACATTTTATAGCTGTATTTTATTTCTTGCACAATATTTTCTCTATAATTAGTAATTCTCTCATTGGTGTACTCTTTTTATGTAACTATTGCTATTTGTCTTAAAATATAAACTACATTAGCTTTGAACACTATTTGCTCAGTCATATGGCCTTCTTCATCTTTAAATATTAATGTAAAGTCTAAATCTTCATTTAGGACATCTATTTTTCAAATTATAAATCCAAGTTAAAAATAAGTGGTTTACAGATAACTTTTATTTGTCCTAAATAAAAATGTCTAGAAGAAAGCAATTACTATCCTTAGTTTAATGTCTAAAAAGTCTGCTTCTGGAAAGACTTCCATCCAAATTTTTTTACCCAGAGTCACACCTGAGGTAACTGTAATTCTGTGTAACTGATTACTTCCCCCTAGTGCCAGGATGTCACATGGAACTATCCATAAACCAGGATATTTTTTCCCTTCCTTTGGAAATTAAATATTTGTAAGAATTCCATGGGTATGTAGACGAGGGAAATGTGGAACAACTGTAGAAAAAAGTGAGTTAGGTGAAAAAGCCACATGCTCATGCATATTACTTGTATTTTCAGGAATTTCTTATGTCTACTCTTGAATATACTTCAAAGGAAGAAGGAATGCTGCTGCACACAGTCAGAGTCATGCTTAGCTAGATCAAGTAACATTTAAGTGATGATGAGTAGGTCCATTTGCATGAGTTCTGTGGTTCAGTAGTCAGGTGTTCTGTTCCCCTCAATAATAGTGTAGGAGCTGTTTCTCAGCAGGAGAATATTAAGTTTCTAAACAGGGAAGAGTGATGTTATAAAACTTTCAGAAATTCCTTTAGTCTCCATAGAGCATCCTAAGCCATCACAAACACTTCCAGCAACATTTGATCTGCTCAAGGTCAGAACTGCTTGCACTATGGCCTGAGGTGATGGAGAGAATCATCCTCTTCTAGAAATTTTTCCCAAAAGCACAGACGTCCTATGAGGTAGGTCAGTACACGCAAAGTGAAATATTTGGCCTGTAGCCTTCAGTGGAGACCTCATATATTGTGCTATGATAAATACAAAAGCAGCAAATTATCTCTTTTTTTTAATTTTAGGAGGAATATTCTGACATGCTCAAGACTTCTGGCCCTCTAAAACTGCACTTATAATGTAGGTCTTCATATGTTTACGATACTTTCCTCCCACTTTCTAATATGTATAGACATTACTGAGAGTTCTATGGTACTTGTTACTCCTTGTTCCTCAGGTCACATCATCTTGACATTATCAATATAAAGGCAAGTGTAAGAAAGTATGGAACTAAATTATAACAGAACCACACAGTTGTTGTGGACTTAATGACAAAGTTTAGGTTGTGTTCCTCTCTCTTTCAGGTTGAAGTAAAACTGCTTCTGTCATTCTCTGCTTATTGGGACAGAGAAAAACCAACGCTAATGAGCTCAGTGGTAGTAAACCACATGAAAGGATGTGGGCTACCTTGCTTCAGTGAATAAGAGACACCAAGAGAAGCGTCTTCCATTGTGGTATCACCTAATTACATTTATGATAATATTGTCATTTTTTCAAGATTCATCTCCCTTTCTCACAGGCCATACAGACAAGTTAATTAGATTTTGTTTTCTTGTTTTTTCTTCTTCTTCTCCCCAAAGCCCCCCAGTACATAGTTGTACATTCTAGTTGTAGGTCCTTCCGGTGGTGCAAGCTAAGTAGATTTTAATGTCAGGAACATTCTCTTCTGACACACTTCCTAGAACTGTGAGGATATCCAGAGTGTAGGTGAATTTTCACATCATCACTCCTGGAGTGTACTGCAAGATTATTTGTGTCCAAATTCCATTCATTTTCTGACTTCCATGACACTTATTCAGATTTTTGTTTCCTACATTATAAAATATTACCAATATCTCAGAGCCAGGATCCAGTCTTTCCCTTGTGTCACTCTCCCTCAAAAGCCAATCACTCCTTTACATAAGTGCTTCTCGAGAAAGCAGGGTGGAATAATTTTAGTGAAAACTTGTGATAGTATCATTCAAGGTACTTTAGGGAGGGGGCGTGGATCTTCATCATGGTACTGATTCAAGCTTCTCTTTATTGTATTTAGATTTTGTTGCAGCTATTGTTTTATAGATATGTTTGAGCTTTTGTTTGTTGCTCATCTATATCTTTTATAGATACCTCAAAATCGATTCAATGTCATCAACAGTTCTTCTGGCATAAACTTCTGGTTACCTCCAGTTATGCTCAGTGTTCTCTCAAATGAAAAACATTGTGTGAATTCATATTTCCCTGTTTGAAGTCCTTCCTCAAGATTATGCCAAGGCACCTTTGACATCCAAATATCTGTTCGTGTGAATTATTCTTAAATTTAGATTTCAAACAATCAACTGAGCAAGCAGGTAAGCTATTTAAGCTAATGCACTGAATTCAGAATCTGTAGTAAGTATTCTCATATCAACACATTGATGTTCATGCTACCTGTTCTAGCCGTTTTTACATATATTATTAATACATATATCAAGTTTTAGATAAAATATATAAATTGTCATATTTATGGGTCAAAAATGTTCAAATATAATTCATATGATCCAACCTAATAAATAAAACTTCATTTCATTTCAAGGAGCATTTAGTGTTGTTCTCATGGATATTCTGAGATCCTACTGTAGTTATATGTGAAGAAGGAATGGAAGTCCCATGAGGAAAACCCTTTTGTAAGGTCACTACTTCAAGTGAGGTAATTAGAGTTTCTACGTGAGGCAGGTGCAAGCTCTCAAATAGCAGATGAAAGGCTGTTTATGCTGGCAATGGTGTTAGCTATTCAGCATCAAGTGAATCCACCTAAATATGATGAAAGGGATGTCCTGTCTCTACAACTCCAGTGAGTAGCGTTCTATTGTTTCCAAGTGTGTGCCCAAATTTTCACATAAGACACCTAGAAATATCTGCGAATTCAACACTCATGGCCTCAGATCTGCATATGATTTTAAGTATGTCACCTCTGTTGCTAATGTAAAAGGAATTATTTCAGGACAGTCATAAAATCTCCCTAGTCCATCATCATATTTTAAACTAGCTATTTAAAGCTTTGAGTTTGCGTCTGTTTTTCTTGAACTTCTCCAGTTCAGACACAAACTGCCACTCCACCCCCATGTACCTTGTACTCTTTATTTGCAACAAAATGGCCAATAACATTAGTATTTCATTCCAGGTGACCATGAGTAATAATTTAAGTATTTTGCTGCTGCATTCTATGAATTACCAATGTCCCTTTTGCCAGTGATAATTGAGGCTGACTGAAAACACAACAACGTCAGATAACCAATGTGTTTCCCATCTTTGAGCATATGTTTGCCCATAACCACTTCTAGTACGCAATAGATTGTCATTAAAGATATATGGAAGGAACAGAAATTATTTTAGGTATTTCAGCAGAAAGTAATTTAAAACAGGAAAATAGATGCTTACAAAATTGTTGCAAGTTCTAAAAAACCTGGCTCCAGGCTAGGGCTTCTCAAATTATTGCAGAAAACAAGAAAACAGACCCCTGCTGGAGTCACTATCTCTTTCAGAGTTACAAATATAGAGGACCAAGAGATCATTGCTGCAACTGCTGGGATCAAGTATGCACACTTAACCTGAAACTCAGGGATCCAGGATAAGGGAATTAGTGCCAGAACTTCCACATCATGAACACTGGAAAGTTAAATCCAACAGGTTTCAACACTGCAATCACTTTCCAGTATCCAGGGAGTGACTCAACATTGTAACTTCCATGATCTTGCTCAATAGCCCAATGCAAGCAGGAAGTTGGTCTCTGCTTAACTACGGTCTCTCAAACCTCATAAAAGGAATCTAATTAGTGGAACTTATCCACATCTAGAACCAAACATCAAAGGAGACTGAAAGAAATGTCCTGTCTCTGCCACACAGGGAAAAAAAAACTAAGAGATTGAAACGGATACTTATTGTCAATCAATCATATCCAGTCCATCTTAAAAGCCTGCGTATGGTTTGAGCCCTACACAGAATTGCCAAATTACAAAAAATGGTGACCATCCTTGGAGTGGAAAAGACTGTGAGCTAGCATCCAAATTCTTCAGATAATGAGAAGAATCAAACTAATTGGTATCATTGATCAAATGCATGAATTTCTTTTTATATCAGGGGTGGGCAAATTACAGCTTGTGGCCTATTTTTCTAATGTACATTTGCTAAAAATGTTTTCTACATTTTTAAAGTGTATGTATTAAAAAACAAAACCAAAAACAAAACTCTATTAAGAGATAAATTTGCCTTTGTAATACCCAAGGGCTCATGTGCCGAATAAATTTCTTTTACAACAGATATAACAACTAACTATTTAATTGGCAATATAATTTGCATTAATACCAATCTTTTTCTATTCAGTTTTCTTTTAAACACCTGAATGAACATATTTATGTTTTTGAGAATATCTTTCTCCATATGACAATGTCATTATGTTATCTAACACCAAGATTTCAGATTTTATGTTTATAAGTACAGAGTTTGCATAATGTAAAAGATACTCCCTAAATGTACATTTGAAAATGTTCAAATGAAGACAAAGAAGCATATCACAAGTTAAAACAGCATGAGGCTCATTCTGGTATTAGAATAAGCAATCATGACAAAATGCAAATAAATTGTATATGATGAAAGAGGAAGAACGATGTCCTCCAAGCTCTTTTGTCTCTAGTTATGTTATTGAAATTTCAAATGGACTTTAGTAGTGTCTACATAATTTTCTGAGAAATATTTTCCAATATAAAGATGAACGTAATATTTGGGTGCCTGCTTCTAGATTGAATTTTATGAACTAATTTATCTGAGCAAAAGTTTGTAGCACCAAGATTATAACCTAAGGCAGTGGAAAACTCATATTTTTATTTTGTCCATACTCAGGGAATTGGTTAATTTCTCAAGATAAAGTTCCTTTCTAATAAAAATAAGAGAATTTTTGTTTTTTTTTTTTTTTTGCTAAAGAAGATTAGCCCTGAGCTGACATCTGTGCCAGTCTTCCTACACTTTATATGTGGGTTGCTGCCATAACATGGCAGACAAGTGGTGTAGGTCTCCACCCAGGATCCAAACCTGCGAACTCAGACCACTGAAGCAGAGTGCACTGAACTCAACCACTATGCCATGGGGCAAGCCTCAAAGAGAAGGTTTTTTTACTGAAAAATCAAAATACAATTATAATCAACTGGTAGATAAATAAAAAATCATATTTTCCTGAAAAATAAATTTGAAGAATCATAATATTTAATTTCTGAAAACAATGTCTTCTGTTTTGAGTGTCTTCTATTTTCGTAAATAGGTTTCTCTTTTACATTCAATGCCACATTCATAAGTATTAAATTAACACACATTATATTTCCAAATCCAAGGCATTCAAGATGTTAGTATAATTTTGAAAGATGAAACTAGAGTAAAAGTTCTCAGAAACTACCTAAACTACTTAGAAAAATGCAATATATTTAATATTTCCCTGAGATAGGCAAAAATATTTTGAACTTATTATTCATAGTCAATTTGTTTCTTTTTAAACTTTATGTTTTATAATTTCACATAAATTCACACTTCTCTTAAACACTCTTACACCTGGTATTTGCTATCAAGGTAAAAAGATAAATTTTGAATTATAATAGGCAAGTTTTGGCATGTTTGTCCACAAGTTAACAACCAGTTTTGACTGGCTTTTCTTTTTTAACTTTCTGAGTTTCTGGAATTTTTTAATTTTTAATTTACAAGTCTTTGTTCCTATTTGTAATAAATTGTGCCTAGTGTCGACCTCTAGCCATAATAACTTAGATCCAAAAGTTTCTTTCATGGAAGATTTGGAATTAGTAGCTGTGGATTACTTTCTTTATATAGTCTAAATTTTCACACATAAAATTGTATACTCCAGTGATTGTATTGTTTTTTGCTGACTGAGAACCAATACAAATGGTTCACAAAGAGCAATAGCAAATGTATAAGAGAGATGCTATAGGAGTTCTAATATCAACCCGCATTCTTACCCTTGGTTTCAGTGAAACACAGCTGTTTGTACAAAGCGTTCTCTAACTTATTGAATTATTAGTTATTTCCCCTCAAATTGGTTTTTGTTGCCTGCAGCAGAAGAAGCATAAATAATGGGAGACCCCTATTCTCTGCATCATCCTAATTGTGCTATTAGTAGTTTTCATAATCAAAAGTTCAACTTATTAACCTGGAATTAGAACTCAATATAATTTGTTTTTTAAAAAATCTTATAAAAATTGTATTCTTCTTGGGCTGGTTCACTGGCGTAGTGGTTCAGTTCACGTGCTCCACTTTGGCAGCCCAGGGTTCACCATTTGGATCCTGGGCACAGACCTATGCACCACTTGTCAAGCCATGCTGTGGCAGCATCCCACATACAAAATAGAGGAAGATTGCCACAGACGTTAACTCAATAATAATCTTCCTCACCAAAAAAAAAAAAAAGAACAAAAAACTGTATGCTTCAGTTTTAAAATTTCTTCTGTTCTTTGTATGTATTTTTATTCATTGATTCACAAATATTTATTGAGCTACTTCTGTGAAAATGTCATCATGTTAAGTATCATATTGTTATATTTTCCTCTCTTGTATTTTCCCTGGTTTTTGAGTTGAAAATAATTTTCTTGCTTTTCTAAATAATCATGTAATTCTAGTATGATATTATCTTTCTCACTTACAATAATATGATTATTATATGATCATATGACCAATCTCTTCTTCTAGGCTTTAAGATTTGTTCATATATCTTAATAGATAAAAATATCATAACACATAAGTGATCAGGATATTTGTTGAAGGAATGTGCGTTATTGAACATTTGCCTATTTTTATTATTCCCTCTAATATGAATAATTTGCATTTGATAAATGCCAAGTTCCTTTGTCTGTGTTTACACTTACTCATGTCAGAGGTAAAATTTTATTCTTTGGCTTCCTTCTTGATTTCTGCAATGATAATGCATTTTGGCCCATGATCCTTTTACTCCATGACTCTCCCTGCATAAGCTAAGCACAGATTCTTTCATTGCTTCCTGATATTCATTTGAAATAAATATGATAATCTTAGCCTAACCCTTGATAGTATTTCAACCATTAAATTTATAATACTTTTCAAACTTCTTGACATTCAAAACTTCTGTAATTTCATTTGCCACCTCTTTGTTAATAACTATATAATATGCATCTTCTGTGTTTAGTTCTTCATTTAACCTTCTGTATTCCCATTTGCTTCACACATTCTTTGGCTGTCCAATTGGTACATTGAAGTACGCAAGTATTCTTACTGTTCCTCCTGATGGAAGCTTCCTCTCTCTGAAACAGAGCCTCTTGAAACACAGAGCCTCAGGGTATGGTTAAAGAAGGCACAAATTCCTCAAGTGTGTCACTGGCAGTGATGGTAAGTGGGGCCACTTATACTTCCAAATGTTGATATGCTACCATTTTGATATCTACCATTTGGGCATTAAGAGCCATATAATAATTATTGATTTGGAGGGTAAATTATGTCTGTCCTCAAATGGTATCATCTCCAAGATGATGCCTTATATTCTTCTTCAAGGCTGATGGAAAGGCTGTTTACTCTAAAAGGCTGGGAGCTGAGGACCAGGGGATCTTATGGTCACGTGCCCAGTGTTACACTACCTTTGCTGTAAATTGGGCCTTTTGGTTTGGGTCAATGTTATGTGTGATCCAATGTTAGTGGATCAAACACTTTGTTAACCCTGAGATAATTACTGTCTGAGGCCCTGTGGAGATGAATGATACACCCATAACTGAAATATGTGTGGATTTCAGTCAAGATGAACTCTTACCTTGGATTTCAATTCAATAACCTCACCATGAGGTGACTGGTTGATTTTGTCAAGGGCTGGTACTATATTGCAGACTCAACATCCATCTTTTTTGCTAGCTAGTTATATATTTTCTTTGGATCATCCTTGACGCATGGGATAGCAACTGTTGGGCTGATGAAAAGCCTATTTCCTTGTAATCATGGCTACTCTGTTAATGAGCACATTATCAGTATTGGGATGTCTTATGTAAGAATGCTAATAACATCACTTACTAAATCTTTGTATCTACTCATTACTTAGAACCTTTTTTTGTGGTCAATAAAGTGTGGTAAGTGTTAACAAGTAAGACAAATATCCTCACACATTATATACCTACTCTCACAGGACCATCATCATCCTTTTTTTTTTGTCAGTACTCTTTATTCCTGAGCTCTTATTGTCATTCTCTACTGTATTGATTTATCCAGCAAGAACCATCTAATTTCATAGTCTTTAAGATTACTAATTCCCTAGAATCTCTCAAACACCTGAGATTTGCCTCCATTTGTGCATTTACTTCTACCAGTATCTTACCCAAGTATAGCGTCAGTAACGTTTTAAAAGAGTCACTGCAGCAGTATGCCAGTGCTTATTAGTACTCTATCTGCCACCAGTGATGGGGTTCTCACTGCTAGTTGGTTGGCAGGTGATCCAGCTGCAAAATCTCCTTTTAAGTCTCCTTCTTAGAACTATTTACACATCCAAATGTGCTAAATCAAATCCCTTAGGAATTAGATCCTGAGATACAGATTTGCATGTAAGAGGTTTACTAGGGGATGCTTGAAGAACCATGCCAGTGAGTGAGTGAGAGAACTAAGCCTTGATGGAGGGAGGAGTTTGACTCTGAAGCACTTGCAGGAGGCCTTAATCAACACTATATCAAGCTCTTGAGACTATGCTAGCCCTATGAGATGATTCTAATTGAGACAAAGGAGACCAGGCCTTGTTACTCCTACATTGCCCAGTCATTGGATATTGACTGCTTTCAGGAAGAGGGCATAATGAGAGAGGAAGCTTCCTTCAGGCAATGGTTGTTCCTCTTGAGAAAATCAGCTTTGTGCCAGCAGTCCCTGAAGCTGAGAAAATGAGTACTCCAGCCTTGAAGAGAGGTTCAACTTATTGCACCATTTCATTTGCTATGCTTCTTTTATTTTTAATGCTATTCCTGGTTCAGGTTCTCTTATTCTCCAATGACCACTTTCCACATTCCACTTTTCCTTCTATTTGCTGTGTAGGGGCTAGCCCAGTGGTGCAGCAGTTAAGTTCACACACTCCGCTTCAGCGGCCCCACGTTTGCCAGTTCAGATCCCAGGTGTGGACCTACACCCTGCTTATCAAGCCATGCTGTGGCAGGCGTCCCACATATGAAAAGACAAAATAGAGGAAGGTGAGCACGGATGTTATCTCAGAGACAGTTTTCCTCAGCAAAAAGGGGAGGACTGGCAACAGATGATAGCTCAGGGCTAATCTTCCCCCCAAAAAATAATTTACTATGTAAACATTTTTCAAAATAACCTTATAAATGATCAAGATTGGTCATGTCGTTCACTCAAAAACCACCAGAAAATTTCTTGTTTTCTGAGGAATTATATTCTCCTAACTTAATTTGCTATTAGAAGTTTTGAAGCATGTTCTATTTGACTTGCATCACAATTGACCTTACAGTTTCATATTTCATTACCTCCTACACATGCTTCTTGTTTTATCCTTAATTTAATATTTATATACTCCCTTGACTTTAAAGTCATGTTGTAAAAATAAGACACATTTATACAAGTGAAATGACAAAGATGCCATACTTTAATTTATACTGAAGTATGAAATTAGTAGTGTAATAGGTAACACTGTCTTGTGGAATAGTTAGCACAGTTGTCATGGTTGATTTGGGAGATGTGCAGAAGGTAAAAGGAAGGAGATGGCATTCCGGGTATCAGAAAGGTAGAAAGAGATGGTTAGGTGACAATAACAGCAAAAAAATTATTTCATTGCAGTGGCTAATGGGAGATGAAGTAGAATAATGATGGTTTTAGATTATTAATGACTTGAACTTCCATTTCACAAAATTTAGATTTTGTACCTTTCAAGGGAGTGACATGATGAAAGGGGTTAGGCAGATTTATCTGAAAAGGACATATCTGCTCTATGATTTTTTTTACCTTTTTTTTTTTGAGGAAGATCAGCCCTGAGCTCACTGCTGCCAATCTTCCTCTTTTCTCTGAGGAAGACTGGCCATGAGCTAACATCCATGCCCATCTTCCTCTACTTTATACTTGGGACGCCTATCACAGCATGGCATGCCAAGCAGTGCCACGTCCACATCGGAATCCAAACCGGTGAACCCCAGACCACCAAAGCGGAACGTGTACACCTAACCGCTGCGCCACCAGGCTGGCCCCTGCTCTGTGATTTTATTCAGAGCTTTTCTTTATATTAATTGGAAAGTCTATCAATCTTGCTTATTTCATAATAATGTATGAGTTCAAAATAATAATAATAGCCATTGTACAGTTTTTACTTTTTTCTGGTTAAAGAACTTTCCATATATTAAGAAAACTCAATATATGAAATAATTTTTTATGACTTAACTGTAATTTAAGCAACAGAATATCCCTGAAAAGGGAGGAGAATTACCAAGCAGCTAGTGGAGGGATAAGGGGGCATCAATAAAGTTGCTGTTATTTTTGATGGGTTACCTAACTGCATATTTTTATATTAAAGAGAATGATATAAACATTTGAAGAAAAACTAATAATGCAGTAGAGAAGAAGAAAATTGCTTGGAGTGATATCTTTAAGGAATTGGTCATAAGGTTACTCAATACTAACACATCATACAAGTTGTAATAGCTAGTTGGATATGGTGATGTGAAATTTTGGAAGTTCTCTTTTCATTGCTTATCTTCTTTTCAGTGAAATAAAATGCAAAGTTTTGAAATAAAATGGAGGATGGAGAAAGTGTTCTTGGATGCCTGAGAAGAGAAACCAAAGTCTGAAATTTTTCACTCAGGGGAGTGGAAAGATGAATGGACTAGCCAAATATGGAAAAATTGCTTGGCTACACTAGGGACATATTGGGGATGATGGTAGTGGATATAATGTGATACCACTAAGTAATTTAAGTTAAGGGGTAGGCAACTTTAATTGAGATACCCTGAAAATACAGCAGCTTAAAACGATATGTTTATTTCTGTTTCCAATAACATACCCGAGTTGATTGCTCCAGGTTAGTGGAGAGCTCGACTCCTGCTACTGAGGATCATTAAATGATCTAGTTTCTTTCCGTATTTTATCTTGGTTTTTATTTTATATATTTATTTATTTTTAATTTTATTTTTTTTTAGCAGTAACATTGGATTATAACATTATATAACTTTCAGATGTACATCATAATATATTTCGAATTCTGTGTAGATTACATCATGTTCCCCACCCAAAGACTAATTATAATCCGTCACCACACGTGTGCACCTAATCATCCCTTTCTCCCTCCTACCTCCCTCCTTCCCCTGTGGTAACCACCAATCCAATCTCTATTGCTATGTGTTTGTTTATCATTGTTTTAACCTTCTACGTATGCGTGAGATCATATGGTATTTGACTTTCTCCCTCTGACTTATCTTACTTAGCATAATCCCTGCAAGGTCCATCCATGTTGTCACAAATGTCCAAATTTCATCATTTCTTATGGCTGAGTACTATTCCATTGTGTACATATACCACATCTTCTTTATCCATTCGTCCCTTGATGGGCACCTAGGTTGCTTCCAAGTCTTGGCTATTGTGTTAAGGCTGCAATGAACATAGGGGTGCACGTATCTTTATGCCTTTGTGTTTTCAAGTTCTTTGAATAAATACTCAGCAGTGGAATAGTTGGATCATATGGTAGATCTATTCTTAATTTTCTGAGGAAACTCCATACTGCTTTCTATAATAGCTGTACCAGTTTACACTCCCATCAGCAGTGTATGAGGGTTGCCTTCTCCCCACATCCTCTCTAACACTTGTTGCTTCCTGTCTTGTTAATTATAGCCATTCTGACTGAAGTGAGGTGATATCTCATTATAGTTTTGATTTGCATTTCCCTGACAGCTAATGGTGTTGAACATGTTTTCATGTACCTGTTGCCCATCTGTATATCTTCTTTGGAGAAATCTCTGTTCAGATCTTTTGCCCAGTTTTTAATTGGGTTGCTGGTTTTTTTGTTGTTGAGAAGTGTGAGTTCTTTGTATATCATGGATATTAACCCCTTATCCAATATATAGTTTGCAAATATCATCTGCCAACTGTTAGGTTGTCTTTTGATTTTGTTGATGAATTCCTTTGCCGTGCAGAAGGTTTTTAGTGTGTTGTAGCCCCACTTGTTCATTTTGTCTTTTGTTTCCCTTGTCTGGTCAGACATGGTACTTGAAAATATGCTGTTAAGACCGATGTCAAAGAGCGTGCTGCCTATGTTTTCTTCCAGAAGTTTCATGGTTTCAGGTCTTACATTCAAGTCTTTAATCCATTTTGAGTCCATTTTTGTGCATGGTGTAAGATTATGGTCTACTTTCATTCTTTTACATGTGGCTGTCCAGTTTTCCAAACACCATTTACTGAAGAGACTCTCCTTCCTCCATTGTACTCTCTTGGCTTCCTTGTCGAAAATTAGCTGTACATATATGTGTGGGTTTATTTCTGGGCTCTCGATTCTGTTCCATTGATCTGTGTGTCTATTTTTGTGCCAGTATCATGCAGTTTGGTTGCTATTGCTTTGTAGTACATTTTGAAATCAGGGAGTGTGATACCTCTAGATTTGTTCTTTTTCTTCAGGATTCCTTTGGCTATTTGGGGTCACTTGTTTTTCCACATAAAATTCTTGGTTTCATTAATTTTTTCTAGTGATTTTTTAATCTCTATTTCGTTTATTTCTGCTCTGATTTTTATTATTTCCTTCCTTCTGCTGATTTTGGGCTTTGTTCTTCTTTTTCCCTTTCCTTTAGGTGCTCTCTTAGATTGTTCGTTTAGGATTTTTCTTCTTTGTTGAGATAGGCCTGAATTGTTATAAACTTTCCTCTTAGAACTGCTTTTGCTGTATCCCATAGATTTTGCCATGTCATATTTTCATTTTCATTTGTTCCCAGGTATTTTTCAATTTCTCCTTTGATTTCCTCATTGACCCAATTGTTTTTCAGTAGCATTTTGTTTAATCTCCACATTTTTGTGGGTTTTCTTCCTGTAGTTGACTTCTAGTTTCATACCTTTGTGATCAGAAAAGATGCTTGGTATTATTTCAATCTTCTTAAATTTATTGAAACTCATTTTGTGGCCTAATATGTGATCAGTCCTGGAGAATGTTCCATGTGCATTTGAAAAGAATGTGTATTCTGTGGTTTTTGGATGGAATCTTCTATGTATATCTAAATCCATCTGGTCTAATGTGTCATTCTAGGCCAATGTTTCCTTATTGATCTTCTGTTTGGATGAACTATCCACTGGTGTAGTGGAGGGTTAAAGTCCCCTACTATTATTGTGTTACTGTCTATATCTCCTTTTATGTCTGTTAATAGTTGCTTTATATATTTAGGTGCTCCTATGTTGGGTGCATAGATATTTACAAGTGTTATATGCTTTCATTGGATTGTTCCCTTTATCATTAGGTAGTGCCATTCTTTGTCTCTTGTTACAGTTTTGTTTTAAAGTTTATTTTGTCTGATGTAAGTATTGCTACCCCTGCTTCCTTTTCTTTGCCATTTGCATGGAGTATCTTTCTCCATCTTTTCACTTTCAGTTTGTGAGTGTCTTTAGTTCTGAAGTGTGTCTCTTGTATGCAGCCTGTATATAGGTCTTGTTTTCTTATCCAATTGGCTGCCTTATGTCTTTTGATTGGAGCATTTAGTCCATTGACATTTAAAGTAGCTATTAATAAAATTGTATTTACTGCCATTTTATTACTTTTTTTCTGGGTGTTTTAGTAGTAGTTCTCTGTTCCTTTCTTCTTCTCTTGCTCTCTTTGCTTGTGGTTTGATGGCTTTCTTTAGTAATATGCTTGATTTCTTTCCTCTTGTTTATTTGTTTATTACTATAGGTTTCCGGTTTGTAATTACAATGAGGTTTCTATATAATATTCTATGTATATAGTGATCTATATTGAGTTGATATTCTCTTTAGCTTGACCTCTTTCTAAAAGCTCTACTCTTTTACTCCCCTCCTCCAACATTTTATGTTCTTTAAATCATATCTAGTCTCTTGTTTTGTGTGTGTCTATCCATTACCCTCTTATCATTGCAACAGGTAATTTTAGTACCTTTGTCTTATAACATATATATCATCTTCATAGTTGGTTGATCTGCTACATTTACGGTATTTTTGCCTGTTTTTTTGGGAGGTTTTTGATAATTTTCTTATCCGTATTTGTGGTCATTGCTTTCCTACTCAAATAAGTCCCTTCAGCATTTCTTGTAGAACTGGTTTCTTGGTGATAAACTCCTTTAATTTTTGCTTGTCTGGGAAGCTCTTTATCTCTCCTTCCCATTCTGAATGATAACCTTGCTGGATAGAGTATTCTTGGCTTTTTTTTTTTTTCCTTTCAGCACTTTAAATATGTCATGCCAGTATCTTCTAGCCTGTAGGGTTTTGGCTGAGAAGTCTGCCAATAGACTTATGGGCTTTCCTTTGTATGTCACTTGTTGCCTTTCTCTTACCACTTTTAGGATTCTCTCTTTATCTTTAATTTTGGACATTTTCATTATAATATATCTTGGTGTGGGCCTCTTGGTATTCATCTTGTTTGGTGCTTTCTGTACTTGGATGTGTGTTTCCTTTCTTAGGGTAGGAAAGTTTTCAGCCAGTATTTCTTCAAATAGATCCTCTGCCCCCTTGTCTTTCTCTTCTCCTTCTGGGACACCTATAATACAAATCTCAGTGCACTTGATATTGTCGCAGAGTTCCCTTAGACTGTTCTCATTGTGTCTAACTCTTTTCTCTTTTGTCTGTTCAGCTTGGGTGATTTCTTCTAGTCTTTCTTCCAGCTCATCGATCCGTTCTTCTGTATCATGTACTCTGCTATTGAGTCCCTCTAGTGAATTTTTCATTTCCAGTACTATATTCTTCATTTCTGATTGGTTCTTTTTTATATTTTCCAATTCTTTGTTGATGTTCTCACTGTATTCATCCAGTCTTCCCAAATATCAGTGAGCATCCTTATGAGTTTTTGTTTGAACTCTTCATCAGATAAATTGCTTATTTCTGTTTCATTTAGTTCTTTTTCTGGAGTTTTGTCTTGTTCCCTTTCTTGGAATATATTCCTTTGCCTCCTTATTATACTTCTTTCTGTGTGCTTATATCTATGTATTAAGTGAGTCAGCTATGTCTCCTGAGCTTGGAGAAGTAGCCTTATGTAAGAGATGCCTTTTGAGGCTCAGCAGTGTGCTTCCCTCTTGACACCAGTCCAAATGAGAAAAGTGGAGTTAATCCTCTTTGTGGCTGATTGTGAAGCACAGGTTTTCTGCTGCTGATAAGCCCCACCCCCCACAGGTCCACAGAGCACTGTCAACACAGCCCTTATCTGTGCACACTTTTGGACTCCCTGGAGCATAGCCAGTTGCCCCACTGCAGAGGGCCCCACCTCTCCACCAATGCCCCCCACAGTTCACCTGGTCCTCACACAGGCCCTGCCCCACAGAGATGGATTCACTGGCCTGCCTATAAAGGATAAAGGCATCCAGTCTGTGCAGGCTGACAAGTAGCCTGAGGGCTTGCTGTTGGGTGGGGCCAGTCTCTAGGGTGGGCTTCCTGCCCTGGCTGAACTGGATTAAATCTGTGCTTTAATGGGTGTGGTAGACCACTGGGCTATCAAGCCAGGGGAAGAACTATAATGACATCTGCCAGAGTTTGTGTCAACACACCTGTACTAGGTCACAACAATGGCCACGACCAAAGTGTCAGTCTCTGGAGAGGTCTCACCTCTCACTGAGAAGCACCCAGAGCCTACCAGGTGAGTATCTTCACCAAAGCACTGTGTAGCTATCTTTTGGGTGATTTCAGGTTGCTCTCTGAGATGGGTGAATTTGTGCATGGGCCCTTTAAGAGCCAGTTTTTTTTCGGCTTTTGTCAGATAGCTTTTCTGGGGGTTTTACCATTGCAGTTAATAGCCAGCAAAGCCAGATAGTAGGACACTCGTCTCAGTTGTACTGAGTTGAAGGTTGCTTGTAGCAGTAATGTGGCCCTGCTAAGGTCCCCACTTCTCCACGGAGGGCTGTGTACCTTAGGGTGGCTCCCACCCAGCCAGCTATGAAGCTTCCCTGCTCATGAAGGTGGCTTTTTTCCTCTCCAGAAGGAATTTCTGCCTCTTCTGCCTCAGTCGGGACTGTCCCTTGTTATGGGGGTTCTTTTTATGCAGTTTTCACTTTTCTCTCCAGGGTAAGTTTTCCAAGAATTCTTGTAACCTGGTTGTGTTTGTGGGAGGAGGTGAGTTCAGAGTCTGCCTATGCCGTCATCTTGACGAGATCTCCTATCATGATTTTTCTAAGGGGCTGACTTTATCTGCATGTTCAAATAAGGCTCACAAACTTATTCTGGGTTGTGGATAGGAGAGGAAAATCATTTCCTTAAATTTCTTTATTAGTAAAAAGACAAAGGATGAAAATATCACTCCTGCTAACATTTAATCAGTCATACAAGCACAGCCTACCATAGTGGTGTAAGATGCTGCAAAATATCTACCTGGACATGCGTTTGTCACAGAAGAGGGAGATAATGCATTTGTACTAGGATTCAATGTCCTCCATATACAGCAAACATTGAAAAATGTTTAGTCTATCCATATTCAGGCAAGAGATAAGTGAAAGTTTGGAAATAAACAGAGTTTTATTTTCCAAGAGAGTACAAGGAAGGGAGAGATGTCCAATGAATTTGAGGGTGCGTGTAATATAGGGCAAAGGGATCCAAGCTTTAGGAAAAGTGAAATAAAGATGTGAGATGAGGGCTGCTGCTGAGTGTTCCTGAAAAAATGGTGAGAAACACAGTTTTAAGGGAAGTGGGTGTGATTATGGGAAAGAACTTTGAAATGGTGAAATACCTTGAATCAAGATTTTTTAAAGATGTGTAAATAGTCATGAGAGGTTCTAAGGAATAAACACAAGCCTGGGTTATCAATTCATGTTGTTAGACAAGATAATTGGAGGAGACAAAGTCAAGGAACTGAAATGCCAGATTCACAGATACACCCATTGAAACATTACATTGGAGAAGTGATCCTCTCTAGGTCCACTTAAATGTCAATCATCCATCCTCCCCTCTTGGAATAGAATCTTTGCACAGCTTTTCTGTGCAAATTCTCCTTGCTTGTTTATGATTTTAGTGATGAGGTATTCTCAGTCATCATAAGTAATCTTTTATGTGAAAGATTTAAAAAACAGAAATCAAGTCTCTATGTTCTTAAATCAAAGAAAAAAATGGAACCTTATTCAGTAGATTCAGACAGTGAGTCAGATAACATATCCTATCTTTTTCTGTTCTGGTTTTGATAAAATAATTCACACTCTCTGCCTCTCAATGCATGGGTAATCCATAAAATAGCACATTTAAGTGTTTTGTGCAGGAGGGCATTTAATGCTTAAGCAAAAAGACTGTTCTTCTGTTTAGTAGTCTAGTCAGGAAGTTACGTGTGTGTTTTAATCTTTACTTCGCATAAATAACCCTGCCACTTTTCATTCAGATTGCATTGCCTCTAATTCTGCTTCCTCCTCAAGAATTCCTTTTCTACTTGTTATTTACATCTTTCAAATATTTGCAGATCATTTTCATATTCCCTTAGCCCAGCTATATATATTATGCTGCTTTAATCTCCCCCCATAAATCAGTCTTCCCTTCTCATTATTCAGTTGTTTTTTCCTTGAACTCTTTCTAGCATTACTACATATGCCTGATATTGAAGTGCCCAGAATTAACACAATATTGCAGCTGCAGTCTCACCAATGATAATATCAATTTCCATTCTGAGTACAGGATGTCTCTTCATTTTGTATTTACTATTATATTTCTGGATGTTTTTTCTTTTGTTGACTGTGCTATGTCACTTTTCTTTATGAAATATTTTAACTAACTTAAGTCTTTTATATGTTACAATTTCTAATATCCATGGATTAGTCTCAATGATAATCTCTAAAGTCCATGATTTCATTTCATATTTGATGTGATTTTGTAGATTTTCCCTGAAAACTGTATTTTCAAGTTACATAAGCATCACATTATTACACTATTCATTCCCTCATTTAGATAATTTGTAAAGACATTAAATACAGGAGAACTAAAATCTAATTACTGAAGGCAAGCTTATTACCTACAAGTAAACTGTCCGCAGAAAGTATTTATCATCACTGTGATGACTATATTTCATTTGAAATTTAAACTAAGAAGAAATGTTTATATTCTCACAAATTAGATAATGTGGAAGTAGCTTTTAATGGAGTATTTTTTTTTTGTCCAAAATGTGGCTCCGAAGGACCTAGCATAGTGTGTGTTCTAGAGAAACAGAAATTTCTAGACTCTGAAAAATATTACACAGCTCCCGGTTGGCGCTGGGATGCTATATCCCCAACTCCTAAAATACTATCCATATTATAATATTAATGTTCTATATTAAAAAGTACAACACTCTCTGTTTCCACATGGAAGACTGAAAAGGGAGGCACTAACTCTGTATAAAAATGTCCTTAACAAAGTTAACATATGTTTTTGAAACTTACAATATGGTTGTAAGTACATCACGCACATGGAGAAATTGAGAATGTGTAGATTGGAAATATTAACAGAATACACAAAGGAAGAGAGGTCTAAGGAAATACATGCTGGATACTTCAATTTTGGCTAGATGGCAGATTTTGGGGGGTAAAAGAAAGTGGCTTCACGTGAAAGGCAGGTGAATGGAGGCTATTGGTTCCTACCCCAAATCCATTGCCTCCATTAATTTTATTCAGATGCTGACTCTTCTAATATGTGATTGAGGTAAAGATGAACCCATATCCAGCCCCAGAAATTGTTTCTAATAGTGATAGCCAGTGTAAGTCATCTCAATATATGCAGGAGAAACTGAAAAAAATCCAAAATCTAATTTTGATTAAAAAAACTTCCAGCAAACTAGGAGAAAATGGCAATTTCTTCCGTCTGATACAAGCATCTACAACAACTCTACAGCTAGAATCATAATTAATAGCAAATGACTGAATGTTTTCCTCTTAAAATTAGTAAAATGACACGTATCACAACTTCTATTTAATATTGTGCTAGAGGTTTTAATAAATTCGATAAGATATAAAAAATTGTATCCAGATTGGAATGGAAGAAGTAAAGTGATCTTAATTTGCAGACAACAGGATCATCTATGCAGGAAATCTGATGCATTTATAAAAATGTTACTAGAACTAATATGTGAGTATAGGAAGGTTGCAGACTGTAATATCAATATATAAAAATCTATTGTATTTCAACGCTAGTAACAAACCATCCAAAATTAAAATAAAAACATCATTCATAATAATATCAAATATATGATAAATCTTAAAGAAAATGTGCAAGACCTGCACACTGAGAACTAAAAAGATTGCTGTTTGCTGTTACACAATTAAGGAAGGCTTGAATAAAAAGAGAGAGGCATCTTGGTGATGTCTCTGAAAACAATATTATGAAGAGGTCAAATATCTCTAAAATAAAAGATAAATTAAATAAAATACCTATTAAAATCTCATCAGGTTTTTTATAGAAATTGACATGCTCTTTCTAAATTTATTCAAAAATTCCAAGGACTCAGAATTGCCAAAATAACTTTCAAAACATAAGGACAAAGTCAAAGGGCTAACCTGATTTTCTAACTCATTATAAAATACAGAATTATGACAAGGTGATTTTTGCATCAAGATAGACAAATAGATCAATGGAAAAGAATAGAAAGTGTAGAAATTGACACATATATGGACAACTAATTTTGTTGTGATAGCTTTATTAAGATATAATTCACATACCATATAATTCGCCCACTTAAAGTGTATGATTCAATGATTTTCATTATGTTCACAGAGTTGTGCAACCATAATCACAATCAAATTTAAAACACTTTCATCATCTCATGCCTATTTGATCCACCTAGAACTTCTAGTATAAGGCTGGAAAAAAGTGTCTCCATGAGCATCCTTGTCATGTTCCTGATCTTAGGTTAAGATTTTCAGTATTGCACAACTGAGTTAGATATTAAATGTGAGAATTCATAAATGCACTTTATTGAGTTGAGGAAGTTCCTTTCAATTGTTAGTTTGTTAAGAATTTTTATCAAGAAATGGTGCTGAATTTTTTCAAATCTGTTTCCTACATCAGTTGAGATGATCAAATGTGGATTTTTTCCCCTTCGTTCTATTAATGTACTGTTTTACACGGATTGTTTTTTCGTATGTTGAATTATCCTTACAGTCCTGGAATAAGTCCCATTTGGTTATGATGTATAATCCCTTTAATATACTACTGGATCAGTTAGGTCATATTTTGTTGAGAAGTTTTGCTTATATATTCAAAAGGGATATTGGTTTGTAGTTTTCTCTTGAGATTTTGTCTGATTTTGTTATCTGATAATGTTGGCCTTATAGAATGAGTTTGAAGTGGTCCCTGTTCTTCTATTTTTTGGAAGAATTTGAGAAGAATCATCATTAATTCTTCATGAAATGATTGGTAGGATTTACCAATTGACCCACGTGGATCTGGACTTTTCTTTGTTGAGAAATTTTTGAGTACAGATTCAATGTTTTTATTATCATAATTCTGTTCAGATTCTCTATTTTTCTTGAATCAGTTTGGTAATATGTTTTCTCTAGGAATATGTCCATTTCATCAAGGTTGTTTAATTTGTTGTCATCTAATTGTTCATAGTACTCTTTCATAATGCTATTTATATCTGTAAAGTCAGTAGTAATGTTCCCACTTTCATTCCTAATTTTAGTAATTTGAATATTCTCTTTTTGATCTCATTCAATATACTTAAAAGTTTAGTCAATTTTGTTGATCTTTTCAAAGGACCAAGGTTTAATTTCATGGATTCTCTTTATTGTCCTTCTATTCTCTAATTCATTTATTTCCGCTCTAGTCTTTATTGTTTCCTTTCTTCTGGTCATCGTGGGTTTAGTTTGGTCTTCCTTTTCTGATTGCCTATGATTTAAAGTTAGGTTCTTCATTTGAAGTCTTTCTTCTTTTTAAATGTAGACTTTTACAGCTATAATTTTCTCTCTGAGCACAGCTTTCACTGCATTTCATACATTTTGCCATGTTGTGCCTTCATTTTCATTCATCTCAAAGTATTTTCTAATTTTTCCTGTGATTTCTTCTTCGATCCATTGGTTGTTTAAACATGTGATGTTTTCATTGCCCATAACTGTAAATTTTCCACTTCTCTTTCTGGTGTTGATTTCTAGTTTCACTGTATTGTAGGCAAAGAAGATACTTTCTATGATTTAAATCCTTTTAAATTTACTGAAATTTGCTCTGTGGTCTAACATAATATCTATCCTGGAGAATATTCCATGTGAACTTGAGAAAATGTTCATTCTTCTATTTTTGAGTGAAGTGTTCTATGTATGTCTGTTAGGCCAAAATAATTTACAGTGCTACTCAACTGTTCCATTTCTTTATTGATCTTTTGTCTTTTTTTTATCAATTATTGATAGTAGGATATAGAAGTTTAATTATTAAGAATAATTATTGAATAAAAATTAAGAATAATTATTGTAGAATTGTCTATTTCTCTCTTTAGTCCTGTCAATTTTGGTTTCATATATTTTTGGGCTTTTTGTTGGTAGGTATATATAATTTGATAACTGTTATATCTTCTGATGAATTGACGCTTTTTCTCTATAGGATGTCCTTCTTTGTATCTTGTAGTAACTTTTGACTTAAACTCTATTTTTTCTTATTTTAGTACATCACCTCAAGTCTCTTTATGTTACTAATTGCATAGAATTTTTTTCTATCCTTTCATTTTTAATCTATATGTGTCTAAAGCCAATCTCTTGTAGACAATGTGTAGTTGGATAATGCCTTTTTAAATACATTCTGCCCATCTATGCTTCTTGATTAGAGACTTTAATCTATTTTTACTTAATTATACATAAAGAAGGGTTTACTTCTGTCATTTTTGTATTTTTTTCTATATGTCATATCTTTTTTTGTTCCTCAGTTCCTCCATTACTCCCTTCTTTTGTGTTTGATTGATTTTTTTTGTAGTGTACCATTTTTGTTCCTTTGTTATTTCCTTTCCTGTATACATTTTAGGTATTTTATTAGTGGTTGTGCTAGGGATGACAACTGACTTCTTCAATTTATAACAACTGTATGTGTGTGTGTGTGTGTGTATGTATGTGTTTATATATATTTCTATATACATATATATGTTTATATAACAGGTGAATAATAAAGTAATGTAATAGTTAAAGGTCTAGATATACACATATACATATATATAACAGATAAATGGCACATTAACTTTGCTCTGTAGTCCTGTATATTGGGAGACATAAACCCCTTGCCATCTGAAGATATAAATGTGTCATAAAGGCAGAAAAAGCAGGAAAATCACATTATAAGCACAGATACTATACCATGCTTCAGGAATTATAATATGCTTCCATGCATTGTATATTAATTAACCTATTTAACTATTCCGTGAGCTAGGTGTACTTTTGTTGTTGTTGATAGTTAAGAAAATTGATGCAAAGAACTTGAAGATATACAAGTAGTAAGTGATGACATTGAATTTGAAATACAGCTTTCTGTAAGTCTCTAAATCCTGTGATTTTCCATGATTTTATAGATAATTTACAAATAGTCAATTTTCTCCATATACAAATTATCCACATCACAGTAACCAGCTCATATATTAAAACTTTCTGATATGTTTTAGTTTGTTTGTATATCTTTAACTTTTCTTTATGTAAAATTTTTGTGCTTTGAAAATTAGAAGAAATATCATCTTTACATGACAGCAGTTTTTGATGATTATTGTTCTGTTCATTTAATAAAGTGACTGCCGTTTCATTCTTTTCCTTCACTTCTGCGCTATACAGAATTGGTTCCAAATCTATGTAGCATATCTGGATGTGAAATGAATGAAAGTCTGCTTAATTCTTGGATCTAGGCCTACAAAGTGAGATGAAAAAAAGCTTCCAGGCATCATAAATGTGCTCTAATTTTTCTTGCTTGGAAAACAGTTCCCCTCTTCCGCAGATTTTTCACAGCCCCTATTTAAATTAGCTGAATGTGAGCCAGTCCTATTCAGGTTCATCTGAAAATGTGAAATGACCAAATTAAAGCATTTTCTCTAAAGACTAACAAGAACTTGATCAAAACATAACTGTTGGCAAATCATAAAGCTCTATGCAAATACAATCCGCCTGTGAGAAAAAATCTAAAAAGCCAAACATGGAAAGTTAGGAGAAAAAAAGATTATTTTGGAAGCCATCAAGATTTTGTTATTAGGGATATTTTTACCATAAATCTACCACCATATTCAATTAATCTACTGAAATCCTATAGTATAATATTTTAATGATCACCAACTGTGTTCTCTACTCTTTGAGTTAATGAATACCAGAATAACTTGTCCTATTACTATAATGATTTAAACTTGTAGTTCTGTCTGACTTGTTTACACAGGGCTGTAACTATTAATCAAAAAGTCATTTAATCTTCACCCTATTGACATAAAATCTATCTTAACTTTGTTAGCTATATGCTTCTCCAACATCTCAACTTTCAAGTTTCCCAAATCCCGTACTCATAAATGGTTTATTCACTTTTTACCCTGTCTTAAAAAGTTTTTTTCCCACCAAATATTATGCGACTTTCAGTATTGTAGATTTCCTTTTTTGTCCAACAGAGAGGGAGTGTTGGTGCCCTTAAGTAAAAGAGACAAGTGAAGAGAGAACAGATCACACAGACAGAAGGAGAATGGGTAATGTTACAGAACAAGCCCAGATAAATGAGACAACTATGGTTATAGAATACCAGAGGAGAAGGGCATGGAGCTGCCCCCAGGCGATTGTGTGGAGTGTGGGGTGTGTGTGGGAGCGGGGAGAAAGAATAGATGAAATTGGGAGGAAAAATGAAGATACATAGGTAGGTAGGTGGAGAAACAGACATATTGATTGACTGTAATCAGATTTCTACTTAGTTTCATGAACAATTTTTCATTGGTTACTGAATTGAATTTGGAAAAGATACTAAGAAATGCGCTAATAAGAAATTTAATCCTTCACCCAATAGGTTGGCCCTGCCAAGATGGTGGAAGTGGGGTTACTGCAGATGGAAAAGTCAATATCATTTTTGTATTTGTGCTTCTTATTGAAATAAAACAGATTAGTTTTTCTCCAAAGGTGGGCAAGCCAAATAACTTCCCTTGTTATAGTACTCTCAAACTGCCATAAGAACTAATGTTATAGCATGTCTTCTTGGTTCAAAAGGACATGATTAATCTGAGCAAATGCACAGTGAATAGTGTTTAAGTGCACTGTGTCGTCTGCATGGCCTTTCCTTTTCAATTAAAAGACTGCTGCAGCACAATAGACAAGAGCACACAGTATATAAAAGATTCTGCCATGGTGCTTTATCTACTTCATTAACAGCGTGGAAAAGTGGATCAAATTATTTTCCACCAGCATCTTATTTAGATATATGATCCAATTTTATGTAACATTAAATGATCTTAAATAATTTCCTGGTGCTTTATAAAATTATTTTCAACAAAAGAAATTTACACCTGGGGTTCATATGATAGGAAACAGGAATGTTGAATTTTTTTTGTGGTAGTATAAAGAATGTAATGAGTGAATAACAGTCAGTAATTGAGCATCTATCTCTAGACAGTCAAATTTCAAAGCTTTTAAAATAAGGAATAAGAAAAATGCTGTTGCAAGTCTGTGTAGTACTTCCACTCAATTATAAATATACAGGTAACTTTATTTGCTATTGATTATGTGTCAAATATCAAAATATCTCTTTAGAGTGGGATCTTGTCTTAAAAATGTATGTCGTCTCCAGTAAAAGTGTAATGTTTGAAATCTATGGTGCTCAATACATTTTTGATGAATTAATGATTATTTTATTAACATAATTTAAAAAGTCAGAGGATAATTGACTAAAATGCTTAAGTAATAATGGTTAGATGACATTCCTTAGATGAAAAAGTAATGGAGTAAAAGGAAAAGATTTCCTTTTTGCCTTTGGAATTAATATAGTTTTGTAAGAATTAGAAAATATACAATTATTGTGGACAATTAAATTGCTCTCATTGCTATAAAACATACACACACACAGATATTGTTTCATTATAGTTATATGTATATGTGTGTTTGTGTATGTGTGTGTTTTGCTAATGAGAGCATTAAAAAAGGGAGTCTTAATTATGAAGAAAGTAGGATGCTTTTAAGTGAAAAATAAATGAGATGATGTTTGTAGCTGCCTTTTGAAATGTTCAGGTCATTCTAACAATCCTAAAAATAGAATATTTATAAAGCTTAAGAAAATAAAAGCAAATGTGTAGAATTATAGAAAATAAACAGTACGGTCATTGTCTGAAAATGTTTCAGCTATCAGTTTTCCATCTTTCTCCAGAAGAAGATGTTGGCAATAACAGATTATATAAAACAAGAAGTTTTTTTTTTAATATTGAGTTCTTTTATATGCCAAGAGTGCCTGAAAGTGGGAGAAGTAGAAGGAATTTTGCTCTGGAATAAGTTACCCATGCACTGTATAGTTTTGGTTTTCCCTGCTGTTACACCCAAGTTTCAGGAAAGGCAGACTTTGAGTCCATTTGACTCTAGTGTATACAGCGACAGAAGCCAAGTCTGTTGTTTTATTTAGCTGTGTAACCCAGCTCTTCACCAGGAGCCTGGTACATAAGAGGCGCGAAAGAAGTTAACTAAACAACAGAAGGAGCTAATAGCTCTAAGGACTCTGTGACTTACATTCAAGACAATCCTGAAAAAGTTATGGTGGCTGTCTTAACAGTCTGTCCTCAAGTAAATAAAAGGCTAGGGAAGGAAATCTACGAAAAGTGTGGTTTAGGATCTTTTACCCTTTAGATTTAAATTGGTACTAGAGTTGTCCTGGCGATGCCCTGGTTCTTTCATCAGAGCCTGGAAATTTTTTCCAAGATAATCATAACTATTAAGGAATCCAATGTTCTAATGACCTTAGATACTTAAAACTGTAGGGGCATATATCTTTTTAAGAAGTATATATTATATATTATATATAATTTTATATATAATGTTTGTGTCTGAGTATATATTTACATATATGCACATGCTTACATATATGTTTACATGTTTTATATAACTGTTCCCAAATAATTCCTTCATGTGTACCTTAAAGAGGACAATCAGCTTTTAAATTATGTCATTTGTTACAGATATACTCTGTATATATTTAGATGTTGAAGCTGATTTGTATCAGTTTGAGACCATCTTTACTGTTCTAAAGCTACAGAGATACTGGATTAAGGGCATTAAAAGAGAAGAACTGTGGTCTAAGCATTTTTGTGTCCTAGGAGGGGCTCCTTATGGTGCCTAGTTCACAGGAGATACTAACTATATATTTAAGGAATAAATGACAAGCTTTCTTTCTTTTTTTCCTCCTTCCTTCCTTCCTTCCTTTCCTTTTTAACTTTGGGTATATTAGAAGTGCAAAAAGAAATAACAATGGACAAAATAAGGCTAAAAGTTTTCTCATATGTTGGGGACTGTCACTGTCTCCGATCCTATTTGTTCCCTTTCCAAGGAAGTCCTCTAATCATTATCTACGTGCCCTGCCATTTATGGCTTTTTCTTTTCTTCTTTTTTAATTATTAACTTCCCTCATAGTCACCAAAGTATTCTGCAAACTCTTGGCCCATATATAAATCACTAGCCAGGTGAAACATTCTTAATTTTTTATTTCCACTGGTTATATTTTTAATGCTAAACTTCCTATATCCTGAGCACTAACCCTTCACCGCAACCATATTCTTTTAATATTTACAAGAAAAAAAGTAAATATTTTATTAAACTATGTTCTTGGGGGGAAATAGGGAATGCCCAATAGGTAGGGACATATGGGAACAAAAGAGAAATGTTCAAAATTCTGAAAACGACCAGAAAATGGAACATACACCCACCTCTCTCTTCAATCTAAATTTTGAAATGTGTCTTTATTTTGTGCATTCATTGCGTATGGTGCACATTCTTATAAACCTACATTTATGGGAATATGAAAAGTTTGGTGAAGTTAGTCTAGAAAATGTCTGTGATTGGATCATATATACTTGGTAATGTCAAAGGAAAGAAAGTGAGTCTTACGAATATGAATCACTCACACCGCTGAATGCTCCTCTGAACTCCCTAGTACTCAGAATATGATACATAATTACAACGAAACGCTTTGCACTGACAACAAAGAATAGTTTACTACTATTAATAGGCGAAACTGTATTTTGAGTTTATATTGAAAAGTTTTTTTAAAAATATATAATACATATATATATAAAACAAAAGAAACTAACAAAATGAAACATTTTGCTTTTCTTCATATTGCAAAGAGCTTTTTGATAACTGAGTAGATTTGTGTGACATATTTTTTACTTTATAATCTATCATGACTTCTGCAATTTGATTAGATTTTGTAAATAGCTGAATGCTTGTAGCAGAATATAGTTTGAGTAGCCACATATCTGTATTTTTAGTCAGCTCTCAAGCATATCTGAGGCATAAACTCCGAGGTTCCTGACCATGCATGTGCGGTACACAGATTAGAGCAGACAGGGGTCAGATGAATCCCATACGATTGGTCAGTATTATTTTTACCACCCAGTTTTGAAATTATCGAAATACTTACGTATACTGATTTTAGACATTTGGGGGATCCTCAAATGTAAATTCTGGGCAAGATGAAATCAGCACAGAGCAAGGAGGTAGCAACTGTTGATGACAATCGTGGCTCTGCTGTGAAATAGATGTGTGGAGTGAACTTTAAATCAACTTTAGGATCTTGAGTACACAAATTGACTTCCTCCTGACCCTCTTTTCAAATGTTAAGTAAGGGAGTTGGATGAGATAATATTTAAATTTTGTGACTGGCAGAGCCACCAATTTGTTTGTGAGATGGGTGTTCTCCAATCACCAGATTCTTCTCCAGTCTCTCTCTCTGTTGCCTTTTTTCCCAACTCTCAGAAATTGTTTGCCTTAGAGAGGCTTATCCTAGTATTATGATTCTGCAAGGTACACGCTAAAGAAATCTAAAATCAGGATTTAAAAGTTTAGATAAAGTTAAACTTGACTTTGGCCACAAGTTATTTTAATATTATAGTTGTCTGAAACTGTTTTAGAAAAGTAGAAATGCTAAATGTAAACTGGGTTGAAAATTCACAGTCTATGTCCGGATGTGCAACACAAATGTAATGTCTTTATTTCATACAGTTTATCTGGTCCCCATCACAAGCTTCTGCCAACAGGTAACAAAAAAACAGCAGTCTTGTTTAAATAAACTTTTTGGGGAGATAATTGTTTGAAGGGAGTGTCTGTCCTCCCCTCTTCTCCTCAAAGATGGCAAAATGGGAAGACTTTAATTTTGAAAAAAAACGAAAGAAAATATAGTCATGCACTACATAACGATGTTTTGTTGAACAATGGACCAGATATACAGTGGTGGTTCTTGTAAGATTAGTACCATATAGCCTAAGTGTGTAGCAGGCTATACCATCTGGGTTGTGTAAGTACATTCTATGATGCTCATACAATGACAAAATCGCCTAACAACACATTTCTCAGAATGTATCCCCATTAGATTTAGGCGGTGCATGAGTGTACTAGTAAATTTTACCTTTTGCACTTGAAAGCTTCTGGGTATGGAGCAAAAGTGTTGCTTCTCTCAGTAACTCTATTTCTATTTCCTTACCATCTCTTTTGTTCTATGGATTGACTTCATTGTCTGGGGGCAACTTTGAATAGTGCAAATTGTAGCTCAAGGTTCTCAGCAGAAAGAAGCTGGCTTGGAACTTCAGCAATACTAGAAGCCTGATGCTTACATCCGTATCTCTACAACTTACTGTTGTCCAGGAAAGTCTGGCATACTTAGGGGAAATTGAGAACAAAACAGAGAGCCAACATTTTGAAATGTAGTATTCAATTGAAGTTTTTATTGGAAAAATATTTAATTGGAACAAAAATGGTATAGGGTTGACAAGTAATATTTCAATAATACATCAATGTGTGTGCATACATAAATACATACATACATACATACATTTGTGTATATACATACATGTATTTACAAAAACCCTTTATTCAATTTTCAAAACTTTCTGGAAATAAATCCTTGTCATTGCCTTTGGGAGGCAGAGTGCAAGTAGATATTCTTGTGCTAACAGCTCACAAGACAAACTGAATTACTACCTTTGGGAGTTTTTGTTCTTACTAAACCAAAATATCTGTCTTTTGATATTGAAGAGAGAAATACTTGCTAGAGAGTTAATCTAACGCCAGTCTTTAAAAGAAAAGATTAAAAACTAGGAAAGCCTGTCAGATTTTTCTTTTTTGTATCATAAAATTATTTTATCCTGAGAAAATCATATGGATTATACTGGGGTGGGGCGGGGGGGGGGGGGGTGCAGTAAAGTCTGTTTTACAAATTACACTATTTTTTTCTTTCCTTTTAAAATGGACAGAAACTATTGAAGTGATTTCTCATGTAATCACCTATTTATACATAGATCATTTGTCAGTATCTGATGTGTGTGCCAAAAATGTGTTAAAGTACATTCATCATATTAAACAATTTAATAGAAAGTGAATGTTTTAAATTGTGATCATTGGATTTTATTTTACATTGATTCATGAGGCCAGGAAAACTAGTGAACAAGAAAACATTTAATAATCATTTTCCCACAAGTGTATTTTAGATGGAGTTTAGAAGAGGATCATAGAAGAATTAAATTGATAATATAAATCAGGTAAAAAAGTAAACTGCCTTTGAAAATGCCCAAGCAATTTTTTTAATACATCTTGTTGAGAATCTGGTTGAGAATTTATTTTAGACGGGTACCTAGTTCATGTAAAAAATAAAAGTAAAGAGAGAGGTACTCAACTTAAAATAAATATAAGATCAAAATATAAAGAAAACAAACTAAAACCAAACATTTTCACTGCTGGAGTGGCAATATAATGTGTTAATAACACAATGCAACTCTGTGTCCAAAATGCTCATTGGCTTCAACTTTTTAATCAATTTATATATCTGAATGATGTGGTAGAGATTTAAGGAAATTCAGGAAATAGAGCTGAGGAAAAAATAGTTCTTATAAAATTTGATATAAGAGTATATGCACATAAATAATTTAACATTTGGTTATATTAATCAATTAATCATTATCCATAGCTATATTTTGTCATGGATGTGTATGATTATAAATTGAATGTATTGATACATCTTTATAATTTCATCTTTTATCTTTTTTTAATGTTTATTGCTTCTGCATTATTCATCTGCTATATTGCTTGTTCATACAAGTTTATTTCTTATAAAAGTGTGCCTTCTATCATCACATAGATTTTCCTTTATCTCGTTAAGTAGTTTAGTATTAAACTCCTTTGTCTTGATATTGCTTTTGCTTTTCAATTTTATCTTTTTATATTTAACAGATATAATTTTGCCAACCCATTTATTAGTATTTTATCATACTTTATATTAAATTTTAACTCACATTTTTTAATTTAAATAAAAAGTCATCAGTATGAATGTATTTAGATATTATTTTAATGATTATTTCTTGGTTTGCAAGTTATCGCATATTTCAGTTTTATTCTGAATTTTAAATGTCAAGAAATTAGCGTAGTTCCTGTTTCATACAGATGTTTGTTTATATTTACTCACTATTTCTCCCTTCCCCCCAAATCTTCAGCTGGGATCATTTTATTTTGTTGTGAAGTACAACTTTTAGAAGTACTATCAGTGAGGGGATTCTGGTGGTAAATATTCTCAATTTTTACTTGTTCAAATTTTTTTAACCTTTGACAGCTTAACAAGAAACCAAATTTTAGGTTGACAATTATTTTAAATTATAATTTAAATGTATTACTTTACGCTCTTCTAGTTTCCCTTACTGTTAAGAAGTATGCAGTCTAAATATTGGGGCCTTTGGGGGATTTATTTTTCTTATTTTATTTTTGCTTCCACTAAATTGGTAATTATGGACTCTGTGTTTGTTTAATGGTTAACCTAGAATTTACATCAAGCATTGGTAACTTTTCAACATATAAATTTAATTCAATTTTTTGCTCTCCTTTTAGATTACACAAAAGAGCTTAGATCAGTGTCAATGTATCTATCACTCCAACTTTTTTGTTGTTTGTTTTGTTATATTGCTTTCTTTAATCTCATGAAATATTATTACTATTAAGTGTGAATTGAACAATGTTTATTTAGTTTATTCATGGATGTACTCCTTTCTTTGACTTTCTTTTCTTTCTTCCATCTCAGACTTCCCGTCTGGGATAACATTCCTTCTGCCTGAAGATCATTCCTTTACAATTTCGTTTACGCTTCCAAAAATTGAGAATAAAATGGCCAACAAATTAATAGAAAAATTGATGATATTTATGCAGAATTTTCACATAAAAAGAAATAAATATGACACTTAAACACATGAAAAAAACTTAGACTTCATTTGTAATAAAGGATTCCAAAATAATATAATGGCAAAACATTATTCACCTATCAAATTAGTAACAAATGAAACCTCTGATAATATGTTCTGTTGGTAAGGCTCTAAATAAAGATACATTCTTAGATATTGTTGATGGAAATGCACAATTGTACAACTCTATGGAGAAGCTTTTGTAATACCTAAGAAAATTACACATGCAGTCATCTTTTAAATTCAGAAATCTTATTTATAATAATCTGTCCAAAGATACAACCACAAAACATAAAATGTTTCTGTGATATTTTGATTTATAATAAGAAATACATATTTGGTCTTCACCCCCATTTCTAGTACAGAGCTCCTAAAATGCTTGGAATTTCTTAGTGATGAGCGTGAAAAGGTGTCTTTTGTCATGTTAGTGAGGTGACTGTTGGAATGCCCATAGATCACCTAAGGATGGGGCTAGTCACCAGAGGAAGCACCCACATGACTAGGGAGTTGTAACTTTCAGTCTCATCCCCCTGACCTCAGGGGAGGTGAGAGAGACTGTAGGTTGAATCAATGTCAACGGCCAATGATTTAATCACTCATAATTATGTAATGAAGCCTCCATAAAAACCCAAAAGGACAGGGTTTAGAGAGCTTCTGAGTTGGTGAACACATGGAGGTGCAGGGAGAATGGCTTACCTGGAGAGGGCATGGATGCTCCATACCCATTTCTCATGCCTTGCCCTGTGCATCTCCTCCCTCTGGCTGTTCTTGAGTTATATCCTTTTATAATAAACTAGTGATCTAGTAAGTAAAATGTTTCTCTGAGTTCTGTGAGTCACTCTAGCAAATTAATTGAGCAGGAGGATGTCCTGGGAACTTCTAATTTATAGACAGGCTGTCAGAAGTACAGGTAACAACCTGTGCTTTCAACTGGAGTCTGAGATCCAAGGAGAAGGTGGGTGGAATCTCAAGTCTGCAGCAGGGTGGTCAGAGGCACGGAAAACAACCTGGACTTTTGACTGGCATCTGAAGTGGAGGTGCGGGGTAGTCTTGTAGGACTGAACCTCGAACCTGTGGAATCTATCTCTAGGTAGATAATGTCAGAATTGAGTTGAGTTCTTGGACACCCCATTGGTGTCCAACCATTGCTTTTGGATAGGGAGAAGCCCTCTACCACACAATAGAATTGGGGCCAGGAACCCAAAAAAGTTATGTTTCAGCTTTATTGGTTATACGAAAAAATTGAAAACAAAGACATGGATGCAAGTAAGAATTCTGTTTTATATGTTTGACTTATAAATCATGTATATACTTAACATAATTCAAAAGCAAAAATAAAATAAAATAACTAAACAAAACAGTTGTTAAAATTGAAGATAATGAAGTGAAACCTATCTACCTGTATATAAACTTGGTGGCATAAACACACGAAGAAGAGTTATATCTGTGAACTAAAACAATATTTGGATTCCATTCCTCGTGGTATACCCTACAGTTAAAAAGAACTACAAATCAATCTTAAAGTTCATGCATTAATCTCATTATTTTACTATTATTAATACGGCTATGTTGAAATGCTATATAAATACGCATGTGTGTGTAGATATAAATAGATCAAATGAATAAGTATGTTCCTGTTAATATCATTAAGAATCAAGTTTCCAAGTGCAAAAGAGATACAAACACAAAATCCAAGTTGTCAAGTAGATTTTGTAATCTTGAATTTTAATTTACCTTTTTTCTAAAACAATTCGTATTTCCAACTCTGTTCATTGAAAAGGCCTAGAAACAGTGGTAAGTCAGAAAATAAGCAGCCCAAACACCCAGATAGTAATTTCTAAATAGAATTCTATAAAATTCTCACCTATTATCTCCCCAAATATTCCTTGTTTGTCTGCTGGAACTCTGATTCAATGTCTGAAACCTCACCCTTTGTACCTCTTACCCTTTTTCACTAAGCCAACTAAGCTAAATACATCACTTGAGTTTCACTGATGGATGCAGATAATGTGAATTTGAGCTGTATATCCACATAGTGGCCAACTTGCGGACATAGATTTTCAAATATTTATTTTGCTTTTATTCACTGTGCTCTGGTTAGCACCAAATAACTTTTCACGAAATCTCTAAAAGATAGGGGATAGAGTGGATTTATTTGGGGTCACTGTTAAATGGTGAGTAGTACTTTCAGTTTCTATTCTTGTTGAGTGTCTTATGTTAGATTCTGCAACATGTAATATGTCCTGAGGGTTGCCTTCTTTCCAGCATGTTCCTCAGGTTTGTGAACCCAAATCTCAAATTCACTTGTGAAATTCATTTGTGAATATCCTCAAAACCCATTTTAATGTTCAGTTTACTGTTCTGGATTCTTTTTAGATTTTAGTCTAATAATTTTTATTATACTGTCAACATTCAGATGCTTTTAAAAAGATTTATTTTTGGCAATGTTTCCCCAATATTTTAAGGTGTTTTTAGTGGAGCCATCACTCAAATGCTAGCCCACTACATTAGTAGAAATAGAACTATAGACAAAAACTATATGTAAAACATGCTCAAAGTACCCTTTGAGCTTTTAATATTAATTATGGTAACTTTTCCCAGAAATGCTATTTGGATTTTTTTCAATGCTACTCTTTTATTCATTTTTTTTAAAATTACACATTAAATATACTTTTTTTTAAGTCATTGAACAACAATTATTTATCTCACCCAGCAGATATGTATCAATTACTATGCTACAGTTATAGAAAACAGGGCTATAGTGCCTAAGAAAACAGACAAAATCGCTGTCCTAAGAAGTTCGAATTCTACTAAGGGAGATAAAAAGTAACAATAAATAAGTAAAATATTTGGGATGTTTGAAAACAATAAGTGCAAAGAAGAAAAACAAGGATGGGAAAGGGTGATAGAAACTCAGAGAATGCTGTTGAAGTTCAGATAGAGTGCTCAGTAGTAGCTGGAACAGAATGAGTGAGAAAGAATATATCAGAAAGAATGTTATCAGAAAGATAACAGGGAGCAGAGCATGTAAAAATTTGGGTCCCTTATAAACACTGAAGGATTCTGAATAAAGAGATAACATCATTTAACTCACATTTAGCAGCAACACTCTGAATGCTGTATTAAGAATAGACCATAGAGGGCAGAGGTGAGCGCAGATCCAGGAGTCAGGAGGCTTATCCTGTGACGTCAGCGGGATTTGATGGTGATTTGGATCAGGGTTGTAGTTATAGTTATTGGGGTGAAGAGAAGTGGTTGAATAAGGAAATATTTCTTTAAAAGACAAACGTAAGAGATATACCTTAGAATCAGGGTTTCTTAAATTGCTCTCATATGCTGGATCACCTCCCTATTTGCCAATAATTCAGGATCTGTATGTCCAAGGGCATGAATGCAATCTCTCCTCCAACAATAACAGGCATCTAATTAAGGCCTTTTTCCTCTGTTAGTGGTAGGGCATTTCTCTTAATCATCCAGGCTTGTACCTCTATACTCTTCCTTGTTCTCACATTGAAGTGGATGATTAGTTCTGTTGATTCCACCTTCTGAAATGTTTCTGATGACAGTTTCTCAAAATTTTGATTATTTACTTCATTTCTTTGATGAATCCTTATACCTAAATCTAATCTCTTCAAAGATATGTAAGGCCTACAGGTTTTAGGCTGATAAAATTAATGCTCGTCACATTAATTTTGTGACTGGGTAAAAGTCACAGACTGCATGGAGAATAGGGCAAAGAGGAGAGTGCATGTCCAGCCCTTATGATTATATTCTATATATATGTCTATCTATAAATCCATCTATAAATCTATAGATAGACATGGATATAGATATGTGAGCAAGTTTCCTACCACTGGTTGATAGTATAAGCTGATTGAATTAAAATCTTCTTAGATGGTCTACCTATAATTCTTTAGGTTCACTGGTCCCTGAAGCTAGATTTTCTTTCCCTTTCTTTTTCTTTTTTGGTGGGGAAGATTGGCTCTGAGCTAACATCCTGTTGCCAATCTTCTTCTTTTTGCTTGAGGAAGATTGTCTCTGAGCTAACATCTGTGCCAATCTTCTTTTATTTTGTATGTGGGACACCACCGCAGCATAGCTTGATGAGCAGTGTGTAGGTCCATGACCAGGATCTGAACCTGTGAACCCCAGACTGACAAAGCAGAATGTGCAAATTTAACCACTATTCTAAAGGTCAGCCCCTAGAAGACTTTTCTATATCATCTCAAGCATCTAGAAATATAATTAATCCTTTAAATGGTAGCTAAAATTCAACTTCCTAACTAATGATTTCTTTCTAATCTCCCATAGAATTTTGTTGGTTATGTCACTGGGTTTAAACTATGATGGCTTCTATACTGTAATTTATAAATCTTTACTGATTACTTCTCCAATACTGAGAATATTCTTGGACCAAAGAGCCATTCAACATTAATTCAATGTCTACATTTTTCTTTTTTTCTTTCCCTGAAATAGCATTCATTGAAAATTTACTCATATGCAGATAATTATAGTAAAGTCTCATATAAAAATAATAGAATATTTTTCAAATATTCAAAAGATAAAATACTATGGAGTGCTTATGCATTAAGTATATTTATGTAAGATTTGAACATGTGGACCAAAGCTTAGTTCTGGTGCCTTGTTTATTGTCTCAGTCTTATGTTCTGTAGATAAAGGATACTAATTTTATTTTGACCATTTCATGGAGAAAAAAAAAATTGATCACTTCTAAATTTACCTTTCCTGCTTTCCAGTGCAGCTAACACATCTTAACAAATTACAAATTTAGAACATTTTTTCATTTTTTCCAAAATTCTCTCATATTAGACCCAGAGATTTGTGTGATGAATTTACTATTGCAAGATTTGTGTTTCATTATGCCAAACTTGTTCTCCAAAGCTACCAAAAGCAGAATGCTAAATAGAATAAGACTATTGTCTTGAGATTGCTCTGAGATTATTTACTTTTAAAAACTCAGTTAAATGCATATAAAATATTGGCTTTTCCTTTTTGTTAAGCAATTTTATTGGGTTATAATGGTTTATAACATTGTGTAATTTCGGGTGTACATTATTGTTTTCAATTCTTAAATACACTTCACCATACTCACCCCAGTAGTCTAATTTTTATTCATCACCATACATAGGTGTCCCTTTGTCCTTTTCGCCCACCTCCCAAATCCCTTCCCCTCTGGTAACCACTGCTCTGTTCTCTTTGTCTGTGTATTTGTTATCTTCTACATATGAGTGAAATCATACAGTATTTGTCTTTCTCTGTCTGGCTTATTTCACTTAACATCATACCCTCGAGACCCATCCATGTTGTTGCATATGGGACAATTTTGTCTTCTTTTTAAGGCTGAGTAGTATTGCATTGTATATATATACCACATCTTCTTTATGCATTCATCTATAGAAGGACACTTGAGTTGCTTCCACATCTTGGCTATTGTGAATAATACTTCTGTGAACATAGGGGTGCATAAATGTCTTTGGATCATTAATTTCAAGTTCTTTGGATAAATACCCAGTGATGGGATAGCTGGATTGTATGATATTTCTATTTTTAATTTTTTGAGAAATCTCCATACAGTTTTCCATAGTTTCTGCACCAGTTTGAATTCCCACCAGCAGTGGACGAGCATTTCCTTTTCTCCACATCCCTGCCAACATTTCTTGTTTTTTGTCTTGGTAGTTATAGCCATTCTGACTGGTGTAAGGTGATATCTAAGTGTAGCTTTGATTTACATTTCCCTAATAATTAGTGAAGTTGAGCATTGCATCATATGTCTGTTGGCCATCTGTGTATCTTCCTTGGAAAAATGCCTGTTCATGTCCTCTGCCCACTTTTTGATTGGGTTGTTTGGGGTTTTTTTTGTTGGGTTGTATGTGTTCTTTATATATTTTGGAGATCAACCCTTTGTCTGATAAATGATTTGAAACTATTTTCTCCCAGCTGGTGGATTCTCTTTCCATTTTGTTCATGGTTGTCTTTGCTTTACAAAAGCTTTTTAGTTTGATGTAGTCCCACTTGTTAACTTTTTATTTTGTTTCCCTTGCCCGAGTAGACATGGTATTCGAAAAAATGTTGCTAAGACCAATGTCAAAGAGCGTATTACCTATATTTTCTTCTAGGAATTTTATGATTTCAGGTCTTACATTCAATCTTTAATCCATTTTGAGCTAATTTTTGTGCATGGTGGAGGATAATGGTCTACTTTCATTCTTTTGCATGTGGATGTCCACACACATGCACAATCTATTGAAGAGACCTTCCTTTCTCCATTGTGTGTTCTTGGCTCCTTTGTCAAAGATTAACTGTCCATAGATGTGTGGTTTTATTTCTGGGTTTTCACTTCTGATCCATTGATCTGTTTGTCTGTTTTGTGCTAGTACCATGCTGTTTTGATTACTGTAGCTTTGTAGTATGTTTTAATGTCAGGGATTGTGATGGCTCCAGCTTTGTTCTTTTTTCTTAGGATTGTTTTGGATCTTGTTGTTTGATCCACCCAACTACTCTGTGTCTTTTGATTGGAGAATTCAGTCCATTTACATTTAGAGTGATTATTGATATATGCAGGCTTAATACTGCCATTTTATCTCTTGTTTTCTGGTTGTTCTGTTTCCATTGTTTCTCTTCCTTTGTATTTCTGACTGCCAATTCATTTTGGTGGTTTTCTGAGGGAGACTTCTCAGTTTTCTCTCTTTTCATGAATTGTGGCTCTGCTCTGATTTTTTGTTTAGTGGTTACTGTGAAGATTGTATGAAAGATATTGGAGGCAGGATAGACCATTTTCTCACAGCCTCTTATCTCCATTAACCTAAGCAGGTTCCTTCTCTTTCCTCTCCCCTTCTGAGTAAGTGCTGTTACAAATTGTTCTGTTTTTAATTTTATGAGTTTGTGGCTAAGTTGAAGTGTTTATTATTACTTTTGATGCTTTCTTTCCCTTTCTCCTTTGAGTTATAATTGAGTCTTTGCCTCTCTGTTCTGGTGGAGAGCTGCAGGTTTCTGATCATGTCTGTCTATTTGTCTCCTTGCTCAGAGCTTTGTAGACCTTTGCCTTTTTTTTTTTTTTTTGCCAGTGTGAGGGCATCTTTAATTATCTCTTGTAGGGGAGGTCTAGTGGTGCTGATCTCCCTTGGCTTTTGTTTAGCTGGTAAAGCTTTTATTTCTCCCTCATATTTGAAGGAAAGTTTTGCTGTGTAGAGTATTCTCAGCTGAAAATTTTTGTTTTTCAGTATTTTGAATATATCATTCCATTCTCTCCTAGCCCATAGGGCTTCTGCCCAGAAATCCACTGAAAGCCTGATAGGGTTTCCTTTGTAGGTTATTTTCTTCTGCCTTGCTGCTCCTGGTATGTTTTTCTTTATCATTAACTTTTGCCATTTTTACTATTATATGCCTTGGCGAAGGTCTTTTAGCCTTGATGAAGTTGGGCATTCGATTAGCTTCATTTATCTCTAAATCTGAAACCATCCCCAGGTTTGGGAAGTTCTCTGCAATTATTTCTTTGAACAACCTCTCTGCTCCTTTCTTCCTCTGGAATACCTATAATCTTTATGTTACTTTTCCCAATTGAGTCTGATATTTCTCAAAGAATTGCTTCTCTTTTTAAATCTTAGTTCTGTGTCCTCCACCTGTAGAATTTCTGCATTTTTATCCTCTAGAAGACTAATTCTTTCCTCCTTAAGATCCTTTCTATTTATTAATCGTTCTAGATTATTTTTTACTTCAGCAATTGTGCTTTTCATATCCAGAATTTCTACTTGATTTTTTTTTATAGTTTCAATCTCTTTGGTGAAAAGATTCATTTTATTGTTGAGCTCCTTGAATTGTTTTTCCACGTTTCCTTGCAATTTTGAGTTTCCTTATGACAGCTATTTGAATTCTCTGTTATTTAGATTGTAAATTTCTGTGTCTTCAGGGTTGGTTTCTGGAGAACTGTCATTTTCCTTCTGGTCTGAATTGTTGCTGCAGTTTCTCATGGTGCTTGATGAGCTAACATTTTGTTGGGGCACTTGTGGTATTCTTAGGATGCACACCCCACCTGTTACTCCTGGGGGAAGCAGGAGCAGAGTTTCTGGCCCCACCCTGTCTACTGGAGGCTGTGGGGGTATTATGGGTACTTGCCCCAGCCTGGGGTGTGTTCAAGCGCTTGTGTGGACTGTGACTGGTGGGCAGGACTTCCTTGCTGGACAGAGCTAGGGCCACTCTTTGGCACCTCAGGGGCACTATGAACTCCCCCTCTCCATCAGGAAAGTGATCACCAGCAGCCTAAAAGCTGCTGCTACCTCTTTCCACAGCCACCAGTACACATCCCCGCTTTGGGGGCTCGGCAGCATTATGAGCACTTGCTTGTGTCGGGTGGGCTGTGTTTTGCCCCAGTGTGTAGATCTGCTACAATCTCTGCTTGAGGTCTGAGGGGCTGCTGTTTTTGGTGGGAGGGACTTCCTCGCTGAGACTCAGGCTAGGGCTGCTCCTTGGCTCCGCAGGGACCCTATAGCCGCCCAGACACTCTTTCAGGCCTCAGCAGCCTTATCAGTGCTCATTCGGGCCTGGGGAGTGCTTGCCCCAGCTGTAGACCTGCTGTGGTCTCTATTTATGGTCCATGGGGCTGCTGTGCTTGGTGGGCAGGGCTTCCTTGCTAAGACCTGGACTAGAGCCGCACCCTGGAGCCACCAGGGCACAATGAGCTCCCCCTCCTCACCAGGAAGGTGAACCCAACAGGGTTAAAGGCTGAGTGCCTCTCCCCACAGCTGCCCAGGACACGTTCCTTCTTTGGGGGCTCAGCAGCACTATGAGTGCCCGCTTGGGCCTGGGGTGTGCTGAGTGTATAGATCTGTTGTGGTCTCTGTTTACTGTTCACAAGGCCACTGTGCTTGGCCCATGGGGCTTCCTGGCTAGGTCCTGAGCTAGGACTGCTCCTAGGCGGCACAGGGGTACGGTGGGCTCCCCCTCCTCACCAGGAGAGCAAGAGCGATCATGAGCATGCGCAAGGGTTACCACCACCTCGTCTTGTAGTCCTCCCAGTGCGTGTCCCCGCTTTCAGGGCTTGCATGCCAGGCTGGAAAGCATTTGTGTGTGTGCACAGTGCTACCTGGGGAGAGCAGGGCAGGATCACCTGTCTCTGCCACTTCCCAGGGAGCCAGTCCATCCACTCTCAGGTGTATAGCTGTGTGTGTCTCTCAGGCATCCTGTTGTGCTGTGTGGGCTTCCTCTGTTAGTCAGTGAGCATCCATTTACTCTAGTTCAAAAGGGGGAGAGACAAAAGGAACAGCTCACTCTGCCATGTTGCTGAGGTCACCTCCGGCTTTTCCTTTTTTAATTATATATATTTTATATTATCAGCATTTTGGTAATGAGTATTCAGCACCAAAATATAGCATTTGGTGTTGAAATGAATTTATTTGGAAAGAATATGAAATCTTATTTTAACTAGGCTTTTTTCTTGCCTCTACTTACAACTAGCACTTTTTATCTAAATAATAAGCAATGCACTTCCCATATTAGTTTGCCAGGGCTGCCACACAAAATACCACAGACTGGGTGGTTTAAATAAAATCTATTTTCACAGAGTTCTGGCTGCTAGAAGTCCAACATCAAGGTGTCATCAGGTTTAGGTTCTTCTAAAACCTCTCTCTTTGGCATGCAGATGGCCGCCTTCTCTGCCAGGTCCTCCGATGGTCTTTGCTCTGTGTTTGTGCATCTCCAGTGTCTCTCTTTGTGTGTCCAAATTTCCTCTTCTTATGAGGACACAGGTCAGATTGGACTAGGCCCCAGTCTAATGGCCTCATTTTAACTCAGTCTCCTCTTTAAAGGCTCCACCTGCAAATACAGACAGATTTGGAGGTACTGGGAGTTAGGACTTTAACATATGACCTTGAGGGGACAATTCAGCCCAAACACATCTCTTGTTGATTACTTGGATTTCTCTGCCTTTGTTCAGTGATAAGCTACCATTTATAAATCCACTTTTAAGCAGGGCCTCGAACACTGAGATTTCTTACTAAGGTTTAATTTATTTGATATCTTTCAGTTACATGGGGTCATGTTATAAATATGCATTGATAAATGTAAACTAATACTTATGGTACAAGGTGAAATAAAGGGAGGAAAAGATGAAATTATCTAGAAAAATAAAATAAACTTAAGATGATAAAAATGGTGTAGTTTAAATGTTCCCCATTCACTTAATTGAGGCTTTATGTTTTCAATATTTTTACCTGATGAAATCATGCACTGTTATACACTAATAAGCAAGTTTTATTGTTTGTTTGTTGATTGTAAAAGAAACCGCTAATCTTCCCAACTTTTTAAAATTGTTCAGGGCAATTAAGCCCTAGAAAACCCAAAAACAAGGCCAGAATATGGCATGCTCAATTTGCATATTCAAATTCCCAATTATGTGCATAGTAATATGCAAATAAGGCCTATTTTCTCTTGACTAGGAACTTTATGATAGGAAAATTCCTACTTGTCCTTGTAGAAAACCACACACTCACAACAAACCTCCCTCCTAAATGATGAGCCTGATGAGTTTTGCTTTTTTGAGAACTACATATCTGTGAGATCCCAACTCTTCATATTAAACTGCAATAAGAGAAAGAAAAGCATAACATTCTAAGTATCTGTTGTTTTATACCTATGCATATATGTATTTATGTGTGCATATACACACAAGTATGCATACCCATATAAGTATGTACGTTATGTGTGTTTCTGTGTGTATACATTTCCATATTTCTAGGCAGTTCAAAACATAACAAATTCTGAAACAATGGAGCACAATGTTGGTTTGGGATTGATATCGTAAGGTACAACTACTTTTAAACATATATTTTAAGAAATAAAGTTAATTTTCCTTATAGATATCATTTCCTATTCATTTACAACTTAAGGTTAACTTTGAAATTATTGGAAACTATCACCTTTCTGAATACTAACATCAACACAATCTATAGAACCATAAAATACACAAAATATACAAAATAGAACTAAAATGGATTAATTCTGATAAACAACATGTTTTAATGTTTTTCCAGCTTAAAATGAGATATAATTTGTAAATACCTAAAATAGCTTCCTGGACCGCATTCTAATATATGTGTGCATGGAATATGGCTTTCCCATTCCATGAAGCAATTTTCAGACACCAGCAGGATGTCCAAGCATTAAACTCAGTTCAACTCAATTCTGACACTATCTACCTAGAGATAGAATCAGATTCCATAGGTAAAGGGCTAAGTCCCACAAGACCACCCTCCACTTCAGATGCCACTCAAAAGCCCAGGTTGTTACCTGTGCTTCTGATTGGCTTCCTATAAATCCAAGTTTCCTGTGACCCCCCTCCTTGGGTTCAATTAATTTGCCAGAAAGGCTCACAGAACTCAGGAAACCCATTTACTCACTAGATTACCAACTTATTTAAATGAATATTGAAGAATATGAATCAACAGCCAGATGAAGAGATACATGGCGCGAGGTCCCAAACAAAGGAGCTTTTGTCCTTGTGGAGCTAGAGGCCTAGCACAGTGGCACATGGAAGCATCTGATTCCTCAGCCTGGAAGCGCTCTGAACACCCTTCTTTTGGATTTTTATGGAGGCCTCATTACATAAGCATGTGACTACCTCGTTGACCACTGATGATTGATTCAACTTCTAGCCCTTCTCTACTCCCCGGAAATCAGGCAGTAGGACTGAAAGTTCCAGCTCTCTATTTGCAATAGTTGGTACCCCTGGTAACCAGCCCCATCCTTAGGTGTTTTCTAAAAAGAGTCAATTATTAACATAAACCCAGTGGTGGTGGAAAAGACTTGGTATGAATAACAAGATACCCATTTCATCTTTACAAGGACAAGAGACTAAATATTATAACAAAAGATTACTCTCATTGTTCTTATCACTCAGAAAATTCCAAGAGTTTTGGAAGCTGTAAGCCAGGAGCCATGAAGATCAAATATACATGAGGAACACATATTAGCCATCTGAATGACCAAATGCATGTATAAATCTTATAAATCACAATGTTGCAATGCCTTATTATCTAAGCACAGTCTTTATGTTCAATAATTTCATTTGTAAGATATTTTGCTGAGTACTATATCCCATCCTAAATTCTGTTTATGAATTTCACTTATTTCATTTGTTTATATAGTGTTAAAGTTCAGCTTGGCGTAAATTTATATGGATACTTTAAGGACAAAGAATTGTAAAAGTACTTTATAAGGAGAAAAACAACACACTAAGTTGTGGTGGTGATGATTGTTGTTTAATAGTGGTACAAAAATTAAGACATTGTGGGATTACCAGAGCATAGGAATGATATATAGACCAATGGATCAGAAGAAAGCATGGCATAAAGTACAAGAAAGGGCATGGATTTCAGAATCAGCTGTATTTCAATGGGAGTCAGTATAACGTGGCATTTGAAGACACACCAAGTGACAAATGAGTGTCCTTGAGAAAATGAAAAATTATTAACAACCTGGTATCTAACTTTTGCGCTCCATAACATGTGATTAATACTATGCTATGGACTGAATGTTTCTGTCCTCCCTCAGATTCTTAGGTTGAAGCCCCAATCCCCAATGTCATGGCATTGGGAGGTGGGGCCGTTGGGAGATAATTAGGTTATGAAGTTCCGAAGCCCTCATGAATGGCATTAGCATCTTTTCAGGAAGAGACAAGAGAGATGATCTCTTTCCCAGTCATGTGAGAATATAGCAATATAGGCTGTCTACAAACCAGGAAGCTGATTCTCACCAGATTCCAACTCTGCTGGCACCTTGATATTGTCTCTTTCGTTCTTTACCATTCTTTTACCATCACCTGAATTCAGCAGCATTATTCTTATGCCTGCTTTGATGAATTCTCTATAAATGAATTTTGCTATACGTCTGACAAGTTTTAAAATTTTACATGTATTCCATGATACTTTCAATGGTAGCTTTCCCTCCACTTTATGGTTTGAATAAACTTTGCTTTATATTTCATATCTTTCTAACATATTAATTTGAAATGCTCTATAGTATGTCATTGTACGACACACAATTTATACTATTTATCCATTCTCCTTTGGTTGGACATTTCATTTATTTAATTTACTTACTTTTGTATCTTACTTTTAAAATGCTTATTTTGGCACACATCTTTTGTATACAGTACATGGAAGATGTTCTCCAAAATATACGTGGGATACAAGTGAATCTCTGAGCCTTATGGTATTAGCAATGACAAGGTTACAAATTATTAAAAAATATCTTTGAAAAGTAGTAGTACCACTCTCATGAAGAGTGAATGGTAATTCCTGGTTCAACACATTCTAACACTTTGTATCAAAATATTTAACTTTTATGAATGATCTTTGTGAAATTTTATCTCATTTTTCTTTAAATTTGGCATCAAAGACTATTTATGAGATTGAGTCTCTTTTCATATAATGAGGATTTCCCTTTGGAAAGTGCTTTCTTATACTTTTTGCCTGTCATTCTATAGTCTTTTTGTGCTGTTTTGGTCCAGTTGTATAATGAAGTTACACTATTTATGCTTGCCATGTATGTCTTTAACATATTATCTAATTTTCCTTCTGGCTCCTTTTCCTTATTTCATACCAGGAGTATTGGTGGTGGTTAAACTTAGAATTTAATCTTTAAGTGATCAAATATATGATGGGATTGTGATTGAAATAGAGGGAGAATTACCATCCCCAAGAGGCTTTGGGACTTGTTTTCTCCTCTTACAGAATCGGGTGTTGGCATTTTTATCTGAAGGATAGTTGACTTTTCTTTTGTTCAATCTTGATATTAATTATTTGTATAGAAGTTTAAATATAGGAAGACTATACATGAAGGGTGAGAAGCCATGGAGTCGGACTCTGATGATTGCTGTACTGTTGGCACTGAGGTCTGGGCCCCTCCCTTCAGAGTCTGCTCTGCGACACTGTTGCTGATTTTGTGTACAACATTCCCAGACTCCCTTGCCAAGTAGCTGCTGGTTAAAAAAGTTCTGACAATAAAACACACAGATGGGAAATTACCAGGCATAAGGATGGAAGAAAGGACTCTCTTCCTGGCTTTGAGCTCAGGTTTAAAGTCAGAGTTCAAACTTGCTGCTTTGAACTCTTCTCTCCAGCTGCCTCAGTTACGACTCTGGTCTCCAGGTTTTTGGGCACTCTTGGCACCAATTTTACCTCCTCAAAGACACCAAGAGCAGCCACACTGTGACCCCTCAGTTGTCTGAGGCATGCATCTTGCTAGTCTAATTATAAACTGAGATTTAGCCTTATCTGGGTTATTGTCACCTGTTAGGCTGCATGCACTCAAGCAATTGAAGAAGGATCTACTGGTGTCCTTCCCTCTGTGCTTTGTACATCAGTGCCAGGGGAGCCATCCTGGAGCTCCAAACACCAGCTGCCAGCTGCAAGGCAATGCCCAGAAGTCTCAACACAAACCCCACGGTGACTACCTCTTCACTCCAAGGTTTTAGTAACTTGTCTCCTCCGCCTCCCCCTTCTTCTCTTAATCTTTCCTTTTCTCTGACCCTCTTTCTTTGATTTCCACTTCCATATATTATTATCAATTCATTTAAGGTGAGTCCTAAATATTATAATATTTAAAAGACCTGCAAGTTATCCAAAAGTGTGGCCAAAGTTAAAAACTACTACACTATTTCTTGCTTTATACCTTGGGTTCATGAGTATTCATTACATTAATAAGAAATGGTAAATAAACTCAATAAAGCCGTGCACAAACCAATAATAATATAGTGTCGTGAACTATGGATATTAATAATCTAATTTTATGCATTTCACTTTAAAAAAAAAGGAACAGAAATGGTAGAGCTTCTTTCCAACAAATTGTTGGCAAATAGCATAGAGAAACATACAAATTGATGATTATGATTAATTGTATTTTAAATCCTTTTAAATAAATTACTGAGCCAGAAGAAAAATAAGGGAAACATTCAGCTTCCAGAAACAAGAAGGTGAGATTCTGGAGAAGTAAGCGTATCATTGAAGCAAGAATTTTTGAGGGGGCTGCTGTCAATCTCTTCGGTACAGGGCTGGGTTTTACTGAGCTGTGACTGTGTAGGGAACAGGAGACAAAGCCAAGGATCTGCTTTGGGAATCAACCCTACATAAAAATTGGCTGCTAAGGAATTAGACACTCGCGGTGTAAGTAGGGAATAAAATCCCACAAAATTCTGCATTGGAAAATTTTGAGAATAATAAAATGTTTTGGCCTTACCACTGGCCAAAAGAAAAGACAGAAGGAAAAGAAAGGAGAGGAAGGGCTGGTAAAGGGAAAGGGAAACCTGGAAAAGAAAGGAAAGGAAACAAAAGAAAAGAATAGGTCTTCTCTCGCAGATCTGTGTATCATAGCAGCCAGTAGACACAATTTACCATAGACAAAAGAAGGTGTTCAATCATTCTTGTACCTTCATAAAGTGGAATATTATAAAGTAGGGAAAATGACTCAGAGGTTGTTCTAGTAATATGAATCAAGGTTAGTATCAATTTTACAAACTACAAAAAAACTAAGCAATATACTATATATTTAGGCATTTATGTCATTTTTTTTCTCTACTGGTTTTGGAATTTATACATTCTATTATGAATTTACACACATTATTTAACTTAATAAGGCCTTAAGTTGAAAAGTATCTTGATCTCCTTTCTTCCAGACAAGAAAGGGAATTTAGAACCCTTCAATTATTGTTCCATATTTTAGCTTTATCCTTTTTTTATCCCAACATATTAGACACATATATACACACACAATATTTATTTGGAATTACCTACAAGCTTTTCATGCCTGTCCAGAATCATTGATTTTTTTGAAAGACATCCTTTAGTACATCCTTTACAAGTTCAAATACGGAGACCTCTTGGTGGTAAATCTCCTGATTTTTTTTTTTTTTTGGATTGGCCCCTGGGCTAACAACTGTTGCCAATCTTTTTTTTTTTTTTTTTCCCTGCTTTATTTTCCAAACCCCCCCGGCACATAGTTGTATATCTTTGTTGCAGGTCCTTCTAGTTGTGAGATGTGGGATGCCACCTCAAGGTGGCCTGACGAGTGTTGCCATGGCCGCTCCCAGGATCCGAACCCTGGGCTGCCACAGTGGAGTGCGAGAACTTAACCACTGGGCCACGGAGCCGGGCCCGTCCTGATTCTATTTATCTATCCTTTACTCTCAATCTTTAAATGATAATTTTATGAGAAACAAAATTCTAAGTTGATCATTATTCTCCCTCAACAATTTGTACATGTTATTCCAATGTCTTTTAGCTTTCATTGTTGTTGAGAAATTTGCTGTCATTTTGGAATTTGTTCCTGCTTGGCATTCAACACTTTGTCTTTGGCTCTTATGAACATCTTCTCATTTCTCTGTAATTCTACAGTTTCACTATGTTATGACTTGGTCTGGATTTCTTACTATATACCTTCTTGGGATAATTTATGGATTCCAGTCCTTAGGAGCCCCTTTTATTTAATGAGTTTCAGAAAAATCTCAACCACTATCTCTTTAAATATTTCCTCTCTTCTAGTGTCTAAATGTTACCCTTCTGTGATCCCAACCAGAAAAATTTTTTGATCTTTTTCTTCTGTTCTACAGTTTCTGTCTTTCAGTTCTTTAATTTTCTCAACTGTGTCTAATCTGTGATTCCATCTATCCAGTGTGATTTTCATTTCAATTGTATTATTTTATTTTGTAGAAGCTCCATTTTTTAACGTTTGTTCATTCCTCCTAATTTCTCATTGATATCTAAGTTTGTAATTTCCTTTTTTTTGTCTGCAGACAAGTTTTTGCACAGCCATTCTTTCACACAGTCTATGTATTCTGACTTTTATAGTAATTTTAACAGCTATAAACTGTGGGAGTATAAACATATTTTAATGTTTCTTTTATTTTGAGTTATATTGTCTTTCTTTTTGCATATACTTGTTGATAATGTATGTGAGATCAAGGCCAACTTCAATCTATGGGCACCTGAGGTGTCTACATCAGTGAATTTTTCTGCAAATTTAACTCGCTTCTGTTCTGCTAGATGGAAGCATACGGTAGCCCATTTCAAGACAACCACCACCTCTAACGGACTGCAATTCAGAGTCAAAATCTCAAAGTCAGCTACTCTCCCTAGTTATTTCATAAAATAACACACACACAGTTACATATTCATGTAATTTTATATACATGGTGTGTGTGTATAAAGAAAGGAGCAAAATATCGGAAGTAATTTTCTGGTAGTCAAATTTTGTAATTTATGTAAATGTTTTATAATTAATACTTTTCTGTAAATGTTTTTAGTTAGTTTATGTTGCTTTCATAACCAACAAGTTTTATTAAATTAAAAATAATTTTTTTTCAAGTGGAGCAATTATTCTCTAATCTCATTGTGATCAGTTCCCTGTCTCCCAGAACACAGACTCATGAACAGGAACGTGTTACCCTTTCCTTAGCTCGTTTTTTCACTCTAGAAATTTGCCTTAATTTCATCTACATTTCCTTTTAATTAATTATGTTAATGGATTATCTGAAGTTCATCTTAATCATTTATTATGAGTATTGATACTTCTAAATATTCTTATTCCTGCTATTTTTCTTCTGTGTGCTACTTATATTAGTAACTTTTCCATCTAATTACCAAGAGTAATTAACAACCACTATCTTTCTGTACATAAATTACCATACAATTTGCTTACTAAAAAGTGAATCAACTATCAGGGATTTCCAACTCTTCCTTAGGTTTAAATGTGATTAAAAATGAGTGACCTAATTTGAATAATAGGAATAATTTATCATAATAATAGTTATGAGACAAGCCTAGATACTGTCTGCTATATGGCAAGCATATTTCTAAGTGATTTACAGCTATTAACTTAAATTTTATCACTGATAATCTTTTAGGTAGGTAATATTTCCATTTTGCAGAAGAAGAAATTGTGGCACAGAGAAGTAATTTGCTCAAGAAAAAAACATACATGGTTGAGTCGGATTTAGGACGCAGCATATTTGACTACAGAGCTCACACTGTTAACTGTTTTCTCTACACTAATCTTGTTTGAGAATGAGAGGTTTACTTACATGGTTCAATACAGGGTTTGCTCCTGGCACTAATAATCAAAATTTTTAATTTTACCTTTTTAATTTATAGTTAGGGGACTTCAGTCAAAGTAGTGAGGTGACATACATGTACAACTCACCAAATATACGCATCACAATGTGTTCAAATGCTATTTTTTTAAACAGGCAATTTAGCTATAGACTCAAATTATCGACATGTGTGTCATGTGGCAAAATTCTTTACCCAAGACAAATACATGATTCCACAAAAAAGACAGCTCCTTTTTTTTACAATTGTTTTGGTGGAATTAAGATACTTGGAAAAATGTAAGGATATTGATTAATATGGTTTCTCAGGGTTATTGTAGAAGAGCTAGTTAGAAAAGATCTATTAAGTAATACCATCTATAGAAATATTCAGGAAATCAGAAGAGTAGCTCAAATTTGTTTTATGGGAGAGGTACCATTAGGTACAACGTGAAAAAGAGTCTTACAGATTTCTAGTGGATGAACGTACTATGATTTCACAGCATATTAAAAACAAATTAAAAAAAGGACAACAATATAAGAATAAGAGGTAGTATTTTATTTACATTATACAGACAATCAGACTTACTAGATCAAGTTAAATTTTTACAGTAGTTTGGTGCTTCTGAAAATTTTTAAAGTAAAAATATGACTTTGTACTAAACATTTAATAACAGTGCCTATGACAATATCTGTTACTCAGTTCATGTCAACGTCTTTATTGAATGCTAAGGTACAGACATTGTGCGAATATCTTATGATTAAAAATTATTTATAGGGGCTGGCCCCGTGGCCAAGTGGTTAAGTTCGCGCGCTCCGCTGCAGGCGGCCCAGTGTTTCGTCGGTTCGAATCCTGGGCGCGGACATGGTACTGCTCGTCAGACCACGCTGAGGCAGCGTCCCACATGCCACAACTAGAGGAACCCACAACGAAGAATACACAACTATGTACCGGGGGGCTTTGGGGAGAAAAAGGAAAAAATAAAATCTTTAAAAAAAAAATTATTTATAAAAGATTATCCATCCCTTGTTAATTTTACAGCTTACTGAGAAAAGTATGCAAATAACATAATATTTTAATAAACTATGCTTTATCCTAAGATGCAAAAATACATACTGATGGATATGGGAGCTCAGGAGAGGGTCACAGCCTAACTGGTAGGTTTAGAGAGACTTTCTGGAAGACATTAATTTTTAACTTTCTTGAATAAATAGCACAACCAAAGGCATGAAAGTTTGCCTTTAGGGAATTCGATGGAATCTGGTATTTTGTGGAGATGATTTCTTTGTAGAGGAGAAATTTCATATTTAAACATTTCAAGACTGAATCATTAGTAGAAGAAAGAAATAAGAATTTAGGGGAGTGAAGATGTGCATCACTGGGTAGCAGCATGTGGCAAATTTTGTCTCTTAGGAGGAACTAAGTGAAACTTTGAATGACGTTAAGTATAAGCGAATATATGAAAGGCATCGCTAACGTACTTCAACAGTAAGAGAAATGCTCACCTGTTGTAGAGATAATGATTTTTGGTGAACTACATGGCTCTTTGTTAGAATAAGCAATTTTAATTCTGACAATAAAGTGAAGCATTTTGGATTTCTGGCCTAGTACCAAAGGCCAGAAATGGTATTAAATCAACGAAAAAATTTGTAGAAAAATAATCACAGCTAAAATAATTTTTGTAGTCTAAAAGAAGAGGAAGATTAGACTAAATTTTTACTATGTGTTACAAAAGACCCTTTATAAACTACCACTTACTGGAACTCTGATCTCAGATGAGTTCTCAAACTCTTTCAACCTTATTTTCCGTAAGTGTTAAATCAGGGATAGGATTTCCTACTTCTCAGGAAATAAATATTCCAGAAACTTCTGTTAAGTGGGAGAAAATTAGACTAGGACAATTAAAAAAAAATTCTCACAGCTTGAAAAAAATGTATATATATATATGTTTATTCACAAACAAGAAGAGTTTTTCCTCATCTTTGAATGTTGGAGAAGCCCCTGATCAGTCCTCAGACCATGTTTCTATCCACGCTCCATCCCATGTAGATCTCTTCCATTATGATTTCTTTAATGAGCATATATGTGTTCAACATGACAAGCCAGATTTTTGCCTAAACTTAAGACTGATATACCCAACTACCTACTCAACATCTCCATTGGATATCTAAGAAGCATCGGAAAATTAAACGTTTGTTTTCTCTCTGAAACCTATGCCTATACATGTATTTTCTGTCTGTGAGCAGGTGTTAGAATTCATTCAGTCACTCAGGTCAGATGTTAAAGTCATCCTTAACTCCTTCTTTCATTTCACATCTTGCTTCTTCATCAGCATTACTTCTTACAGATTTGACCTTTAAAATATACACTGAGATTAACTACTTCTTCTACTTCCACCACTACCATCCTAGACCAAATCATGGTCATTTCTCATGCGTATTAATTCAGCAGGCACGTCACTGGAATTCTGCTACCATGCTTGCTCTCTTAAAACTTGTCTCCATAAGGCAGAGAGAATCATACATTAAAGCCTAGATCATACAGCTCTCTTAATGGAAATACTGTAATCTCATTTTACATAAAGAAAAGAAAAGCTGATGATCCTACCATGGCTTCTAAGATCCTACAGGATATGCCTCCTACTCTTTCTCTTCTTCCTTGTTCCTTGTGTTCCAGAAACACTGCTCTTCTTGTCCCTCCTCAAATAAGACAAACATGTCCCTACCTCATAGCATTTTCACAGGATGTTCTCATATCTTAGAACTATTTCCTTGGATGTTATATGGCTTATTTTCTCTTCTCCTTCTGTCATGTCTCATAGTGGTCTTCTCTGACAACTAAAATAGCAAAAAGCAGCTGTGATCACTCTAGCAAATTACCCTGCATTCTGTTTTACCTCCTGGCTTTCTTAAGACTTTAATATTTAGAGCAGTTTTAGGTTCACAGCAGAATTGAGAGGAAGCTACAAAGATTTTCCATACATCTTCTACCCTCACGCATGCATAAACTTTATCTTATCAACATCCCCCAACTGAGTGGTACATAGTTAGAAGTTGACAAACCTACATTGACATGTCATAATCATAGAGAGCCCATAGTTTACATTAAGGTTCACTCTTGATGCTGTACATTTTATGGTTTTGGACAAATATGTAATGATGTGTATCCATCATTCTGGTATCACACAGAGTATTTTCACTGCCCATATTTAAGGTGTTGTCTTTCAGGGTCCCAATTAGAAGTCTAGAGTGTTTATCAGGGCTCTGAAATTTTAATTTTTCCTTATGCACTTCTCCCACCCATTCCCCACTCATCCTTACTCCAACCTCCACCTTGCCCCATAAAATTTGGAAAAGTTCTGCTCAGCCTCTGAACCCCTAGAAAAATGCTTTTAATTCAATAAGTTCACATAGGGAAAATACGTAATGCTAACATTTCTGCACTTCCCTTACTTCTGAGATCTCAGACACTCAACTATCTCGTTGGGAATTCTCCAGTGCCTTCAAGCTTTCTTAAATATCTTTCCAGTTTTGTTCATTCTTCTTAATTGAATGGCCTATCTGCAATAAGCTAGTCTGCCATCAACTGAAGCAGCAACCAAGGAGTTTCACTTTTAATCTGAATAATGTTGAAAAACATTGTCAGGTTAAAAGATAGTAGTAGTGTTAATACATCTTTCATTTTAGGAATATTATTCTTACTACCCTTTTGGAAATATACATTTAGGGATCTTTTGAAGGGTCTTTTCATAATTCAAGTGAGAGATGATTGTGACTTTGGTCCAATGTGGTAATACTGTAGGCTGTGAGAACCGGCCAAATTCAGACATACCATTTGAAGTTAGAGTCAATAGGATTTTCTGACAGACCAAATGCAGAATATGGGAAATGTAAAAAGTCAAGGATGCCTTCATATTTACAATTTATCAAGGTGGGGAAATCTGTGGAGGGGACAGGATTGGGGGTAAAAATCAAAAATTTAGCTTGGGATATATTAAGTTACTTGTCTATTAAATATTCCAGGGAATGAGTGTAGAACAAAAAGAGGAGGTCCGAGGGGGGAAATTTGGGCTTTCTGATATTTAGAGGCCATGGAGATAGGGAGATTGAAAAATACAAACTAATGCAATAGAAAGAGTCACAGAAGAATGTAATATACTGGAACAAAAATAAGATATCACTAATAGAAGGTAATAATCAATAGTACCAAATTAGGTTACATATTTATTGCTAATGATAATCATTTGGAAATGAGACAATTTAAAGAATGCTCATTGGCGACTTAAAGTCCAAAATAAATATTGGTTGTAAATCATACTTGCATTACACTGGAAAACAGAGAACAGGGGCTAAAGGACCTGGTGTTTTCCTTATGGCTTGTTAGTTATTATTATAATTTAAAAAATTTTTTCATATATTTCTTTTTGAATTTAAAAGGTTATTTCTGCAATATTTTCCTAAAGGCACCAACCAAGCTTAGCGACTGGTTCTCCATAACTCAACTGTGAAAGTGCATAGAACATATTGCTGACACTAAGAATATTATATGCAGCTCATTTCATCCCAACAGTGTTCATAGGATGAATGTTATGATTATTCTACAGAAGTCTACTTTAGACTAATGATTGAATGTGACCAGTGCTTTCAAGTATAAACTCTCTTTCCTTTCACAATACTCTGTGGCACCTGTACATATATAGCTAGACATTAAGGGTACAATTAAAGTTGGCAGATTGATACCAAGATATTTTGTTCATCTGGCCCTAGAGCATTGGGCGAGCAATGGTTGATATTTCTAAACTTTTTATGGCAGAACAGTAATGGTAGAAACTAATCAGAGGTACTATTGGATATAAGAAATGGATATGGCTCTTCTGGCTCACATGTGCTAATTATTAGCCCTGTGTATAGCTAATTATTAGCCCTGTATATACTTCGGGATTTGCTTAATCTTTACGAGTCTAGCCGCCAACATTTACTAGTTTCTTAAGTTAGATAAATCAATTATAACTTCTCTGATATATAAGTAAAAATAGAAAAGTAGTCCCAAGCTCTGAGATGGTTTATTCAAATACATGTAATATGAAGAGAAACTATTCCCTAATAATGGAGATTAGGCCTTAGGTTGTTGTCAGGTATACAATAAGTCTATTTGACCACATTAGTTTTAGCTTTGACACAATGCTCATTTAGAAAGCCTTACAAAAATTTGAGGTTGTATTTTTCATGCTGGATCTACTGTGCTATTTTGGATAAAAAAGGAAAAATAGAAGACTTGACTATTTTTGTCAAATATTAAAGTTTGATTACATCCTCATTTTTCACAAGATCTCTTTTGATTGTGTCATTGATCCCATTTTTCTCCTTTCTACACTTCTGTCAAAAGCTTTGTAAATGCAACAGGAAACATATTCAATGGATAAACTTAAGTCATATAAAGTAATTAAGCTCTAAAGAAACATCCACTATAAGCTACTGTTACATTCTAGTTTTCAAATAATCTCAGCAAAATTCATTGCCCTTGTTTGAAATTTTTCAATCTCTATTTTATCTTTTGTTTGACACTTAATATATCCAAGATGTTTATCTCATCATAGGGAAAATTATGTTCAATGAAATTAAACTATTTCAATCATGATGAGTAAGCCCCAATATTATTGTATATACATTTGCATGAGTATATTAATTTATGAACACACTCAAAAATAGCTTAAATAAGAGAACATAATACAATTAAAAAATTTCCTTATATGTTCTCCCTCTTTCTCTTTGTAGGACAGCCAAAAAATGTTATATGAGAGCTCTATTTATTAGTCATTTTTCCTCCTGAAAAAGTTCTAATTTCTTTGAATAATTATTTACATGATACTGTGCTTATATTCACATTTTATACTGACATTTTCTTCATGGATTATAAAGTTTTCTGTTTGGTTGGATGGTTTGATTGTTGTCTGGCTTTGCATAGCTGTTATAGAGCTACTTTGTACCATCTTTTACATTCAGAAAATTTTTACAAAATCAGTACTAATGTTACAGTAATGTAGCTTCCTTTTGTGATAACATATGTTAATAAATTAATTTATTTGGTATCAGACACAATTTCATAGAAAATCATGGATACACTTTTTAACAATGATGTGTCAACATGTTCTTGATCCTGAGGCAGGTATCAAGAGGTCTTTGTCAATATTAACTCTCTAGAACTTGAAAACCTCACAAAGAGTTTATTTACACAAACATGCTCTTGCATTTTCAATAGAATACACATGTAACCTTGAGCTGTGTCTTTTTGCTGCAGTTACCCCAGTTACCAATTGGTTGGTTGAAATTCATTCTCTCATAGTGCCATCAAAGACAGTTCATGGGAAATATTCCCTGAGCTTATGTTTACATTTCATATTTTAAAGACGGATTGCCTAGATCTAATATTTTTGGTTTGTATTTCTTTTCTCTGGAACACAGAGTGCTCATTCAATATGTAGATTCAACTCTTTTTTAATTCTGGGCATTTAAAAATTATATTAATTAGCATTGATTGAATCTTTACTATGTACTTTACACATTTATTTAACAGATATTATTAGGGATACATTATGTGTTCACTATATTCTCACTATTGGGAATACAGTGACAAAAGAAAAAAAAAGACAAAAATCTCTGACCTCGTTGAGCTTGTATTCTAGTCAGGAAAAATAAATAAGAAATAACATAAATAAGTAAACTGTATCAGATGTGAGAAAGTAATAATCTATGGAAAAAAAATAAATCAGGAGAGGCAGAAGACCCAGAATAGCCAACACAATATTGAAAGAGAAGAACAAAGTTAGAGGACTGATGCTTCCTGACTTAAAAGGCTTACTATAAATCTCCAGTAATCAAGACAGTGTAGTATTGGCGAAAGAATTGACAAATGGATCAATGGAACAGGATAGAGAACCCAGGCAGAGACCCACAAAAATATGGTTGACTGATATTTGCAATGGAGCCAAGATGGTCTTTTCAACAAATGGTGCTCAGAAAACTGGGACGTTCACGTGCAAAAAAAAAAAAAAAGAAAGAAAGAAACTAGACATAGACATTATATTTGTCACAAAAATTCACTCAAAATGAATCATAGACTTAAATGTAAAATGCAAAACTCCTGGAAGATAACATAGCAAAAACCTAAATGACCTTGAGTATAGCCATGACTTTTTAGATACAACACCAAAGGCATGATCTAGAAGGAAACAATTGATAAGCTGGGCTTCATCAAAATTAAAAACTTCTGCTCTGCATAACAGAGTATCAAGAGACTTAGAAGACAAGCCAAAGACTACATGAAATATTTCCAAAATACACAACTTATAAAGGACTATTTTCTAAAATATACCAAGAACTCTTAAAACTCAACAAAAGGAAAACCAACAGTCCAATTAAAAAATGGGCAAAAGACTAACAGACACCTCATAAAAAAGATACACAGAAGAACAATAAGCACATGCAAAGATGCTCCACGTTATATGTCATCATGGAAATGCAAATTAAAACAATGAGATACAACTCCATGCCTATTAGAATGGCCAAAATCTGAAACACTGACAACATCAAATGCTGACAAATATACAGAACAACAGAGAACTCTCATTCATTACTGGTGGGAATGCAAAATGGTACAGCTACTTTGAAAGACAGTTTGGCAGTTTCTTACAAAACTAAACATACTCTTACCATGTGATCCAACAATTGTACTCCGTGGCATTTACCCAAAGGAGTTATAACCATATGTCCACAGACCAAAAATAATGCATAAGGATGTTTATATCAGCTTTACACATAATTGCCAAAACTTGGGAGCAACCAAGACATTCTTCAGTAGGTGAATGGATAAAAAAAACTCTGGTATATCCAGAATGGAGTATTATTCTGTGCTAAAAAAAAAAAAAAAAAAAAAAAGGAGCTATCAGCCATGAAAAGACATGGAGGAAATTTAAGTGTACATTACCAAGAGAAAGGAGCCAATCTGAAATAGCTGTATACTGTATGATTCCAAGTATGCGAAATTCTGAAAAATGAAAAACTATGGAGATAGTCAAAGGGCTGTCATTGCCAGGGGTTAGGAAGGGAGTGGGAGGATGAATAGATGGAGCACAGAGGATTTTTAGGGCAGTGAAAATACTCTGAATGATACTCTAATGATGGATACATTTCAGTATACATTTGTCCAAACCTATAAAATGTACAACACCATGAGTGAGCCCGAATGTAAACTATGGGTGATTACAATGCATCAACATAGGTTCATCAATTAAGACAAATGTACCACTCTATTGGGGGATGTTGATAAGAGGGCGTTTATGCATGTGTGGGTGTAGGAGATATATGGGAGATCTCTGTGCTTTCCCCTCAATTTTGCTATAAATCTAAACCTACTCTAAAAAAGTTAAGTCTTCATCTTCATCATCATCATCATCAAGAGTTAGTACTCATGCAATTGAGAGTCTGGGGAGATAATGGCAGGCTTCTTAAACCGATCAGAAATAGCTTCAGAGAACAAAGGAAGCAGATTGGTTTAGAATTTATTGTGCTAGGGGAAGGGGGTTCTGGGTGTGTGTTCCTGTACAAAGGAAGGTGCTTTCATGGTTTGAATCTCCATTTGGTGCCAAAGAGGGAGTACTCAGACTTTCTTATCAGCTTGTCCAGATGTGGAGCAGAAGGGAAAATTAAGCAGTGGTACTTAAAAACAGATAGCAATCAAACATCAAAAACTGTAGTCAAACTCCTTATTACATAGAACTAGAAAAAATTGCAAACGCAATGACACCTGCAAAGAGATTCAAATCTCTGATTTATGATTTCACTATGTGGCCTAGTTCCTTCCATCTCAGTTGTCACAGTCAGGCAAATGAGGCTAATGAAGCCTTTTTACTAGTGCTTGTGAAATAAGTTAAACTTCTCATGTAGAAACATGCTAGGTATTTAGTAATAATTGCTACTTCCATTCTATTCACTGTGTTGCCAAGGAGACGTTTTAAACAATGCAGTTTCACTTAGATCCTATGGCAGAGACAGTTAGTTATCACCAATACAAATTCTCTTATTCCATATCAATGAAACCCTTCATTCAATGAATTCAGTTAACAGATACTTATTGCATACTTAATATGTGCCATGAACTGTTCTAGGGCTTATGATAAAGAAGTGATAAAGATTAAAATATTTCTTCCCTTGTGGGACTTGTATTCTATGGTAGAGGATTGACAATAAGCTGTATGTGTGTGTGTGTGTGTGTATAGTAAATTATATAGCATATTATAATTAATGAGTATTATGGAAAAAAATTAAAGCTTGGTAAGAGGATTTGGAAGTGATGAGATCAAGTGGAGGTGAAGTTTCAATGCTAAATAGGGTGGTGAGGGTAAGCCTAATAGAGTAGATGATATCCAAGCAAAGACTTGAAGGGTTCAAGTGGATTACTGGGATAAGAGTATTCCAAACAGAGGGGCAGGTGGAGAAATGCCCCTAAAGTGGCAGCATGTCGGTCTCGCTCAGAGCATGTCAGAGAGGTTACTGCATTTGGAAACACAAGAACAGCAGTAAAGGAGGGATATGTCAAAGAGATGTTGAGTGGTAGATTATACAGGGACTTTGGCTTTAATTCTGAGTGCAATGAGGAGCCACAGTAGGGTTTGGAGTTGAAGAGTAAAATGATCAGAATTACAATTAAGAAAGTCCACTCCAGCAGCTGTGTTAAGAATAGCATGTAGAGGGATAAAGTTAAAAGCAGAGACACCAGATAGAAGATGATTGCACTAGTTCAGTTAAGAGATGTCTGTGGCTTGGTCAGAGATACAGCACTGGAAATGATGAGCAGTAATTAGATTTGGGATATATTTTGAAAGAAATGCCAAGAAGGATGTCTTGTGGATTAAAAAGGAGTCAAGAAAGTTTCCATGATTTTTTTACTGAGCTACTAAAATACAGAATGGATGAACCATGCTTTGGAAAGACGATCAAGATTATCAGTTCTGAACATGTAGAATTTAAGATATTTATTAGAAATCAAGTGAAGATATGAGGTAAGAATTGAAAATAGCAGTCTGATGTTCCAGAGAGAAGTGTGAGCCAGAGATATAAATTTAGGACTTATTGCAATAAAGATGGTATATACAGCCTTGAGACAGCATGAGATCACCAAGCTGTGCATGTTGATTAAAAAAGAAACAAGGCCAAGATCTGGAGCATTTGAAACTTAGGAAGGCAGAAGAAAGGAAAACTTATATTCTTAGCTGGATGCATGGTCAGCTAGAATAAAATCTTCTTTTAGCTTGATGTAAGTATGTGAACAAATACTGGCCAAAGGAATTTAAGGAAAAGGGTTATTGGACAGCTTGAGTAAAGCTCCTACAAACCAGATCTCAAACTTCTTTTACTTCTTCTTTTTCTTTTCCTTTATCTTGCTACCAAGGATATAGATATGACAACTGTACATCCAGGTGCCATCTTGGACCAGTGGACAAGAACACACTCTGGGATGGCAGACAATGCTGGAGTATGCCCGGACTCCTGATGACTTTAGGCAACTGTACCATCATACTAGCTTGGACTGCCTTCTTCCAGATTTTTACGAGATATAAATACTTTTGTCTTGTTTCAGCCTTTTTAACTTTGGATCCTGACTGTTTTCAGGTGAAATTAATCCTAAGTGGTGGATTCTTGTTTAACAAAAACAACAGAAGGGAATGTACTAGTTATTTTAATTTTTATTATAATGAGGAATATATTCTCCTCCTCTGGTCAGATCAATTTAGATTGTGTGGTACTACCTGGAAAATCATTATCTAGATATTTCATTTTCATTCTGTTTTCTTTCTTCCATGTGGGAAAGGTATAATAGTTATTCTTTATTTTGTAGCAAGTAATTTGGTAAACTGTGTATGATAGTATTGAAGCAATCATGGAGCAATCATGAAGTAGATAAACTGTCAAAAGTTTGACAGTGTGAATTATAGAAAGACATTATAAACAGAATCTGTATATGAATATATATTTTGAAATGTAAGGCTTTTGAGCACAATTTTTCTAAATTATTTAACATGAAAATTCGTCCTAAAATGTGTTATTATATAGGATCTCATTACATAAAACAGAAAATAGCAAGATGCCTTGGGAGAGAGGTGTCCTATTGTTTCACCCTCCCAAGCGTTCAATAAGGCAGCCTTAAGATATTTCTTCCATCTATTTACACAGAGTAAAATTTTAAAACACCACATAAAAGCTTTAGTGACAAAATTTTAAGCGTATTGACAGAGTTATTTCTTTAACATATGCTTTGGTCATAGTCCATGAGCATGGAATCTATTCAGAACTTTATGTAATTAACATAACCTGTCACTGGGACTGTGCTACTTGGAGAATGTTTGGAAAGAAAAGAACAAACTTCCAAATGTCTTTAAGCAGTTTGCTAAATTTTAGGTAAATAAAATCATGGCTCTGCATTTAAGAAGCACCCATGCATAAATTTCTCTTTTTCTTCAAAGACTGTGCTTGTTGTTGTAAATGAGAACCCACATACACAATTACCTGTGATTCAGGAAGGCAACTGCAAATATATGAAACCATGGATGCATCTGTAGAAGAAGAAGAAAAAAAGCAGATGCTATGATTTTTCTTTAGCCTCCTTTCAAAGAAGAGATGAGACCCGATGGAAGGAAAGTCACGAGACAATTAATAAACATTGCTTTTCCTCTTGCTGCTTGACTGTTATTGCCTCGTCCTTTATAGTTTTATGGGTTTGTTCTTGCTGCCCTAATCTTTCCCTCTTGTAATTTTGTGTTGATTTAAAATCTGCTTTCCTGTGGCTTTTTCAGACTAGGGAGTTCTCCATGAGTAGTGTGCTTGCCTAGCATTTTTCCTATATCCTTCACAGCTCTATTTAAGAGTTAAAAAAAGTAGGTGATAAAATTGAAATATGTGATTGTAAAAGTGAAGACGAGGATTTGTCTTCGTATGTCCCGAAGATTAAGCAGTGGTAAGAGAGTTCTAGACGCTCTAGGTTTCATCTTTTGCTTGTCGAAGCTGCTCCCACATCTCTATAAAGACACTGATGAGAGCTCTCCTGCAAGGTCAGGGTATTCCGTTACTGCAAGCGAAAATCATGAAAGAGATTTATTAGGCAGCAACATGCATCTATGCATTTGCTCTCTCTCCGATATAAATACCTAGGAGATGTTTGAAACAGTGTCTAAAAGGAGTCCTAATGAATTATAAATGATGATAAATCTGACTTGATTTCAAAGTGATGGGCATTTTACATTTAACACTTTTACTATGGAGGCTGCCTTTTGTTACCTCGTTCTTTTAAGTTTAAATATATGATGCGCTATGCAAAGCTGGTATATAGAGGTGTCAATTAAAACAACAAAAATAAAAGAATAAAACTAAATACAGAACATTTTTGTTGAATAAACACTGAACGCTTACCTATATAAACATACATATACATACACTATTTATCTACATGGATTTGCTTTTTCACATGAAATACATTAACTGTGAATCAAGGACATATTTAATTTTGATAAACTACACCTTATTATTTTTCTTACCTAAGGAGGATCTAGTTATTCCAAAAAAAGTCTAGATGTTCTTTGTATGAGAAAACTATAACTGTCTTTAGGGTCTTGCTTACTATTTTTAACTTGGTATCTCAGGTGCATGACCAAAAATAATAAATATTTTATAATTTTATGGAGTATATACGCTTGCTTAAATTTCTCCAGGAATTAAAAAGGGTATAGAATCTAACATTAATTTTTGTATGCATATTAGTATATAGACTGGACAGGCAAATTGAATAACAATAAATTATTGACTTCTTTTAGAAATTAGATTAATTTTACCTATTATGAAACAAAAAGCTTTCAAATTCTGCAGTTCTAGCACTATTTACTAACCTCAGTTTCCACATTTGTAGAACAAAAATACTAACAATGTAACAGTGTTTGCCTCTCAGTTAGTGTGAAAATTGAATGAGAGGATGTATGTAAAGGTATTAATATAACTCCTAGCTAATATCAAGTGCTTATTAAATATTTGCTAGTAGGTAATAATTTATTCCTTTTCACTTCTTTCATTAATTGAAAAAATATTAAGTGCCTTTAATATGTCTGACACTATTTTCAGCAAAAAAGATAAAGCCCTGAACTAGACCATTTTTGTAGAGGTTACAATCTGGTGGAGAAGACGTGAAGATAGATCATAAAGAGATGATCAATATATATGTATCATGACAAAGAGTAATACATTAAGTGCTATGAAGATAAAGAATGGTAAATTATTGGAGACAGTTACATCAATGCTATGTTAGAAAGAGTGGTTAGAATATGTTTTTATTCACAGTAAATTGACTCATTTTTTGATCTATACCCTTCAATGTTTCAGTAAGAAACTGTATTTAACATCTCTGTTTTCTTTAAATACCAAGCCATGGAGCTATCATTCTTATCTATATCTATATCCTTTCCATATTTATAACTATATTTCAAATTTAGTGAAAATGGATAAAACATTCTAACTTTGAAATCTTTAATTTTAAGGAAAAAAATCACAAAGAAAAAAAAGATGCCTAAAGTGTGAAACCTATAAATAAATAAAAAATTTCCTTTTTTATTCTTCTGAATTTCTTTGTCAGATTACCCATCTACAGTACTTAGAAACCTTGGTTTTGGAACGTTGTCTTCATCCTAGGTCACGCAGGCCATAACAGCACCATAGCGTTGCTTAGCTGTCCAATGTCCCTAATGGGTCTAGGAGTCCTTGTTAAAGATTGCAATGATCAAGAATTAAATGTCTCTTTAGCCTATTTCTAATCTTAAATTTACTGGCTCTTTCCATGACACTGGTGATTAAAATGTTAAGGGTGGGTTTGGGGTAGCATGGATATCACACAGGTCCCATTCTTGACTGAGAAGAAATTTTTCTTTCTTAATTAGCAAAGTTCTCAATGTAACGTAAATCTTGTCCTCTTGTATAGAATAATATATGTATTTAATTTCAAATCCTTTTCCCACCAAGACAAATATCCAAAGCTATTTCAAAATGGTTCAAAGTTTCTTTTCAGAGACACAGTTTAAAATTTATAGTATTTAGTTCAATTTGGAGGAGCCATAGACAAACTTAAGGATGTAGTTCTCTTAAGGTGGGAGAGTGAAAGAACAGAAGAGACAAGCTCTCTGTAAATGGAGAGAGTCACAGGGCTATACATAGTATCAGCCAACGATAGGACAGCGAACCAATTTTGTAAGCACCATTGTAGTAATTAAATCATTACCAAGACACATTTCAGTCATTATTATACAGCTCAAAAATGTCAAACTCACTGCCTCTATAGAAATACAAGTTCTATCATACAGGATTAAATAAGACTATAGAAAAAACATGGCTGCTGACTAGAGAAATGGAATGGAATACAAATTACCCACTCTAGTTAATTAAATCTATCAAATAAGAAGGAATAAAACCAATCTAAAGTTCTTATTCATGTAATATTATAATTTAAAAATAAACATTCTGGGGCTGGCCCAGTGGCACAGTGGTTAAGTTTGCATGTTCCACTTCGGTGGCCCAGGGTTCACCGGATTGGATCCTGGTATGGACCTACACATTTCTTGTCAAGCCATGCTGTGGTAGGCGTCTCACACATGGATGGATGAGATGTTAGTTGCATAACGGAATGTACAGTTGCATGGATATGGGTATGATCTAGTCAATTTTCTGTGAAGCCATGACTTGAAGGCACGATAATATTGCATTAGGGAAACAACAGTGACCCCATCAGCTCTTTTATGTTTATACATTACTGAATTGAGTAGAGTAGCCTCTGCCATAAACATAAGAACCCCAGTTATGTGAATTCCAGAAGCCTTCTTTGTCCACGTCATTAATTCCTTTTGCTCTCTCTTGCTCTGGTGTAATTTCTTGGCAAAACCTTAACCTCATTTACATCTAATTTCTGTTCTACCTCCGCACCTGAACCATACAATGAGGCACCTCACAAGCATGCTGAATGGTCTCATCATAAATAAATGAAGGGCAGCCTTGAGTAGGCCTTTAAGGCTGCCTGTCAATCATACTATACTTCCCCAGTGCATTCACTCCTTCCTTCTCCCTTTCTTCTGAGTACTTAGGACATATTTCTCCCCTTCCTCAAACCTCCAGTGACCTCACTACTATCTTCATTTTCAGTTGTTTTCTTCCTATTTCACTGAAAGAAATTGATTTTGTCAAAAGAGGACTTGGACATATTTCCATCACCAAACTTACCTACTTACAGCATGTACTCAGATGCTCCCACTATCCCAGAACTCTCCATGTTCTTATTGCATTCCAGAATCTCTTTGCCTGTGCCAATTCTTATCTTATTGCACAGACACAGGGCACTGTTGCAGCATTTTTTTCTTTCTCTCTTCTGTGTCATCCAGTTTTCTCGCTCTCTCTCTCTCTCTCTCTGATGGAAACATACTCTTTATACCCATCTTATGTTTTTCCTGATCCTAACATCTCATTTTCTCTTTCACTTGTCAGCAGAACTATAAAGAATGCTATGTTCCCTGTCTTCAGATCCTCTCATTTCATTCCCTTTTGAACAAACTTTAATAGAGCTCGCCACTTAATACCTCATCCAACTTCAAGTAAACTGCTTTTGTTAAAGAAAGTCAGCAATGAGTTTCATTTGCTAAATTAATTGTCTTTATCTTATTTGATTTATCACAAATATTTTGTGCAATCCATAAACTACTCATCTTAGAAAGACTTTCTTTACTTGCTTTCCTAGACATCACACTAACATTGTGTTTTTGGTACCTTATTTGACAATCCACTCCTTCATATTTTCTGAATCTTCTTTAATTTCTTGAACTAAAATACTGGAATATTTTAGGTCTCATTCCTTTAACTTCTTCTTTTCTCTATCTATATTAATGACATTTTAGGCATATTTTCCTCACCACTAACAAGATCCTTACACAGAACAGAATGGTGAGGGAGGAGTCAAATGGGTTTACATGAGTCAAATAGTGGCATTAACGTATAACTCTTGATTAGTTACACTTGGGAGGAGCTCTTGACTGAGATGAAGAGGTATAGCAGTAATCATGTCATAAATTGTTTAACCAGAAATAAAACGGTAGCATAATATTTCATCAAACACACGTGTGAGGTGTGGTTACAATCAAAAGACAAATAGTGTCATCTCCAACTCAGGGAAAGCCAGTAAAGGAGGGTAATAAAAGGGGACCTGCAAGAATCTAAGTTTACCCCAGTTATGAAATCAGTAGACTTTTTATTGACTAAATAAGCCTTTAATTTAGAGAGAAAAATAATCCTTGACCCACTTGAAATTTTCTAGAATTAAACAATACTAAATTATAGCCACCGGGTGGAATAAAGGATCAAGATATAAATTATAGCAAAACAAAGGCAGCTGACACTCCTGCATAATTGAGTATATGGAGGAGAAATATGTGTCATTACCTACATTATAACCAAGAAAACTTTATACTGTAAATATGTCTTATCTAATTCTTAGTTACTGATACAAAGAGTAAATAGTATCTAAAAAGCACAAGATTTTTCTTAAAATTGCACATATTGCCTTATGTTTCTATATTAGAAATTCATCATTATAAAAATATATTCACAGTGAAATATTTTAATAAAGCATCTGCAGTTTAATTATAATTACATGTTTTATAACCATAAGTTAAGGAAATAACATTGATTTGGCCACATCTTTAGTTTGAACTCTGGAGGGTTCTGAATAAACAAATGCTGTGGAACGTTAACTTATTTAATTAACAAACATGATAGCTCTTCATTAAAGCCATAAACCTATCTCATATTAAAATTAATAATTCCATTTGATAGTAAACACAGCCAAAGTATGTAAGTGACACACATACTAGATGATATTCACATATTTGACACATTCTTACTAGTACACTTATGATTATGGGTGACTCAATTCAGAACTTCATTTAGAAACAATGAAAAATGTGCCACCATTTTCATACCCAAGCAAATAACCCTCAGAAATAATAAATATAGGAATTAAAATTATAATATAAATTGACATTTTTCACTTAGCCATTGCCTATCACTTTTGCATTTCTTTCAATATGCTTTCTGTAGGCAGTTTGGTTGAAACAGCTTAAACCAGAAACAGTAGCTGACGTGCATTTTTTTTTTTTTTTTAAAGATTTTATTATTTCCTTTTTCTCCCCAACACCCCCCGGTAGATAGTTGTATATTCTTCGTTGTGGATTCTTCTAGTTGTGGTATGTGGGACGCTGCCTCAGCTTGGTTTGATGAGCAGTGCCATGTCCGCGCCCAGGATTCAAACCAACGAAACACTGGGCCACCTGCAGCGGAGCGCGTGAACTTAACCACTCGGCCACGGGGCCAGCCCCTGACATGTGCATTCTTAATACAACATTCAAAGAGGAAAATTAATTTTTAAAAAACTTCTCCTTTTCTCCTTCTATTACATACCTAAAATAAATTGATAGCTATTGATATTTATT